>NC_050527.1:22236434-22248332 GCF_002922805.2 Oryzias melastigma | reverse complement strand
TTTAACAGTTTCTCTGGTTAAAGTTCAGTAACAGACTAACAAAGATGCTGCCCCTCAACTTTCCAGTGATCAGAAAAGTCTTCTCTGTCTCATCTCTTACTGGTATGACCCACCTACTGTAAAAAAGACAAAAGGATGACTCATGTCTAACCATGATGTTTCTCCAGAGCATGCATTGTAAACCGCAGTGTATCAGGTCTGGTAGTCTTGGCAGACCTCTTAGTAGCTCCATGAGACTAGAAATGGACTGTTTGCATCTGGTTTTCTGGACTTAGCAGTTGTCCACATTGTCCTGTATACTGACTGCAAAAATGCAGAAGACTGAAACTTCTCCTTGACAGAATGAGGAGAAATTAGTTTTGGAGTTCTGTCTTTTTTGGAGATCCACTTTGTTTTTTGTGGCCCACCTATAATACCCTTACATGAAACTTGGCTTTGAGTTTGCAGATGTTTCTAGGGCTCATTTAAAATGAAGCTGCAATTTGGTTTCCTGCTTATGGATGAAGGATGAAGTTGCTCTGCTGCAGAAACCCGATCCTCATCAGTCAGAAGTGTGACTCTGACAGTTTTAGAGCACACAATAACCAGCCGCTGTACCAAAAACTCAGGAGAAACAGTCAGAATAGTAGAAAATAAGATGTTTAGCAATGAGACTTTGTCTTTTCTCTTGTTATAGTTTGCTTCAATTAATGAAAAATAATATTTTCATAGTCTGTAATCAAATCCATACTGATCAGCTCCTGTTATGGGCTGCAGAAACGACTTTTTTACTTATAATTTTTTTATACAACGCGTCGACTTCACAGGTGACTTTTCCCTGAGAGGGAAATGCAATGCAACTAAAAAGACTCAAGTAGCAGCAGAGCTTCAGTTGTTTAAGGCAGAGCAAAGCAAACTGTCTGTCTTATCTCCAGTTTATGAAAGTGAAAAGCTGACATGTGCTGCTAATCATTGCAGTGTGTGCAGGGCAGCAAGGAATGCATGGAAGAGCTCTGCATGCACCTCCAACTTGTGAAAGAGGAGAGATTTTTCCGGATTCTGCAGCAGCATCTGTTTCGGGGGCATTCACACCTGCATTCAGACATGCTAACTTGTAATCAGACCACCCGGCGCAGGTCTTTGCAGGGAGTGCATGCTGTGGAAATGCCCTCCGAGTTGTGTAAACCGATATTACACATTTAATACTCAAAGCAGACGCGTCTTTTTATTGTCAGCTGAAGTGATGGATAACCCTTTTACAAGGGACAGTCAGAAGGCCAGACTTTTACAGACGATTCTTTTTTAATTGTTTCTGTCAGCTTGAATTATAGCATTTTGAAGATTGGCTTAGTTAAAGAAAGAGGCATTTATTACATACTTCACTGAATCCAACATATGTCATCAGTCATCGTCACTGCTCCATCTTCATCTCCAGCCAGCTTTGCTTTTCCTTATCTGCCATTCGCTGCCAAGCTATTCACTCAGTGGGCCATCTCTCCTGTTGCAGAGCCAACTTCTGCTAGTCCTGAAGTCCACGCACTCTTCTCTCTTTCCACCTCCATCATCCAGCCAGTGGAGAGCAGCCAGGAAAGACACTTTGTTGACCGTCTGATCAGAGCAGCATCCAGATGGCCTCCATGCCCTTCTGCGTCCTCGATCTGAAATGTGGGAATAAAAGAGCTATGTTCTTTTAAAATGGAGAAGCAACACTATCAACTCTACAAATGGTGTCACTGTTAGTTCGCACTTTTCTCTTGGTAAGTGATTCTCCTCAGTTTAAGTCAAATCCTGTAGAGAAAAACATTTCTGGTGGAATTTGTGAGTTTTTATCCATCAGTGCTGTTACTTTTGAATGTTTGTAAACCTGCTTCACTCTTTATTTAGTTTGACATGACATGGATTTCATTGTACTAATATAATCAGAGGTTTGTAAGGAAATAAAATGAACACACTTGTTTGAACCACTTGGTTTTGGACTTCAAATTTGTTGAACTTTTACTTTAAGTCTTTTTCTGACACCTCACACCTTCACAGAACATAAACACTTGCTGATTTTTACTTTGAACTACGTAAAAGTGAAACATCAACCCATTTAAAATATTTGTTAGCAGTTCTATCTGGTGTAAAAAATGTAAAAAGGTAACAGAAGCTGTTGTTAAAAAATAAAAACAATATAGATATCAATAGTGACTGAACATCCACCCCTTGAGATGCCAGCATTCTCACTATTGCATGCTTAAATGCACTGGCAAAATGCATTCAGACATGCTCAGTGTGACTTACTGATGCATAAGCCAAGCACCAGAATAGGGGAGACATTGTGGTTGTTGACACGGCATGATCGAGCAGCAGGTTCATGAATTAAATTAAAAACAACAGTTTCTATCATCCGAATGCTGCTGCAGAAACTACCGTTTTTTAATCCTAAATTGTCTGGCTCCAGTCAACCTGTGAAAATTGTAACTTTGATTGTATAGCTGTTGTTTTGTAGGAGTGTTACCTGATGTGGTCTCTGCTGTTCTTCCACTTGTACAGCTGTGTTTGTAAATCAACCATAATTTTATTGTCACGGCACTTTTCATACAAAAAAAAGAAAAAAAAAATTCAGAAGAAGCAAATAATGCTCACATAAACTCATTTAATAAATAGAAGCCACTTGAGAGTCAAATAAGACACTAAAAATATTGTCACAACCAAGTCCCATGTCGTCTGTTGGATTCAGTGGTTTTAGTTCTTTCTTGCTCATGTCATCTTAAACTAGCGTGACCATTTTTACTGGCTACAAAAAATATATATATATATATATTTTTTTTTCTTCAGATTTTTTTTCTCCAACTGTTGGGCTGCAACAACTTGCAACATCTCTGAACATATCTGAAACTGAACTTACATATAATGTGAGAGAAAAACTGGAACATGTTCACTGAGTCAATGGGAGTGTCTTCAATCCACTTCAAACACATTTTGATGACTGTTGTGAATGCTATGAACAAAACTCTAAATAAACCTTGTATTTGGTTTGGGTCTTTTCAAGCAAAAATAGTCTGAACCCATTTTTTATTTTAGGTACAGATCACCTGATTTAAAAAAAAAAATTATTAAGCTTGTGCATAAAAATGACCAGCAAAGTGAATTTTATCAGTGCACCCAAACCTTGATAAATGTATCTGGTCTTCTCTTACTGTCATTCCTATTAAAGTAGAGTTAATGTGAATCAGTGATGTCATAACCCCCTCACATTCTTTTCACCCAGTGTACAATCAGGTCTTTGAGGTAGAATCCCACGCTTCCCAAATTAAAAACAGCACAGATTAAATTAATTTAACAATCACATATCAACCAGTAATACAATTTCTCCATTTGTGTGTGATTTAACTCTCAAAGAGACATTAATAAAAGGAAGTTCATAAAGATAAGCTCAAACTAAATTTATCATCAAAAGATTTTTGGAACCAGACAAAAAAGGTTCTTCTCTTCTTTTAACCACAACAAACGGATCATTCTCTCGCTGTAATCACTTTCGTTCCATTTTTAAGCGCTACACGCTTCCTGCCTGCAGAAGAATGGCTCCACATCGTCTAGCAGACGCCAGAATGACATGATTGTGCTACCGGTGCAAAACGCAACAGCAAATTTCATATTGTCAACTGTAACATTATACAACTATAAGTCTAAAACTTATTAGTTCTAAATATTAAAAAAAGCCTATAAAACAGTTAGAGATTACAAAAAGAAAGAAAAAAAGTGGATCATTATAAGGGTTGATCTATAAAAGGCCAGAGACTTCAATAGTTGCATGTTTGAGACATCTGTGAGTGTGTCCGCTTTTCTGGCTGTACTTGCATTTAAAAATGTAACATATATACCCCTTTAAATATATTATTTCAAAAATAATGATACGTTATCGTATATATTATTCAGGAATTCAAATGATACCTTTCAGCCTATCTAAAGCCACCATCCTAAAGTCACTAAAGCCACATTAATCCTTGTTATGAAGTTTAGTTATATTAATCTTCAGTTGACTATACATGCATGCCTGAATGCAGCAAACAGCTGTTGTGTAATTGATCAAATCATTATCTGCTGGAGTTCACATTTAACGGGTGTAAATATTATATATGGGATGCAGAAGAGCGTTCCTTTGCACCTTAGACCAGATTCCTGTTTGACACGGATCTCCTCCATTGACGTCTCAAACATGTGACGACACAGGACAGATGATGGTGCAGCCTCACTGTTCCTTAAGAAACAACTAAAACTGCCCTAAAGGAAATATGAACATTTCGAAGCAGCTGCTTAGTTTTTTAGAGCAAAACAATTTCAGAATTCCTTCACTAGTCACTACATAGAAGTGGGAATAACTCAGTTATAAAAAACAATTATCAATTCATCCCAGATATGCTTTTTTTTTAGAAATGTTTGCCTTTACTACAAGAGACTAGAACAATATGATTCACTTTTCTCCACCAAAATCCATTTAAGTAAAGAGAGAACCAGTATGCATGTTTAACTTTTATTAAAAACAATAAAATTCTGACATCAACAATATTTTGTTTGATAATCAAAAATCTTTTACAGTATCAAAAGGGGAAAAATATCCCCTGAACTGAGCATCCATAAAAAAGATAATGTTACGTTTTATCATTACACCAGCTTTAATGAAATGCTCTTTAACTCACGTCGAATAAAATATATGGTGTCTAGCCACACATTGCGATTACAATACTTTGTTCTGTTCCTACATATATCATTTTGGTGTAACATAATTTACACACCACATGACTTTTATCCAATTGACTTTGACACCATGAAAGCCAAAATGTTCCCCTCTGATGGAAATGCTGTTTTTGTTTTTGTTTTTTTTGAGTTTTTAACATGTCTGTGTGGCATTTTTCTTCTGAAAGAGAACAAATCTAATAAGAAATCATTCTGTTTTTGCATTTCCAAGTATTTCTCCTTCTAAATCTGTCAATCAAACTGTCTCATACAGACTCTGTTTGAATGAATGATCTTCTTTCCATCAACAGCTCTGCTGCACATGCACTAAACCCTCATCTGTTCCTAGTGTCTAGTTCAGGTTCTGGAGAAGAGAAGATGGTATCTTCACATTGACTGCAGTCAAATGAGCCGCCGTTCACATTTCTGTGGTCAAATCAGCATCACTGGATTTTTGGTGTGAGTTTCATCCAATACTTACGGTAGCAGGACTGAGAACGCTGGAAAATCTCCACCAGACTCCACAGAGCTTCTTGATGTGACCACGGAAATGTGAACGGCGGCTCATTTGACCGCAGTTGGAAAGGATTGTAAATCAATGAAAGAGCATTTTGATGTTAGCTTTCATTATTTTATCAAGAACTCTGAGAAACCAATGATTGAATGTATTGATCACAGTCAATAAACATTGGAGAATTAGCTAAAAGAGTCTTTGGTGAACTGGAAGGAGAAAGAATCAGGATTTTGGAGGAAGTTCTGTCCATGAAGATCTTCACTTCCTCGTCCAGCTGACATCCGGATCAGAACCATACGGCTGGACATTACCCAGATTGATGGACGTTTTTATGTAGCAGCGTTGAAGATTTACGCTATCGAGACACAGAGCTACTACAATCAGACGGGAGATGGGGGGTGGGGGGGATCGGGGGCAGATCTGCTCAGCTCAGCTCCAAAAGCCACGCCCCCTCAGAGGAGGTTTTGGAAACAGAGGCTTCAGATCAGGGGTCTCAAACTCGCGGCCCGCGGGCCATCTGCTGCCCGCAGGATGATAATTTGCGGCCCGCGTCTTCATATGAAAGATTACTGTTCGTGTGGCCCGCAAGGCTGATATGAATGACAGTTGTTATGTGCAGAGCTGAATGAACCAATCACAGTGAGGTATATGACTCTGGAGGCGGGACATCGGCAGTCTGTCCAGTGCCTCTGTCTATCATTCATTCCCTCCTTCAATCAGCTGGGCGGAGGAGGAGCCATGAAGAACCAAACGCGATTTCTCGTGCCCCGCGCGGGGAATTTGCTGCTCGCGGCTCGTCAAAAAATGTGTTTCTGTCGCCGCGTGTCGAAGGGGCTACCAGCTCCGTCTGTGGATGTCTCTCTCAGAATGAATGAGAGACAGATATGATGTCGAGGAATACGTTTTTTGACGTGCTGACTGTTCCTAACCAGAACTCCACAAGCTCCGATCCTCAAACCTGTAAGCCCGCCCCGCGCGGCGATCCGCTGCACCCGCCTGTCAGACATGTGATCCTGAGCTTGGCTCGCACGTGCGCGCGCGTGTCTGTGACTTTTAAGGCTCACACACCGGCTGTGTCGGCGCGCATTCCAGTCCATGTAAACGCGATAGAAGTCCGATATTCTGCTACGCGCGTTTGAATAGAACCCCCATGGAAAGCAGCCCCCCCTCCCACATGCGCGCTGATGCAGCCGCCACGCGCACGAGCACCCCACACCTCCAATGAATGGAAGACACATACAGACGTGGACAAAAGTGTTCATACCCCTCCGTTAAAGAAGGACAAACCCACAATTCTCACTGAAATCACTCAAAACTTACAAAAGTAACAATAAATAAAACACCTGTGATGTCAATTAAAGGACACACCTGAGTTAATCATGTCACTCTGGTCAAATAGTTTTCAATCTTTCATTGAGGTACCATCATTTTTGTCCAGGCCTGTTTCATTACTTGTTTTTTTTTAAATAATGATGTTAATCAACTATTCAAAATTGATGGCTGATTTTGATTGTTTAATTTTCAATATTTTTTAATTTATTGTTACTTTTGTAAGTTTCAAGTGATTTCAGTGAGAATTGTGGGTTTGTCCTTCTTTAACTGAGGGGTACCAACACTTTTGTCCACCACTGTAGGTCAGATTTATTTATTGTGAGGAGAGTTCTACAAAAATCTACATAAAATGAAATCCTTCAAAGATTTTCTCGGTACCGGGGCTTCTCTAACTCTGAAGGAGGATCTGTTAATACAGACATTTGAAACTGAACAAAAATAATTAGTTTTCTCTAGTCAGTCAATATGTGGTTTCTTCAGTTGTCTGTATCTGTTGTTTGGTCATTGTTATTATTTTATTTATTTATTACTAATTTTTTTGGTTTTTTTATTCATCTTTTAATGTACATGGTAAAAAACAAGAAAACAACAACAGAAAATTATTTATAAAAACATTACACCTCAATGAAATGGAGAAGGAAAAAGTTTAAAAAACTTTATCAATTCTACCCCCTAGCAATATATCTTAAATTTAATCTTCAATATAAACTATTTCAGAAACAGACATTAACTACCCTTATTTTTTTATATTTATAAATCAACACGGACAAAGATCTATACACGTCGTTCATTATTTATTCATTATTTTGTGTTAAAAATAAAGATATTTGAGAACACTAGAATGTTTTCTCAGCGTTTTTCATTTGAAAATCCTGATGCGGCCCGGCCTCAACTAGATTCTGTCTCCAGCGGCCCCCGGCTGATTTGAGCTTGAGACCCCTGCTTCAGATCAACATGAAAAATGGCTTTTTAAACCATTTAGGTTGTGGGATTTTGGTAAAAACATCATAATCACAATTAAAACTCTACTGGGATTGTTTTTTTTGTTTAATAAAAAAAAAAATTGTCATGAGGTACTTTAAGCGAAGTCGGGGCTGGTCGGATCTGGAAGGTCAGCCATGTTTGTGTACTCGTCAGTCAGTGAAAATTGCTTTGCGTTTAGTTCCATTTGTTACTTCACTATTAATCATATACATTTTTGATCATTGATCATTTAAAATTCATAAAACGATTCAGAATCGTTTATAGATCATAATCATTGCATCTAAAAAATAGATTTTTTCCCTCATCACTAGTGTGTTCGCCTTTTTGTAGTCCTGTCCAATTCTGAAATATTCCCCTGAAGTCCTTGCAAAAAACAGTGTACATCGATGCTCACCTCATTGGCAAATATAGACAACAACCCAATTTAAAAAAGAAATTGTGTTTAAGTGTAACAAAAAAAAAACATCAACGTTTTCATTATCAGAACACAGTGGATTCATAAATATATGTAATAATAAATATATGTAATAAAATGTTTGCATTGATTAGAATTTCATTTTGTGAAGTTGTACTTGTCATTAAAAGAAAATAAATAGTGAGTATACTGTCCAAATTGCTTTTAAAATCCATGGCAACTAGATAGTCCTGCATATATAGTTTTTTAGTAGTTGGCTATTAAGATGGGAATTTGGGCGCAGCCTAAAAGACTTTATTTATCAAACCTTTTCCCCATTTCTCAATACTCTTCCAATAATCTCATGTGGTCAATGTTTACTGTATTTACTCATTAATTATTTTGGTCTGTGGGTGAAGATAATCAGCCTGCAAATAAAACATTAACAGTTTGGACATAAGAAGGACCAGATGGCCCCCTGCCTCGTGGTCTTCGCTTTTATTTTAGGCCTCAAATGCTAAGTGGTGGAAGGTGAGGCCTACTTCAAAGTGTCTAAAAAATTAACAGCTTTCCTCGTGGCACTAAGTGGGGTTTTTAAAGTTGAACTAATTAAACACAAGTGGTTTTAATTTGAATAGAAAAGGTGATTTTTTGAAATGGCATGCAGGGGCTTTTCCCTTTTGTTGTGTTTTTTTTTCACATTAAAAGCCCAGTTTATTACAGAATAAAAGCAGTTGGCAGCGTGCTTTTATTCCCATGTCTTGCAAAAATCTATTTGGAAAGGTCGTGATGAAACTTGACTGCTTTAAGTCAGTTTGAAAAGGAGCAGAACTCATCTGCTGCACATGCACACCCGGTCAATATCTGAACTTTCAAAGGCTCACATTTGTTTAAGTTTTGTCGGGTTGTATCAGAGCCAATCACTTTCTTCCTGTTTGTGATCATTTTGAAGATGTGGCTGTTACAGAGCCAGCGTGAATCCTTGTTATCTGCGTTTTTTCCAATATGTGGACAGTCAAACCAGAATCCCCGGGATCAACCAGAAACTTTTGAACATTTCTGAGGGGATGCAGTACGATGTCATTTGGATCTTTGTGAAAACTGACTTGAACGTTGATGTGCCGTGGCCCCTCCTTTGGGTGGGGTGGCCAAGATGACCTCTGCTTTGTCGGAAGGCCATAATAGCATCTATGCCCTTACACTGTGTCATTACATACTATATTTAAATGAAACGGCAAAACCAGGGGAGGTAGGTCACGCCGTGAAGCTCCGGGTGGGTGAGGCGCTGCGGTGCCTGTCGCCTCAAACAACCAGACATTACTGGGGGTTGCAGCAGCGCTGTCATGTGGCCTGTTGAGCATTCTAACGGTCTCAGAGGCTTGTTTTACAGCGCCGTTGCACATTCAAGGGATTGCAATCGTCGGGTTCCATCTTGCTAGTTGATGGTAATAAGTGCAGCTTGAATTCGTTTGTCTTGTGGTTGAAGTGCTAAATGACAGACATGATTTGTGGAGATTGCCTGTGAAGGCCAGATCCATTTATTTCTTCTCAGACATGGCTGTGGCTTGTTCGCCCCTTTAAGAAAACAGTTTCCCCCAATCTTGGTAAAATAAAGCAGTGCAGGGACCGACCAAAGCAACTGCTGTCAGTCACATCCGCCGCCTCTTCATCTGAAAATCTTCTATGACCGCCTTCCAAACTGTGAGAACGAGATTTCAAAACCTTGCTGTAAAGGGGTTGTGACAATTGACATGAATGGAGATTGACAAAACAAGGATGTTACCTCGGGTTTCAACAAAATGAGGTCAATTCAATCGGCATTTTTCTGCAGTACGGATATCACCTGATTCCGCCTCTTTGGGACCAGACGACGTCAACAAGCAGTGATTGATCCAAGAATCTGTCAATCGAATGCTTCGAAAGTTTGAGGGGGGCCAGCGGGCAGCACATGCTCTTAATGAGGCATCTGATTGGCCAGTTTATAGCTTCAATAACTTGCGATAAAGCAAAATGTATCAAAAAAAAGAAAAAAAAAAATAGGATTAGCAAGAACATGTTTAAAAGAGACAGCAGAGCAGGAATGATTGTTCTGACAAACAGACTGAATATTAGTGGTTTATTTTTCAATAGAAGTCTATCAGATTGTGGCTTTCTGGGACCAGTGGGTACTTCCTGCTTGGAACGTGATCAGTCCAGTTCTCTCCGTACTGTCTATGGTTGTGACGAGCAGATCAAACCATTATACTATAACATGAATGCATGGAGTGGAATGTTTGAAAAAGAGAATGAGTTCTCAGTCTGCATCAGCTTGAGGAAGGAGGAACCAATAAACAATTTACTGATTTGATAACTGAGAAACCTAAAATGTCAGGAAAATGTGATGTTTGCTTCCAAATCCTAAAACTAAAGCTATGTCCGAAATCCTTCCCTACTCACTATATAGTGCGTTCGCCATTTTCTAGTGCTGTTCAAATCTACTAATTCCAAAATCGAGTGCGCTAGAAATTTCCCTGAAGTCTTTGCGAAAAACTAGCGTTCATCGATGCTCACTAGATTAGCGCATATAGACCACAATGCATTGTGGTCAAATAATTTCCAACAAAAAACGGGTTTAAATGTAATTTTTGAATAAACAATCCTCATTTTCACCATCAGAACACAGTGGAGTCATAAATAAACATTGTGAAATCAGTGATGTCATATCTGGCGTTTAGAAAAACGAAAGAAAAATGGTGAGCATTGTGTCCGAAATGCCTTTAAAATTCAAGACACTACATAGTCCCTCACTATGTAGTTTTTTAGTAGTCAGGATTTAGGGAGGGAATTCGGACACAACCTAAGACTGTTTGGGGATATTTGGCTAATAGATGCAGGGTGGGTTGTAACAATCAGGAACGATTGGTTCATTGGTATAAACCACACAAGTGATGTTCTTTCTGTGAAAAGTTTATGTCACTGTTTTTAAGTTTTTCACGTTTGACTCACAATTCTTGTTATAGTTATTTCTGATGTGACAAAATTAGAATTCACACTTGATCCTTTGAGCGATTAAAGGGTGTTTTTGTAAACGTGCGGCTGCTTTCCATTTCGACATTGCAGCACAGATCACTGAGTTCGGAAGTTTACCTATCATAGGTAGATCATGCCAAACAGGATGTAGCTGATATTTTATGACTTCCTGATAATAGGGGCTGTGCTTTTAGGCACTTAATGGACACTAAAACCTTTAGTTCATTTTAGACTGATGTTAATTTAAGTCTTTATAGAGGAGAGCTGTAGCTATCAAAAAAATAAATAAATCCAGTTTGAGTATATTCATGAAAAACGTCTGAAACCTCATTCTGAATTATGCTCTATAATTGTAATTTTTACAAAGAAACATCTGATTTTATGCCATATTTGTCTTCTGTGGTGGACCAGGTGGTTTGGAATGTTTACAAAATGACATGTTTTGGATTCATAGAAGGAATGAACTCAACAGGATGGAAGTACACAATAAAATATATATTACTTTTTTTCTGTTTTAAGTTTTGAACCTTTAACACCAGAGGTGTTTCTGTCGCAACCTACAGTGCCTTTGATATACTGTAACTCCTGACACAATCAATGTGAATTAGCTGATCTGCTGAGAAAAGCAGTTCTGCACTGGTAAGCAACACTTTAAAACTGCTTTTCACCAATATGCAACACATCACTAATATGAAGGGTTATATAATGGTGACAGAATAAGCAGATTCAGGTTGATTCAGTCCCAACTGAGGTCAAATGTAAACACTGGTCTAGAGCTAAAGCTCCAAGGTAAAAGTCTTAGCAGTATTACAAATCTAAACATTTTCGTTAATATCCTTAAATAAAGCATTTACCCTCTTTTGACACATTTGACAACATCCTAGGCATGTTTACATTAAAAGGGGGGGGGGTCATCTGGACCCCACAAGACAGCACCCTGTCTTTTTTTTTTCTTTTTTTTTTTTTT
>NC_050527.1:22213288-22236429 GCF_002922805.2 Oryzias melastigma | reverse complement strand
GCCGACATAAGACTTCATCCACCTCTGTCATGGGAGGGGTCAGACACCAACATCATAAGGGTTGGGTCATCTGGACCCCATAATATAGCACAAGGGCTAAGCTAATCCTGAACACAAAAAAAGTTTAAACAAAAGTGGCTACAACTCTGAAATCTCGTGGAGTTTCCACTTCCACCTCAGATGCATGGAAGTGCAATAATGTTATTATTTTTCCTCTTTTTCCTATGTATATATTCCTATGGTTGTCCCTTAAAATGTCTTCTTTATTTTACATAGATTTATATATTTTTCTGTTTATTTTGTTGTCTGGAGAACACCAGATTTTTCGTTGTATCACACGCTCCTTGTGCAACTATGACAATAAAAGGATTCTGATTACACTTAATGAATTTCAGCCACCATCTCTTCTGCCAACAGGTCCTCTTGCTATTTTCCTATGGAATTTCAACTTCTCCCATCAGTTGTCTTTGTTTGCTTTTTTTCTCAATGTGTAAATGTAAAAACGTGGTCCTTTCTTGACATGAACTTGCTTGACACGTTCGCTTGTTCATCTCAAGTCCACAAGTTTGGAGAGGGACGATGCCTGTTGTTTGAGGCAGTTAGAATCAACTAAAGCCAAGTCAGGCCACGCCTGTTCCAATGTAAAACCCCCTAACTTTTTAAAGTAATAAACATTCACACATGAGAATAAAGAATTCTGACAACAAATGTTTGTGTTCTTTGCTCAAATTAAATCCAAACCTCCAGATTCAAGATCCTGAAATTTATTTTGTATGCACATTTTGACAGTCTTTCAGTTTGTACAGATCCACACAACTCAAAACTAATAATACAATTGAATAAATATATATATATATATATATATGTGTGTAGTTTTGTAGCTCAACTACAAATATTTAGCTAAAATTTTTAAATCTAAATTTTGATCATTTTATTTTAAAATAAACTAAATGACAAAAATCCAGAGGTATAAAAATCACAAGACACTATTCTGGGGTTAGACTCAATTTGTTTAATAATAAAAAAAAAAAAAATGCTTTTTCCGTTTCCAATTAATCTTAATGTTGTGTCACAAGTCACAACTGTAATAAACTGATGGCAAAAACTTTCAAGAATTTTTATATTCCAAATATTTTGTGTATTTGTTATTTCTAAGCTGAGAAATAACAACATTAAAATTAAATAAATAAAAAAAAAGGGTGAGAATAACAGTACATGGACTAAACTCTTAAAAAACTATTTGATGAAGGTGAAAAACGTTTAAATAACTTTTAATGCTACTTTTCTAATAAAGACTGCTTATGTAACTGTGTGTAAAAAGTTTCACTTTTTTTTTTTCACCCTCATTGTTTTAAATTGAACAGAAAAGTCAATGTGGTCCAAATTAAACTGAGTTGAGACCATGCTAGTGTGATGCAAAATATTTAATCATTTTGTGTGTTTTTTTTCTGTTGAAAAGTCTGGGGTCCCCATAACAAGTATAGTGTAAAATCAAACAATCATACTAAAAAGCAGCTTCATTTAATTCTAATCAGCTGCTTTAAGGGCCAACAGTCAGCACTCAACAGCTCCACAACACAACCCAGATGTGCATCTGTTTCTCTGATGTCCAGACCTTCCTGTCGTTCTGATTGGCTCCATGCTCTGATTTTCTCCTCTTTCATCACCATCATCACCTATAAGGTGCTGTCTTTTTTTCAAATGAGGCCTCCAGATGAGGATCTTGGGTAAGACGACTGAGATGTTGGAGTGACATCCAGACCAGTCCATGTTAAACAGACAGGATTCCTCCTGCATGTTTGTTGGTATTCTGTGACATCACTAGGTTTATCTGGGGTTCCTCGACAGTCATTCAAAGTTGGTTCTCCAGTTTGATGGTATTACAACACACTGATAGTGGCTCCGACGAACACTGACGCCGACCTTTAACCACCAGAAGCATTGAAGGGCTTAGACTCTTGCTCAAGGATACTTGAACATATCCTACAATCAACCCCCCAATCAAGGGTCAACCGTTCCACCTCTGCACCACAGAAAATCCAGCACAAATGTCCAGTATCTACCCAAGTCCCACACTGGGGGAACATTGTTTGTGGTACTCCAGCCTGAAAAGTGACCCGCCGTTGGCTCATTCTGAAAGAGTTTTTAAAAACCAACTCCACTGAAACATTTGTTTCTCAGCATGTTCTTGTGGTATTTTTCCAATGATAGAGGCACTTGTTTATAAAAGTTAAGATTAAAACTGTTCTGAGTATTTCTTTTTTCAAATTGTGGTGAATCAAGAGTAAAGAAAAACGACGTTTCACCCATCTTTAGTTGTTTCCTATAAACTACAATTGACAAGCTCTCTGCTTCACTCCATTCTGATGCTTCCACTTGCAGACAAAAAGATCCATTGTTTTCCTCGTCTGAGCTGACATCTGGATCAGAACTGTACAGCTGGATAGCTGCAGTTTTGGTCACCATTTTTGTTGCAGTACTGTCGGTTGCCTTCTCCTGATTACATAGGTTGTGGGGTCACCTGCCGAATTTGCTGAAAAACTTGCATTTAGCTTGCTGCATGGTGACATTTTTGGATATCTGACCGTAGTCTAAGGCAGTGGTCCCCAACCTTTTTGTGGCTGCGGACCAGTCAACCCATGAGGATTTTCAAAATAAAAGATTTACCAGACTCAAAAAAAAGGTGTAATTTAAAAAAAGTTAGTTTATTCGTTTTATCAGCCCTTTCTATGTAATACACTGTAAAAAGTGAAGCATTGGATCAATTAACAAAAGCTCTGTTATTTGTTACATTTAAAAATATTTTTTTTTATTAAATTAGATTTTTAAGATGAGTAAGCTATCAACTAAAAATTTTAATTTGCTGAAAACTACTCATTTTAAATGTAACACATTACAGAGCTTTTGTTAATTGATATAATGTTTCACTTTTTCAATGTATTTGTAAAAGTCAACTGTGAATTTCAACAATTACATCTCATAGATTTTATACTCTTCAGATTATGAAAGTTCTATTTCCAGTCTTTTTGTGCCTTTCCTTCTCAATGATGGGATGTCTTTCTAAGTTTTTGTGGTGATAAAAAACGAGCCTTTGAAATCTAAAAAAAGAAAAAATCTATTTTAAATTCTGAACTCTTCTTAAAGTTTTGTTTGCATTTCCTTATTTTGTTGAACTGAGATTTGGCCTTTGATTTCTTCAAAAAAACAAAAAAGTTTAAAAAGTTTTATATGGATGACCTTCTTTCCGTATTGTCTCCTGTGAAGAGTTCAAGCTGTCAAACACCCTAGTTGAGCTGCAGATGTGTAACAGGCATTAGAAATGGTCAAAAGAGAACTCCTGCTTTCCTGTTTTGTTCTTCCTCCACCAGTCTCTCAGCTTTCCTCTGATTCACACGTATTAACTGGATGAGGGCTCGATTTCTGAGTAATCATCAGAATTTCTACAGTTAAGTTAAAGACAAAACTTTATAATTAACTACACAAAGTTAACCATCAAAGCCAAAGTGTCCATCGATCTTCGTGCTGAAGCTTCTTATTATTTCATGTACTTTGTGGTGGGGCAGTCGCATGTTCATATACTCACATTAAAGGTTTCAGTTTTCCTCAAAGTCGCCTGTTAAACTCTTCAGTTGTGCAGTAAACCTTGCGCTCTATCATCATTCTGTCAGCATCAGCCTGCAGGAAACGTTAACATTAAATTATAGTTTTGACTCTCTGGCCTGGTGTCACAGGTTTTATTTTTCTGTTTCAAATCATCCAATAATCACATTTAAAAATGAATCTCATTTTTATTTTGTTTTAAAGACCCACTCCAAGCTATTTTGAGCTATTTTCAAATTTTGGTCTTTTAATTATGATTATACTGTTTTCAGCTAAAATTTAAAAAACTAGTTCACTTTCTAGGACATAGTTTCTGCAGAGTGGCAGGAGTTTATTAGGAATTCACCTCTGAGTTGTGAGCGGGCCCGTTGTCACTGAGTAAGCCTGCCCCTAATTCCCGTCATCTGTTTACATCCTGTTCCTGTTAGCTTACAGCCCCTCACACCTAACATAGCGGTGCAACAGAAATAGTGAACAATATTGGAGCTATCAAGAAAAACAAAGACGTTTATGGATATCTTCGTCTACAAGTGGATACATCAGAATGGAACGGAGCAGGGAGCCATTGTGGCCTCTACATCAAACCTTTTTTCAATGGCATTTTTATCTGCTCCTGATTCACAAATATTTCAATAAAGAAATACTCCGAAATACAAGTTTGAGCTAAAATCTTTGGACGCATCCCGATTGAAACAATCAGCCTCTTTAGCTTCATTTAAACTGAGCGGTACAGTCCAGTAAGAGAGACGGTCCAGGTCATTCTGGCGTGCGTTTCCACTCAGTTAAGCCTCACTCTCACTGAGCGGTCTGTTTTCATGTGCAGTGTAGACTGCTAGCGTGTCGTTGTGTCATTGTAGTGACTAGAAAAGCAACAACAATGGAGGTCATCCAGCAGTTTGACTTTTTCTTTCTTTACTTTTTGTACATCGTGTATAACAGGAATTTAATGTTTGAAAGAAGATCGCAGTCTAAGAAGAATACCGGCGTAAAGTGGAAAACGGAAACGCTAGCTTAGCGCTATAATGGAGTTTTCTGATGTCATCATAATTTTCTGCCAATCAACAGGTGGGTACAGTAGCTCCGCCCCAATTGTCCTTCAAGAGGTATGGATCGGAACTGTTTAAAGGCTCCATTTAACAGTGAAAATGGTCAAAATACTGGACTGCGTTGCTTAGTGGAAACAAGCCTTTTGGTTCTTTTTAGCCATTTATTTATTATGTTTGCCCATGATTGACATTGTAATTTAGAGAACAGCAAAACATATGGGATGGTCAAAAGACTGTTGCTCTCAGGTGCAACGTGTCTGCATGATTACACCTCGCTGGACGCTTTAAAAAATCCGCATTCGATCACAAACAAATGACACGCATGTTAAGGGACAAAAAAATTAAAATAATAAAAATGTATCAAAATATATTTACTGTCCCTAAACATGAGAAGAATGTAAAAAAAAAAAAAAATCTGTCATTTTTTTCAAATTAGTTCCGATTCAAGGAGTGTAACATCTAAAATAAACTTTTTTTGTGTGTTTCTCAACTCTTTCTTACTTTCACTTTCTCATGTTTTCCTTGTTTTTTTTAGATTGTACAAATAATCCCTTTAGAAGCAGATCAGGTAGAGAAGTAAAAATAGAAAAACTGCTTGTAATGCAATCATTTGATCATCAAGAGACTTCTCTTCCATAGATTGCTATAATTTACTCATCTGTCATGTTGGCATAGCACATTTACCAAGCTGTTAACAGTTTGATATCAACACTGGCTTTACACGAGGCTCATAAAAGTTCAATTATTCCTGGTTCCAGTTCGAACACGTCCGCTGAGGCTTCTGGCACGGCTGCCACTCCTCAGCCAACAGTGCTGTTTCACTTTTAGCAAGGCTTGTACGGCAGAGGCCTTAACCTGCAGTCCGCTCCCAGATGTGTCAGATGCGCCGTTGATCAGCGACTCTAAAGGATCTCAAAGGAATGCTTATTTGGACGGGGGGAAGCTGAGGAGTCGCTTGAGGTCAGAGAGGGGGAAATGTGTTAGCACTAAAGCTCTTCTACTCCATGATTTAGAGCCCTCATCTGACACCAAAGTAAAGATAAAGTGAGGTGGACGGGTAGAGGAGAGTCCTCTGAAACCCTGAAAGAGGAAACATCTGAGGCGTGTGTCAGACTTTTGTACTTGCAAAGAGAAATCTACAGCATGTTGACGGTTTGGGGTTTCGCTCAAACGGGGTCTCAGAAACAGGATGTGTTTGGAGGCACAGATCGTCCCCCGATGGAGTCTGGAATTCTGCTCAGCATCGCTTTGTTATGTATCTCCAGCTTCCGTCAGATGCATTTAATTCTTGTACATCTTGAACTTAAAGGAATCCTCTCATGCAATGCATTTTGACAAGTTTTAAATTCAAAACTTGTGTGCATCAGAACCATTAGAAGGAATCTACCCTCCTTTACTTCACCAAAACTTTAGAAATTAGATCATTTCAAAAGAGGCCAAAGATGTAGTGGCCTCACAATTATTGGATGAATCGATTTATATCCCTACGATCCAACCAAATCAATGTGTCTGTTGCAAGTTGTTATTCTAATCAAATCAAATCAACCCACAAAGGGGATCTGTAACACTGAAAAAGCCATTTGGTCTAGTTTAATACAGACCAGAACCCAACGAGAGACACAAAGTCTCACTTTATCGTTAAAAAAGTGCACAATCTTTATGATTTTTTTGTCAATTTGACATTGATTTATAAATGTAACTTAAATATGACAATAATCAAATCAAAACAGTGTGTATATATATATATATGTAACAGATGTAACTTCTTTTACTTTTGACAGCAGCACACACTAGTTCCTTTCAAAATAAAGCCCACCCTGTGTCAAAAGAGGGTCAAACATTATCTTTTTTATCATTAGAATTTTGGTGTTCCACCATCATTTTTTTCCCTTTTACTCCCAGATGTAAACAACATTTTAGTATCAATTATTTATTTATTAAAAAAAAAAATGCATAAACGTTTGGAATAAACTGAGCTGTTTATTGTCATTCTCTAATATGTGAGACACAAAACACATAACTCTAAATCATTTCAAACTGCATCTCTTCAAAATTTTAATAACTTTAGTGTAATTTACCAAAATAAAACAACATTTGGAGACTTTTACTTGACTGACTAAAAATTAAAAGCACAAATTTAAAGAACATTTCTCCAGAATTTCTGGCAGTAAAAATAAGCTTTTTTGCTTCGTTGTTTGACAGGCTAAACATCTGAGCAGAAATGACAAAATTTAAATCACAAATCTTTTATGTATTCTATCGTTATCATTTTTCAATAAAGCTAAATAACCTTAATAAAAGAGCCACAGTTTGCAGACCTCTGACCTACACCATTAAAAAAAGTTTCACAATGAGATCAATTGATGATCAGTATTGAAAAAAAAATACTTTTTAGGTTGAGACATGGTAGGTTTATTTTACTATAATTTATTAAAAAATGACCATTTCAGCTGACAACATACATGATGCAGCAAAAACTGATCAACCATCATTATAGTCCAATGTGTGGAAACACTTTGAATTTAGCAAAGACGTGACCATACAGAGGGGCAGAATGTTTACTAATGACCTTTTGTATTATGTAAAGTGGAAAAACAACAGTGGACTGAACTTCATCCAACTAAAAAAGGGGCAGGATCTCACCTGAGTTTCATAGTTTCACTCGTCAGCTGCTGGATTTTTAACTCCCCAAAAGCCATCTCTAAAACCTATCAAGAGTTCTCTTTCAATATCCACAAGGTTGTTGATGGGGTCTCAATTTAGCCTGTTGTGAGAATTGTGAGACTGCTTTGTGATGGTCAGATGATCCAGGGAACTACTGAAACTAGTCTGATGATCCAACACAAAAGTCGAGGCTCTGTGCTCATGTTCCCTGAGTGCTGATTAATCAACTTATTTGGGGAGCTCAGAAAAAAGCTTAGTTTCGAATTTTAGTCATTTAGAAGTCTGTTTCACACTCATGCTACATCATTTCTGTGGGATTTCAGGAAATTGTGACATAAAAAAGGGAGATGTTTGTCAAAAATGACTTCTCCTCAAAAAGTTGTTGGATAGATTCCAATGAGCTTCAGAACTGACTACAAACTGAAAGTTAAATGTTAGCTTTGTTTTTTAATATGAAAGCAACAACAAACCTTTACCTTCATCAAATTTGATTTATTTTACCAATAAACAGAAACTAGGATATAACTAACACATCAGAACCAATTTAGAAACCAGTCTGAAAATGGAGAGTTGTATGGATTTTTATTTCTTTTTGTTTTACTAAATTTGTCTCTTAACTTAAACCTTAATGTAGTTCACTTTCGGCTTATCCCTTTCGGGGTCGCCACAGCGTAACAGCACCCACTGTTTCGCATCAGTGATTTGGCAGAGTTTTTACGCCGGATGCCCTTCCTGACACAACCCTGTACTTGAGGGGCACAGGGACCCAGTTAGGCAGGGTCTTGCCTAAGGACCCAATCTGGGTGGGGATCAGTGGACAACCCTGGGAATCAAACCCAGGGCTCCTCCTGGGTGCCAGCCCTTCACCTAGCTCACTGAGCCACCCAGCCGCTTACAACTTAAACCTTAATAGAGTAAATAAAAAAATGATTTGAATATTTTCTCGGGTACTCACCAAAAGAAAAGCAAATTCATAAAACATCAATTAAACTTCCACATTCAGTGTTTTTAAGAAAGCTTTTCTTATACTCTTAATACTTTACCTGTAAATATGTATTTGCCAATTATAATATACAAAGTGATTTTAAGGAAAAACACGATATTAAACTGTTTCTTTCCTGGATAAAATGGTTAAAGATGTCAACATATAGAAAAATATATAAAGAAGAATATCTGAAGAGAATGCTTAGTTTGTCAAAAAATACAGGCATACAAACCATTTAAATAGTTTTTCCATCAGCAGTAAGACAACATGTTATGTTCAAAATAATAGAAGATGCCACTCAGCAGTGGCAGCTTTGAAAATAGACAAAGAAGTTACAACAAACAGAAAAAAATGATGCTCAACTGTGAAAATAGATCATTCTTTTGTTGAATGCTACTCAAATTAAATAACAGTCCTGAATAAAAAACATGGAATTCTTGAATGCATTACAAATGTTGGCTAAAAAAAGATTTTTTTTTTGTTTGTTTCAATATACTCTAAGACGGCAGGATGTTAGGCTATGATCTAAATGTCACCTGCATCTTAAAAAGGTAGCATGAGATTAACACTGGATTTGTAAAATTTGTGATATAATAATTTGTAAAATTATGAAATATATTTACTCTCTATAGCTGCAAAAGTCCAAATATTATTACTATGAGCCAAAACCCTTGGCTGCTTTCTTTCTCAAAAGCTTCAAACAAAGCTAAACCCAGATGAAATAAGCATGTAAACTGATACTGTGTAAAACAGGGAAACAACACTTTTTTGAGTTTATTTCGTTCCCACTCGTCAGTGACATGGCGACCTTTCCACTCACAGACAGCGTCCAGCTCCACGGTCACATTCACAGAGTCCGGCGCCAAACCACAGACTCCTGTCACTGCTGCACTTCCCCTTCACTACGACAGCCGCCCAAAGAAAAAAAAAAAAAATCCCATCAGCAGTTAGAGTTTCAGTGTTGTCCACCACTCTCTGCCTAAATGTTTATAATTTTCCATTTAGAAGCTTTGTTTTCGTTCTGTTATATTTAGCTGTCCCTCATCCTGGGCTTGGTGCCTGCTCCAGAGACGGCCTCTAATTAGCACAGTTGAAATACATATTTAGAGTAGTGTGGCTTTGGAGACTCTTTTTAAATGACCAGGAAGAACAATGGTGGAAACAATGGCTGCCTGCAGCCGGCGTGCTCCTCGCAGCAATCCTCCGGGTTAGATCTTGTCAATGTGCCTGTAATGCAGTCCAGTCTCTGCAGTAGCTAGATTACTGTTCTCCACTGACAGGGACTTAATTATTACTTGGCAGATATTTATACAGAATAACTGTGGTGCCAAGTCTGGTAAGAATTTAGTTTATGTTAATTCTTTTGGCACCCTCCTCGCATGAATAATTATGAATCACAACTAAAATAACGCCTCTTGTGGCTGTCATTACGACAAACATGTGCTCCCCCTAATAGTGGGTGAAATTAGTGATTTAAGACATAATAATAGACGTTTTGGGTGCAAACTGTTTAAATCTCCCCCAAGGCAGTGTCTAAAGAGGAAGTTGTGTCTTCATAGCGACAGCTGCTTTGAGTTTGTTTCCTCCATGGAGGCAGGATTGAAGATGGAGTGCGGGCAAAGCCTGCAGACATTTCCACTGCCTCCCCCACTGAGACTTTTAAAAATGAAACTTGAATCGGAGCCTCTGCACATTCAGTTGTCTGCGGTTCCCAAATGAATGAGCAGTTACTTCACTTCAGGCGCTCTATAATTTGGTGAATTAATTCACATCAATTTGATTTTCTCTAAAAACTGTGGCACAGTAGTAGATGAAAACCTGTGTGAGAACGAAGATTTCATTTGAGGTGAATTATGTAGAGGAGTGCACAACATCACAGGTTGGAGCAATTATTCATATTGGTTTTGGGCTCTCCTGTAGCTTAGTTTTATTTTTTTGAATTTGCCAATAGACGGTTTTCAAGATATTCCTGTTATCAGGGGTTAAAGAAAAAGACAGAGACGCAGATGAAGAAATCGGTCATAAGACTTCTTGGGTTAGACGTTAACTACTGCTAATGTTTGATGAAAAAAATCCAGAGAAAAAATATTCTAACTTTTCAGCCAAATAACGATTTGAATACTCTGTGATTTTAGTTCCCCCTCTTAGAAATCAAGGAGGGGTCTAAGATTTTCATCTTAGGTGTTTGTCTACAGATTCACACAATCTAAAAATGAATTATCGAAATCATGTTTTTTGACTTTTTAAAATAATGCATTTGTATGCTACAGCTGCAAATACATATCACACAGGTCAAATGTTTCCTGTAGTTACCGTATTTTCCGGACTATAAGTCGCGGTTTTTTTCATAGATTGAATGTCCCTGCGACTTATACTCCAGTGCGACTTATATACGAATTTTTAATGATGAGATATGGACCGTAAGTCTAGAGTGCCCTCTTATGGTGATCTTTGCAATTACTTTATTTACTTTAGTTATTCAGACGTGACACAGAGGACGAAGAATTTAACTGATTTAGTGATATGGAGTGAGATTGCGTGCAATTAATTACAGTAAAGATACAAAGTTGATGAGTTCTTGAGGCTATAGTTAAATAAAACTGTTATGTTATATAAATGCTACACCTTTTTGTTTTTTTTCATGATGCTAATATGTGTTGACACATATTCAGCCTGTTTTCTATTCACTTATGAATGTTATAACTTACCTTCCAGGATGATGTAATATCGTTTTTTTCAACCAGTTTGTAAAATAAATTACTTGAAAAAAATGCGACTTATACTCCGGTGCGACTTATGTATGGTTTTTTCTTCTTCATTATGCATTTTTTGGCCCCTGCGACTTATACTCCGGTGCGACTTATAGTCCGAAAAATACTCACCTGTTTGCACACACTGCAGGAGCGGTTTTGGTCCACTTCTTCACACAGATCTCCTCTAGATCAGTCAGGTTTCTGCACTGTTTCTAAGAAACACAAAGTTTGATCTCCCTCCAAATATATTCTATTGGGTTTAGGTCTGGAGACTGACTAGGCCACTCCAGAACCTTCTTATAGAGCCATTCCTTGGTTGTCCTGGCTGTGTGTTTCAGGTCATTGTCATGTTGGAAGACTCATCTTCTATGATCTAACTGAGGGAAGGAGGTTGTTCCCCCAAATACACAGCCACAGTCATTCTCTCCTTAATGCAGTGCATTCATCTTGTCCTATATGTAGAAAAACACCCCCATAGTATGATGCTACCACCCCCATGCTTCAATGTAAGAATGTCTTCTTGTGATGGTACTCATCAGTCTCCTTTCTCCAAACCAACGAGTGGAATTAAGACCAAAAAGTTCTATTTTGGTCTCATCTGTTCCTCTGGTTCATCCAAATGGTCATCTGCAAACTTAAGGGGAACCTTCTGTGCTATGCATGGTTTCAGACCATGACTTCTTAGGGTATCACCAACAGTAACCATGGAAACGGTGGTCCCAGCTCTTTTTAGGTCATTGATCAGCTTCTGTGTAGATGAGAGCACACAAGGGGAGATCTGCCATGGAGCCCCAGTCTGAGGGAGACTGACAGTCATGTTTGGCTTCTTCCATTCTCTAATAACTGCTCCAACATCAGCTCTTCTTTCACCAAGCTGCTTGGCAATTGTCACATAGTCCTTTCCAATCTTGAGGTCTACAATTTTGTCTCTGGTGTCTTTGGACAGCTCTTTGGTCTTGGTCATGTTAATAGCTGCAGTCGTACTGTATGGGATAGAGAGGTGTCTTAATGCAGCTAACAACCTCAAACAAGGGATCCTAATTTAGGATGATAAGTGGAGGTGGACAATTTAAAGGCAGGATAACAGGGTTTTTGAGGGTCAGAATTCTCACTGATAGGTGCTCAAATGCGTATTTACAGCAGTAGCATACAAATAAATGATTTCAAATCATACAATGTGATTTCCAGACTTTTTTTTACAGTGGACATGCACATGAGATAAAAAATTCAGATCTCCCCATTGATTTCTAAGTAGAAAATCACAGGGTGTTTAAATACGTATTTGCTTCACTGTATTTCTAAATGGTACATTTCTATTTCTGTCATCTTTGGTACAACAAACCTTCAACACTGGTGGTGTATGTTGCTCAGCTTATGGCATGACAGCCCCTGTGTTCTTTGCAAACTCCACAGTGGAAGAAACCTGTGATTTGCTTTGGGTAAACCATAAACAGATTGTTGTGTTCTGATGCAGTGGTCTCCAAACCAATCACCGGACCAAGGATTGGGCACTTGGTGCCGTGCCTCAGAGAAAAAATTAAATACAGTAACTTCAATTATTTCGATTTTGCGTGTTTTCTGGTTCTGAAGGAGATTTTGTTTTGGAAAATTACTGGATTCTGTCCATCAACAATGTCCAAGAACATTTGATTTAAAAGAAAAATAAATCCAAATTCAGAATGAATCTTACTTAAAATTTGTAGCCAAATATGTTTGATGTTCCCAAACATCAAACATGTTAAAAAAAGATCATGTTTAGGTTCTGGACCTGAAACGCTTGTTTCTTAGAATTGTGGCACCATTTTAAAGAGCTAAAAATAGTTTGATTCTATTTTGCAGTTGCTAAAATGCACTCTTAAAATATTCTCACTGTTTTTCTTTACTTCATTTAGTTCTTGAAGTAAGTCCATTTCTTACAGTTGGAGATTTGCATGACTTTTGACCCCTATGGGCTGACAGAAAAACATTTCTTGTGTTGTTTTTGTCTTTCTGGGAGAAGCTTGTCCCAGTTGTCTAATGGTTTGTCTTTGTGTGGTGTTAAATTAACAGTGGAGATTTTCAAGAATTAGATATTGTTGCATATTTTTTTAAATTTCTTCCATTTGTGAAATCCATTATTTGTTGTTGACTTTTCAGCATATCCCTTCAGAGGTCGCCACAGCGAATCAGCTTTCACTGATTCCCATAGATGGTTTGGCAGAGATTTTTACTGACAGATGCCCTTTCTGACACAACCCTGTATTTTAACTGGGCGTTGGAATGGCACAGGAGAACTCAGACATGCCTGACCCTTCAGTTACTCGGCAGTAGCTGAAGGGTCTTTCCTAGACCCTCACATGAATGGAGAGATTATCATTTTTTTTTCCTCTTTGATTCCATCAGTGTCCAGATCTGTTAACTTATCATTACAGAACTAATGCATCTCGGCTATGGTGCAGAGGTGAAGCGGTTGACCGCTGATTGGGAGATCGTAGGTTCGGTTCCCGCCTTGCCCTCCCATCAAGTGTCCCTGGGCAAGACACTGACCTCTACATTTCTCCTGATTGTTAAATGTTGTTAGGCAGTGGAGCTGTCATCAGTGTGTGAATGGGGGACTGGGACTGTGAGTGTAAAGCGTTTTGGACCTTCTAGGAAGGTAGTAAAGCACTATAAGTATAAGCCATTTACCGTTTTCCAAATTGGTGAATATTTAATACACGGCTAATCCCAGTTTTCATCTGTTTAGTTATCATATTTACCAATCAGGACAAACCTAGTTTGGTCTTGAAGATCTTAATAGTCTTGAAGATCTAAACTCCTTATTTTCCAGTGTGATGGCCATCATCTAATGAACATTTACAGAGAGATAGTTCTCTGTTGCCCAGGAAGTTTAGCTGTATGCGGAAAGTTGTGCGTATTTACTAAGTCATCTTAAAGCTCTTTGCGCACTTGTTCATAAAGTGCAGGTATAAATGGATTTTTCTGTGAAATATGGACGTGCTGGTACACTATATTGTGGGTCAACTGCTTTCATTAAATAACAAAATCCCTCATTATCAACCAGTAAAAAAATACTGCAGAGCTTTAGCAATAAACATTCTGATGGCGTCAGATATTTTCTTGTGTTTATCTGAGGTAACACTGTGAGTCTTTTAAAATATATATGGGATGTTTTGATCCTTTTACCAGCTCAGTTGTTCAACTTTAAGATGGTGACAGGGCTGGGTGATGACGTCAGAGGTGGGGGGTCATGTTGGACATGTTTCCCACATTGTATGATATAGAGATGAGGCGAATCTTGCAGACATTGTACTTCTCGTAACACATTTCGCTTCCTGATCCTCATGTTCAATGGCGAACCCTAGATGTCTCCACACCGCAGGTTTGAGTGTTGGTGGCGCGTCTTCAAACACGAGCCGGAAGCTGCTCACATACCGGCTGCGTCGGTGCGCACCCAAGCAGCCGTCCCCAATGAAAAGTCCAAGAAGAAGAAGTCTGAAAATTCTGCTCTATGCGCGTTTGCATAGACTCCCCACTGAAAGTCATGCTTGAACGCTGACGGCCACAAAACTACTGCATTCGCCCCCTCTAGCTATGTTGTTAGCATTTGGGCTCCTCTCCCGGGGGGGGGAGTATTTTCTGTCAGGGAGGGGGAGAGTAGCAGCAAACAGGCTCAGCGACGAAGACATGAGTACATAGACACAAGCTAAAGGTAACTCACAGTGGTATTGAATAAATAAATGCACATCGTGAAAATGCCATACCGAACCGTGGAACGCCTTTCGAACTGTTCGGCTTTATATCAAATATTGTTGCATCCCTAATTGAGACATTACAAATGTCATCAGGTTAGATTTAATGAATGGGGTCTTGACACAGATTGTGGTGGTCAGATGTGTTTTTTTCCTACTTCCATGAACTGTTTCTCATTGCTGTGTAATCTGCCGTGCACAT
This sequence comes from Oryzias melastigma, assembly GCF_002922805.2. Taxonomy (NCBI): domain Eukaryota; kingdom Metazoa; phylum Chordata; class Actinopteri; order Beloniformes; family Adrianichthyidae; genus Oryzias; species Oryzias melastigma. Next base: position 22,221,448 of record NC_050527.1, on the reverse strand, counting down.
GCAGGCTTCATGCAGCTGAGACTCATGTCTGCAATTGGTCTTTAACCTCCTCAAAGAATATTTCTAATCTTTGAAAATCTGATCAAAGAAAATCTGAATTATTTTTAGAAGAATTAAAACAATGTCTGCTGCAAGTACTTGAGAGAAGAAGGAACCAAACTCAGTCATACTTTACCGTCCTGGTTCGATCACCAAGGCTGCATTCACATAGATACTGACTCAGATCAGTGTTTTTGTTCACTTCTATAATGAAATCATCTTTCAAACTCCGACTGTAAGTCTTGATTTAACACCAAAGAGTCACACAGAACTGCATCAGGTTTTCTGACTCACGTCAATATTTATGTTCTGTCCTACAGTCCATTCTAGTAAGATATTATGACAATATCTCTTTCTGCTGAGATCTTACTTCATAAACTATTGTTAATGTACAGATACTTGAGATGAACAGCAACAATTCTCTGCAAACTGTTTTTACTGCTGCAGTCGTCCCCTTTCTTTCAGTAAAGCTGAACAGCTGCACACTGCTGGGGTTTGTCTCTGTTCTGTCAGATGTGAGCGCTGCTCGACAATATCTTCTTACAGTCCGGAGCACAATCTGGGGATCAGAAGTACTGATAGGACTGGTTTAGATCATCTTAATCTGACAGATTTTGGTTTGTTTATGACGTGTCCTAGCTATGATGTTTCTCAGGGTTCTAAACTTGGACTCTACCTTTCGTGTAATAAAAGTTTTAGTCCTCCATATAATTTCAGCGCTCTGAACGAATGCCTTGGCCCTCTGGAATTTAAATGATTTTATCATCCGTCTTTACAAGAATGCCTAATTTTTTCCACACATGGTTTTACTGGAGCGTCCAGATCTAGAATTAGTTTATTTTGCTGGTTCCAAATGTTGACTTTTCTTTGCCAATTTCATGTATTACTTTTTGAAAATGTAACATTGTTTGGATACACATGGTTGAACAATTTTTTTTAAAGCCCTTTGAGTTGTTTTAAGCGTAAAACAAATCTTAAAGTCCCACTTTGATCATCTTTGGAGCTATTTTAAAAGGGTTCTCAGAGGTCTTTTAATAAAGATTTGGCCAATTTTAAGCAAAATCAAAGAACCTGTGTCATTTTCTAGGTCATGGTTTCTGCAGAGCAGCAGGAGTTCATTAGAAAGTCACCTCTGAGTTGTGGCTGGGAGAGTATGCGCCAAGCAACCTCGCCCCCTCTTCCCCTCACCGTTGCTGAAAACTAAAAACCTCTGCCACTAGCTTACAGCCCCTTACGCCCCAACCTAATATTAATGGTGCAACAAACATGGGGAATAATATAGGAGTTATCCAGCTGTACAGTTTTGAGTCAGATACTTGCTTGGGTGAGGAAAATGAAGACATACATGGTTCTCTTTATCTATAAGTGCATCAGAATGGAACGGAGCAGGGAACTTGTGGCTATTCCAGAAACAAATACTCTTTTTCAAACTGAATTTTTTTCAATCTAATCTAATACTCAGAAATACAATTTTAAGCTTAATTTTCTTTAAATGTCCTCCATCATCAGAAAAAAATGTCACAAGTACATGACGTGGGGTTGAGGTCGGTTTGTAGGCTAACAAAAGAGCTAAAAATGTTAGGATGTGTCTAACGTAATTTGTGTTTCTCCAGAAAGTCGCATGAAACCAATAATTAATAACAGTTTCTGAGATTTGAAAGAAAATAGTCAGAAAATAAAAAATCATCCGTTTAGTGAAATAGTCTAATGAAAATATCTCAATCTTTTGTATTCTGCAATAAGTCCAGTTTTATAGAATGAAAACAAATATTTGATCACGATTAGATCTGTATGGTTCAGATAGGGGCACAGACTGCAGAAGGCTGGAGTGAAAGGTCTCATTCTGTGTGGGTCTCAATCATTTGGCCAGACTGGAAAAAAAAAAGAAAAATCACGGGTCTCTGAAATTGTTCAGAGGGCCAAATGTGGAGGTGAGGGCCGTAGTTTGGGGACCCCTGAGTTAGATCACATGTGTCAAAGTCAAGGCCCGGGGGCCGGATCTGGCCCACTAGGCAATGATATCCGGCCCTCCAGATCATTTTATTTTATTGTTAGTAATAGTTATATTGCGCTTATTTCTAGCTTGTATAATTTTGACAAAATATATTTTTACAGAGAGTAAAAACTTAAAAGTTATTTAAGGTTTAACTTGATTTATTCTGGAATAATTTTCCTCCTTGTTTTTATTCGTAGTTATGTTAAAAAGTAAAAGTTTTAAATATTTTGTTTTAGTGTGCTCAATTAATATTTATCCTGTTTGGCCCACAACCTAAGGCATGTTTTGGATTTTGCCCCCCTGTGCGATTGAGTTTGACACCCCTGAATTAGACGGTACCCTCTTTTGACATTGTGGCAGTAGAGTTCAGACCAATCCATAAACTTTACAGAACTGCATTTAGTTCTGCAGGGAAAGCAGAGACACAATCATCTTTTCTGCTTCCCATGATGCTCTAGTAAGTAGAAACATTTTTCTATGAGAGGTTTTAGTGTTGCTTTGCTTCCGCATAGGGATGTGTACCCTATCATTTGACTCCCAAGATTATTATAAACCATACATTCTGCAAATTTCTGTCCTGCTCTGCATTAAAGTACATGTATCAGCTATGCTGCATCCTCTGTATATTGTACTTTGGAACCGAGGCATACAGAACCAACAAGCGTAAAACCCTTGTTTAACGTACTAACCTGGCCTGAAGTGACCTGAGTGGCGCCTTCAGTTCAGTGGCTTTTCCCGCACCCGGAGTTCAAAGTGGACATCAAACTGAGCGGCTCCGACTCTGGTTTAGGACGCTGAGAGCAGCCCGGCTCAAAGCTATAACTAAACCTCAAGTGCCTTACCACCCGGCGTGCTCCTCGCTCCATTCATGTGTTCCCGCCTAACTCACAGTGGCAGCTGCGCTCAAACTTTCTCTGTGATTTCAGCCTCAGAAGCTGACCATAAATTGGGTTCCCATGTGAGGCAGGAGAAATCCACCCCAAACTGATGTAACCCCCTAATTACAATTGATCTTTTTCCATGGATTCTGACCAAAGTGTTTCACAGAAAACCGTACCGATGGGCAGTGGAGGGACGGTAAAGACCGTTTTCAGCAGCACCGCTGGATTCCAGCGTTCATGAGATTGTCATTACAGTTGCATCTCATAAAATGTCGTGATTGGGACTGCCCGTAACTGTCGGACAACACATGGTTTTAATGTTAGCCACAGGCCTGATGGGACCCTGCATAAAACCTTCAATACAAAAAACATCAAATCATTTAAAACCTAAGTTTACTAGAAAGTTATATCAAATGAAACAGATTTTGGAAGAAACTTTTACTTTGAGCACATGGAATAAAAAAAGAAATGTTTAATGTATTTGTTAATAAAAATAGGAGCTCAAAAGGGTCAAAAAGTGGCTGGATGCCAGGATGGCTTACTCGATTTGGAAAGACAATTCAACAAAATCAATACTTTGAAGTCTAACTTTTTGGCACTTTTGATGTAAGAATGAAGACAAATTATGACAAATTATCATCAATTTTTAAATTTAGAAACCTAAACCTAAAAAGGGCGGTGGGATTGTACATTACCTTCTTCAAGGTCCCTTTTAAGCAATTAATTAAACTGTTTTTGACAGGCATTATATTTCATAGATTAATAGGTCATGTGTGTACTATGTGTGTGCAAATATATCTTTTTTATTGAGGAGTAGCTAAAATATCTTGACCAGGGGTCTGGAACCTGTGACTCTTTTATCTCTCCATAGTGGCTCTCTGGTTAAAGAAAATTACGAATAGTTTTAATTTTAAAACTGACTGCAAAGTAATTTATTAGTAAAGGGAAAAAGTATAATCAATTTACTCAATGAATTCACAAACAGTTGAAGGACAGAATGTATCAGCAGTTTGCATGTATATGTATTAAATTCAAGAATTTTGGGGGCAAATTATGGTTTGTAAACTACAGTAAGGGTCACTTAATTAGCTCTGATTTAATTTTTGTTAGCTTTACAAATTTCTGGCTGAGATTGACCACAAACTGTAAAATAAACTGTTTTCATTTTTTAAATTACTGCTGACATTACACTACCTACTAATAAAATTATCCTTTGTGACACATGGTGTCTTTTATTTTGAAAGGAAGTCATGTCATCATCTGTCAAAAGTTAAAAACTATTTCATATTTTTTTAAGAACTGTTTTCTATTTATGTTTTATAAAGAAAAAAAACTTAATTTACATTTTCACAATCCTAACAATAAGAGAAAGTATTTTATTTGTTATAAAAGGTGAAGTCAGACTACATTAGGGTTGTAGTCAGTGAGAATTTGACTAAAAATGTTAAGGATGCAGACCTCAAGTCTATAAGATTGCATCCTTTTCTTTTATATTCTTTATTTTCTAATCAATTGAATGAATATGTTAAATAGATTTGATATATCCGTGTGTTCTGTTATTTCTATATGTTTTTCCTTTGTTTTTATTGCTGAAATTGCTTGAAATAAACCAAATAATCAATTGAAGCCTTAAAAATTCTGTGGGTGTTTGGGTTGAATTTACTGGTGTGAGCAGGCCAATACTTAACTGCACTTTTTTGTATTGCTGTACAAGAAAACACCGTATTTCAGTGTTTTACTGATACTCTGTATTGTTTCTTCATCATAAGTATCAGTCTGCAGCTCCTTCTGTTTCGTTACAGTTTTTCTTCCTGCACTCTTTTCTTCTGGCAGTGAGATGTTGTTAAATTTACAGCAGTGTGGGCTACATTTGGATGCAAATTATTCTCAATTACTTGGGAGGCATGTTATTAACCCGTGAGAGAGAGCACTTAGCTGTTTCTCAACCCCGTGTTCAGAAACATTAGATTCTGAAATTCACTTTGCTTCAAATCAAGATATGAAGTTCCACCTTCAGCTGCACGGAAACTTTTTTCCTCTTCAGTTCAGCCTCAAAAAAACAGATGTTCTGCTTAAATCATGTAACTCCTACATCTCACTAGCTGTTTGTTTAATTAGACAATAAATCAAATTAATTTGATGCAGTTCCTCTCTATTTTCCACCCAGACAATTAAGATTTCTGGGGAATGCCTTGAGCTGTGAGCTGTTCACATTAACCAATGTCAGAGTACAGATTTCCTGCTGACAGCTTTGACTCCTTTTTGGTTTTTATCGGATGCAGGTCAGGATTTACTGACTCCTGTCTCTGGACCCTGACTCCCTCTGTGGTATGTGGGATCATCTGGATTTGACCGATGTTTCCTAGGAGTCCGAGATAATGATGATAAAAAGAATCTTGGAAATGCATAAAGACATCTGCTGGACTCAGCAGTCAGATTTAGTTTAGTATCTGTTGATTTTAAGTGTCTTCTAAAAGCAATTTTTTTTTAAATATGTGGACAAAACAAATATTTGTAACAAATATAATTTCTTGAGATACATCTAAAACATTTGACTTTTTTGGACGTGTGTTAACACCTTTAGGCTTGACTTGGTGAGACCAAAGTAAAATTGCACAACCTTTATTTAATAAAACAACTTAATTATTTATTCAACCCAATACACATTTATCAATATTTATCCAACCTTTTTTAATCTGCATATATTTTAGTCGCTGAGGTGAGTGACACACCAACTCTGCAATGTAAAAAATGAGTTGTGTAAAAGACTTTAGATTGAGTAAAGTAGGATGTGGGTTGTGTTTAGGTTTACGGGGAACGTCTGGCTGAGCCCTCCATCAGAGAGGTCTCTAACTCCTACATCCTGGAGAACTGGGAGCAGAAATTGAGTCCAGTGGACCATGTTCTTCACCTCTGTTGTCCCTGCAGTTGTTCAGAGCGGTGACCTCTGGTGGCATTCCCAGACCCGGTGGCTGACGTTGAAAGTAGTGGGGGCCGTCAAGGTGAAGAAGGAGCCCTACTAAGGCAACTTACGGATACTGGCAGTTCAAGTGAGCTGTGGTCCATTGTTGTGGAGGCAAGATCTTGGTCCTGAGAGGGGGTTGGGCCATTGGCGGGCCTTGAAGAGATTTAGTAGTTTTCCATCAGTTCAGCTTTTGTTTGGGCAGAGACTTGACTTCAGCAGGGGATGTTGTAGTGTGGTGAAGAAATACTTCACTCTTTAACCCTGGAGCTTTAGCTCCAGTGTTTACATTCTCTCCACTGCCATACATAACTCTTCAACCATTTATGCAATTAATGACACTCCAGCAGATTCTGAAGTGGAGAAAACTCATACCAATATGTAACATGTTACAATAGTGAAGTGCTTACGCAACCGACTTAAGTCAGATAATTCAGGGAGAAAAGTGGCTTGTTATACAAGTTTTATGCAACATTGTACAGTGTACTGGTTTTATGTTAGTAAGGTATTGCACATTGGTGGAAATGAAAAGCCACTTATTTGCACATCAGAATCAGTTGATCACATAAAGATTCGAGGAGTTAGTTTTAATCAGAAAATGAAGAAGTTAGAGCCATTTGTTTGGTGGAGTTTTGATCCCACAGAGTTTTGGTGATGGAGCAAATCTGTTCTTTTACTACAGGTCTTGTAGAAAATACCATAGGAGCAGTTCTTTTCTGTGCTTGTCCCAAGTCTGGTTAAATACAGGGGCTTGTATCAGGAAAGGCGTCGGATGTAAAAACAACAAAGTCAAATCAATCATGCAAAACACAAGCAGAAGCTTCTCACTGGATTAGTCTGGTTTGGGATGACCAAAAACTAAGGTTCATGGATGTGGTTAAACAGGACGTGAGGATGGATGGTGTGCAGAGGAGGGAGTTGGATGGAGGCAGATGATTTGCTCTAGTGACCCCTAAAGGGAGCAAAAAACAAGAACTAAAAGCGATGAAAGCATTTTGGAGTTTTCTCTCAAATCACTACAAGAGGAGAATGTATTTAGTGTTTTGTTTCATTGTTTGTTTCCATCCCCTGATGGAACAGAACACACTAGAGTTTTCGTGATTGTTGCTGCGAGCCAGACAGCAAAATAAGGCATTTAATTACCAAGATCACATGAAACTATTTGAAAGTTGACACATACTGTTCATAAACTCATGTTAAGTATCTCACGTCAATCACTGAGATATTTTGAATACATCGTCCAGAAATGTGCTACCCTTGTGATTACAGGACATGGAGCAATAACATGTCGGAATGTCACTCTTAACCCAGATCTGTGAAACCGTCATGGCACCTGCTGGATGTAAGGCAGATAAGACTCAAGCATCACTCATTCATGTCTGGTTCATCACTTGACAGTGATGTGTCACCTGCAAAGCAAGCTGTAATTATTAGACGTAATCATAGGAAAAGCGCACGCAATATTTTAATATCTGTTCATTTGATCTCCCTCTATGGTGAATGAGCTCCTAATTTCCCCTCTTCTGCAGTGGAAAGAAGCACACCCGCAGCAGAGATGAGGAAACGTTCAGCCAGAAAGTGTGACACATGTGACAGGGCCCCTGTCCAAATAAAATAATGATGTTCTGGCCGGGGCAAAAGGGGATGGAAAACAGCCTGTTCTTGTTAGATGTTGACTGGACTCTTTTCCCTCTTTTAATCTGAAGTCATTAGAGCGTGCACAACAGTTTCCCCGGATCTGAATACAGCAGTAAATTTGCTAATCTAACCACTCTGCCCCTAATCCTGTGAGTGATCATCAAAGCAGGCGAGGGAGTGAAGAACAGGCAACAGGTTCACTCAGTGACCTCTGCGGCTCAGCGTTGGCACGGTCAAACAATAAGTTAAAAACAGCGTCTCTGGAAGAAGAACAAAAGCGCCACATGTTTCTGCGTGCATCTTGAAGGTTTCTTGCACGATTTAAGTCAGAGCAGACCATGCTTCACCAGATGGACCACATACTGCAACAGTGAGACACAATGTTGATTTTGACCTACAGCTTATGTCCAAGGATGTCAATGTGAGAAACCATCATGAAAATTCCTAAAATGTGCTTGTGACAAAAAAAGCACAAAAAATTAGGAGCAATTTTCTTTTTTAAATTAAAATCTGCCATTAAAAAAAGCCAACTGTCTTATAGACTCTTTTTGTATGACATCACACATCGCCGGTCATTTGTAAAGTGACTTCTGATTTACGGGTTTAGAAAGGCAAGGGTGACAGCTGAACGATGTTTACAATCA
>NC_050527.1:22197247-22213000 GCF_002922805.2 Oryzias melastigma | reverse complement strand
ACAAATAAGCACAAAAATTAGGAGCAATTTTCTTTTTTTAAATTAAAATCTGCCATAAAAAAAGCCAACTGCCTTATAGACCCTTTTTGTATGACATCACACATCGCCGGTCATTTGTAAAGTGACTTCTGGTTTCTGGCTTAGAAAGGCAAGGGTGACAGCTGAACGATGTTTACAATCATTTTACGTAAATAATAAAAGGTAACCTAACCAATTGTAATGGAAATTTGTAAAATATTTGTTTTATAAATGTCCTACCTGGTTGTATTTGTTTTCCCCGCTTAGATTGTTCATAAATCTGAGTACAAATGTCAATAGCCCTGTCTGCAGAATGCTGCACAGCTGCTTCCCTAAATTGGTATGAATGTATGGCGTTATTTAGTCAAAACTCCACGCAGAAATAAGACATCCCTGCACATGTTCAAACATTCTTCGTGGATAATTCCGAATGTGTGCGAGAGGCTGTCTACTTCTGCATGTGTGACAAACAAGTGATTTTGTCATTTGACATTTTGTCACATGCGCACGCGGGGGCTCTGACAGTGCTCGCAGAGAAACTTTCTGCACACGAGTGGAAAAGGACTTTTGACAATTGGGGTGGAGACAGAGGGCTGTGTTTGCTTTCTTCTGATTGGTCTGTTTTGAGGATGACCACACCCACTAAACCCACATAGACAGGAAGTTTACGATTGCAGAGGATCATGTAGCCTACCTGTCATGTCGAAACTACATATGGCCTATCTGACTTTAAAGAACAGCTAAGGCATTAAAAATACAGTCATCTTCTCCTTTCAGGTTATGCCATTTTGGGGTCGCTACAGCGAAACAGCATCCACTATTTCACAGCGGTAATTTGGCTTTTATACATGAATGTAATACTAAAGCTGAAACCGTGCTAACAATGATTTTTTAATTTTATGCCATGAGAAAAACCCCTTTTCACAATATTTAGCTAATATGCTCAATTTAAAGTCCAGCTTCATGAATGGGAACACAGCCAGATTGCATTCCATATGGACATGGACAGACACAAAACTTTTCCTGTTTTTGTAGTCTCATGACACAATGATTGGTCATTTTGCTAAGGAGCATAAAAGAACCTGTCTTTTACAACAAGAGACAGAAGAAAGAGAAATGATGTCCACATGTCTGCAGGAGTCATGCATCCCCTACAGTGAATCCCAGACGCTCATATTGGTTTTAAAATTACAAACATTTTGCACAACAAATGTCTTTCATAAAATCTCATAGTGTCATTAATAAAACATTGCACATATTTTTGCTAAAACGAAATAAACCATTAGACACCTAAGTGTGAATGCATCAGTTCTTAAAATCTGGAAGGAACAACAGAAGAAAGGAGTGGGAGCAGAAGGTTCGGGTTAGGATGATTTATGGATCAGGAAAATGCACAGAAGAATTCACATGAATAAATGTCTTCTTGTCTGCTGTATCTGCTCAGAGCCAGCCATCGCATTGGACGCACATGAACCTGAAGAAACATGCGCATGTGAATTTATGGCGTTTATTCTCCAAGACACATCAAAGTGGATTCAGTGAAAAAGAAACAAAAATGTTGCTGTGTTCTGCCATTTTTTTAAACAACTGCAAACTTCAAACATTTTCAGTGTATGCCAGAAAAGAACATGAAATAATGAACTTAATTTTTAATTAGGTGATTAGAGAGTTTGCCTTTATTTTACGTTTAAAAAATGTCAGCATGTTTCCCTGAAATAATTCATATTCACAAACCAGAAACAAACAAACAAACATAAATTATTTTTTTAATCCTTGATTTTAATTAGCATTAAAAAAACTCTTCAAGCTCTGTGTAAAAAACAAACTGATCCTTCTTGGTCGTGAAATCCTTGTGAAAATTATATTTTATGGAAAGTTGAGTTACATTTCATTTGACACATTCAGACCGCTTTACTCTCTGACCTTCTCACTGAAGAAATCATTTGGACAGAAGCTGTTTAACAACGTAAAGCACACTGAAAGACCTAAAACAGAAAGACGTAATGCAGCAATCTAAAGAAAATCCAGGAACAAACTGAGAAACAAAATCCCCCCTCCAAAAAACTAACAAAAAAAAAACAGATCTGGAGTATCAACAAAGACGTGGATAAATACACTCTTCTTGACCGATGTGTCAAAGGATAAATGTTACAGAAGGCACGTCCTGTTACATTTGGAACCAAACTAACTACATACCCAAAAACAGAACATTTAACAATCAAACACAGTAGAGGTCGTGTGGTGGTTTCCACCTTTAGATAAATGGAGCATATTTCTGATTTGTACCAAAAAATCTTGAAAATATGATGCATTATTGAGTAAATGGTAAATATTTCCATCAAAAAAATCAGGAAGAGGGGAAATTCTTTTGTCTTATCGTTGTTAGTTTATTGGTTCAGCAAAAACCAAAAAATCCACTTGATCTGCACAAATTCCGTGGTATTTGTTAGTTTGGTGCACATGTGTCAAAGTGCATTAAAATAGCCCTCCAGATCATTTTATATTATTGTTATTAATGTCCCGATGTTATCTTAAGCTATTTGTATAATTTTGACAAAATATATTTTTATAGAGGGTAAAATAATGAAAGTTATTTAAGCTTCAAGTTGATTTTTTTCTGGAATAATATTCCCGCCCTTTTATTATTTATAATTTTGTCACAGTTTTAAAGTTTTAAAAACTGGCATTCTGCTAGTTTTTTGGACTTTTTTGGCATTTACAAAGATTTTTTAGTTTTGGAGTTCAGCTAAAATTTTAGCTTCATGCTAACTATATTGACTATTTTTTTAGGCTGTTTTGGAGTTTAGCTAATAATTACATGCTAGATGTTCTGGCTAATTTCGGCTTTTTTTAAGGATATTTTGAAGTTAAGCTACTTTTTCAGTTACATCCTAGCTGTTTTGGCTAACCATAAGTTTTTCCTTTTTGCTAGTTTGGCATCAGCTAATATCTTAGCTAGCTGTCAGCTCACGGTTTTTAGCCATTAGCTTAAGCGTTTTCAGATATCAATTTCAGTATCTTAAGCTATCAGCACTAGCATCTTCAGCAGCCAAATTCAGCTTACAGCATTCACACTTGCATTATCACAGGTAATGCTATATATGTAGTTCATAAATATGTCAAAAAGTTGCATTTTTAAAGTTTTAAAATGTAGTTTTAGAGTGTTCAATAAATGTTTACCGTGTTCGGCGTGTGTTTTAGATTTTGGCCCCTTGTGTGACTGAGTTTGACACCCCTGGTTTAATGGTTGAGTATAGTTGTTAACTCAGTAGATTAGGAATGCATTTTGTTGGGTATTTTTATAATTTTGCTATGGAGGTTTAGATTTTTATAAATATCTGGAAACTTAAACATTCCTATGAATACCTCTGAGTATTCTTTCCGCCTGGTTATTGACTGCACAAAACAAGTTGGTGTCACTTCATAATTTGTACGTAGTATTGAGTGATTAATAATGCTGCAGCTCTGAAATATTGCGGTTTTATGTTGCTCTAAAAGTAATGAAATGCCAGTTTAGAAAAACCTCCCCACAAGGACATAAAGGTAAATGTTTTTGAGCATTATTAAAGTGGTGGAAAATCTAACAACCAAACAATTACTGAGCTCATCCTGCGTTTGAGGTTGGACAGAAAAATATTTATGGCACTATTTTGGAGCGAGCCATCAATACAGCTCTGACCTTGAGGCTTTTTTTTCTGTATCTCACTGAAACACAGGTGATCGCTCTTTCACAGAACATGCCAGGTCAGGTCTTCCCGAAGAGCCTAGCTTTATGTTTTCCATGTGATGGATGCATACTCCCATTTCATCTTTACAATAGACCTCCAATACCTTACCTGCTCGCACTGACAGCTGTGGAGCCTGGACCTGCCCAGACCAGCTCCCCCTCGACAGACATTTCATTAAATGTTGCCTCGGGACAAAAAAAAAAAAAAAAGAAAACTAAAAAAAAACACACAAACTGTAACTTCTCTGGGTTTGAAATGTATCTGTTCCCCTGAAACCAAGAGGAGCCAGAGCTGCAGGTGTGAAGAGAGCTCTCCTCATACATGCAGAAGGATGTCATTTAGAGCAACAATCATGTGTAGAAATACTTCTCAAGGTCTAGGATTGGGCTTTAAGACTGAATTAACTGGGTTTTTTTTTTTTTAATTACAAGTTATTCAATGTTTGACCTGACCAATCAGATGCCTCAGTAAAAGCATGTGGTGCCCACTGGCCCCACCTAAAACGTTTGATTGACAAATCATCCAGTGCCCCTTTTCAGTGGAAGGGGGTGTGGACTGTGAACAAGCTCACTCCTGATTGGCAGCAGCAGGTCCTTTAAAACATGACTCAGACCGACTCAGACCCATCACTGTCATTTGGTTCCAACATGGCGACCTCTGTATAGCAGAAACAAGGCAACTGAATTTGCTTCATTTTAAGGGGAGCCAGAAGGAAGGCATTTTCTATGGCTGACGTTACAGCTGCTTTGTCCAGTTGCCTATATACAGTCAATAATATGAAGTGATGCTTTGTTTTTTTTTCTTTACAGCCAATTTCTACTCTGTTCCTGAACTTTTCAAAATACTATTGGGGATATGTTGATTGCTGTGACAGAACATTTTTGGGATAATCATTATTCTGGACTATTATACATTTTATTTTCAATTAATCAAAAACTACAGTTCCCATAGCATCACCTCTTCACATTTGATATCACTGAAAAGTGCTGAATCTCCTATGAAGGTTACAAAATGAGTTATGTCAGCAGTATGCAGTGGTTGGGAGATATTCAGTTTAGAAATGTCCTCTACAGAGGATTAATTTGCATTGCTGGTAATCATGTGGATATGCATAATACTTGTGCAGTCATCGTCTAATATGTTCATGTTTCTTAAAATAAGAGGCACAGGTGTTACAAAGAGGAAAGGGGTGCTTCATTCATTTATCTCACAGTAGCTTAAATAAAAATAGCAAACATTTATTGTATACCTGAATGTTACGTCACTTTCTTCAGTTTTCTCTTTTCTTCTTGATCTGGGATTTCTTTTGACTCTCAGTCAACCTGCTGTGCTTTTTTTTCCCTGAGAGGGATTTTGTCAGAAAACACAAAAAAATGATTTAGGAGGGAAGAAATCGAGCAACCTTTTCTAAAAATCAGGAGCATCAGAAAACACTGGTTCACCTTGGAGTCAGACACCGCAGAGCTTCACTAAAGAATTTGTCAACAGGAGGTCTAAACTGTAATAGATTCTCTCCTGAGGCTGAACATGTGATCGCTCTTACTCAACTCCCTACAGTTGGAGTCACAGCTGAACTCCCGTTGAACCACGGTCCTCATCTTTATTGAAAATCCATGAACATCATCTTGCGGTCGACCTTTCAGGATTTTGCCACCTGCAGCAGCTTTGGTTTGTGACATCATGCATTTATAAAAAAGACCAGTGCCAAAAAGACCCAACAACCCTCACTTCTGTGTTTATAGTTGCATTTATGCACTAAACCTTTATCTTCAGTGACTTCAGTGACAGTCCTCCAGTTAACCTTCTCGAGGCTCAACTGTAGTCTAACCAAATTATTTAGTTGCTATCAACTGAATCAGAAGTCAATGCTGCAAAGATTTATTGTAAAACGTAACAATAAATGTCTGAGGTTTTGAAAGTTATATGATGAATTGGTAGTTAAAGCTGTCACACACTTGAAACATTAGTTCTCTCCGTTTTACCCATGGCCTGAGGGAGGGGTGCTCTGTTTGTGGTTTGACCTCCAATGGCCTCCCACGCTAAATGTCAAGTATTGAGAACTTACTGGAGTCAGAAATGGTTGGAGAACCCAAATGCAGGAGAAGCTAATACATTCATTTACACATTGTGACACCAGTCTGAGGTTTTCGTTTTGCATCTCCCAGTCCATCAGTAGTGTCTATAGTTCACACTGGACCTCTCACCTGCGTGCACACCCACATACAATTTTGTTTTGTTTGAATCTAAAGATGCACAGTTGGTTTTAAATAGAATTGTACTCACCATCAAGCTCTTCCCAATACAAACTTTCAAAACTGAAACATTGAGTATATCATTATTCTATCTGGGAACCAGTAAGTGACTGTACCAGTCGAAGGCTATGCCGAATTCCCACCCAAATCCCTAACTACTAAAAAATTATATAGTGTGGGACTACGTAGTGAACTGGATTTTAAAGGGGCCCTTTCAGAGTGAACTATATCCATATATCTGATCCTATATTACCTTTGAAACACTAAAAACAAATGATTTATTAAATATGAGTTATATTTCCTGAGTTTGTTCATACCCGGAAGTAACACGCCTCAATTCCTGAAGCTTGGCCTGCCGCTGCGTGTGGCTGGAGTCCCCTCCATGACGTCATCCCAGATAAAATCCGTGTGTCTGTATTTCTCTCCCAAAAATAATCCAAATTTCTTGGATGGACATGGATGCACATACGATATATCTCTCTTTAGTAGGCCTGGCCATCGCTTCACTGCTCCACAGCACACACATGGCTCCTGCCGACTGTGGGATTGGGGGGGGGGTCTTACAGGAATGACGCGTTTAAAGTAACAAACATCTATTTGAGCTGGAATTTATTGAAGACATGACACAATTGGAATATATATGGTATTCTGCATCTTAAATTAAAGTTTTCTTTGATGATTACCTCTTGCTCAGTGGGGAAATCAAGGGTTGGAGGCGGGGCTCCAGACTAACAGACTCTTCCTGGAGGGAGCTGTTGGCATCAATCTTACGTCAGCATGTTTCCAACCGCTCATTTTCTTGGGTATGGGAGGGGCTACTGCAGACTGTGCAGGTTTTTAGAGGATTACTCTTAAATGTATGAACGGATCAAAATACCGCTTTGGGGTTCTTTATAGTGAGGAATGAACAGTAAAATACACTTAAAACCTCAAAAGTAGAATTATCACGTTAGGGTCCTTTTAAAGGCAATTCGGACACAATGCTCACTACTTTTCTTTCAGTTTTTGAAACACTGGATATGACACCATCAATATCACAAAGTCAAAATCGAATCAATACGAACATTTCACGATGTTTATTTATGACTCCACTGTGTTCTGATGGTGAAAACGTCAACAGTTTGTTCAAAAATTGCATTTAAACAAGTTTTTTGTTGGAAATTGTTTGACCGCAATGCATTGTGGTCTATATTTGCTAATCTAGTGAGCATCAATGCACACTAGTTTATCGCAAAGACTTCTGGGAAATTTCTAGTGCACTTGATTTTGGAATTAGTAGATTCGGACCGCACCAGAAAATGGCGAACGCACTAGATATAGCTCGAGTATAGACAGTATGTGTTTTTCTTTGTCTTCATGATTTAGGATTGTTTTTTATTACAAAAGTTAAAATCTTGTTTAAAGGTTTTCCAAGTTTTAGCTTATTTTTAAGAATTTTCTGGAATGTATTTTCAAAGCAAAACTAGGAATTTGCTTTGAAAAAAATATTAATCAGCTGAGCCTTACATAGGGGGGAACTTTTCACTTTTTCCCGTTCCAGAGAAGACAGCCTTGGTTACTTACAGTGGTGGTAACAAGTTCTTCCAGGAATTGTGGACGTTTGCTTTCTTTTGTTGGAAACCAATAAAATCCCTTTTTTCTTCCAAATTTCTGGTTATACCATTTTATTTTTGAATGTCCTTCTTTTTCAACAGTAAGGAGACCCTGTTACAAAAATAAAAAGCAAAACTATAACTCAAGCGCAAGAAACAACAAAAAAATGACATGAGCGAGAACCAATCAAAACAAAAATGATTGTAAAATAGGGTTGATGGTTCAATGGAGACATTCTGCATGTGAGCAAAGACAGGAGAATTGGTAAAAGTGAATGATACCTGCTGCTCTGCATGCATTAAAAAACATGTTTTTTTCTCCCCACACAGAAGCTGTCACTGTTGGAAGGATAAACATGGAGCTCCAAATGACAGTTAACTTTGAGTGTGTGGGCTTGTTTGGCAAGGATGTGATTTTAGGGAAATGAGAGGTGGATTGTTGGTAAAAACGTCAAATGCAGACCTACAGAAAATTGTGAATAAATGCAAAACAGCTAGTTAAAAAAATCATCCACACCTCATGAAATTATCATAAATGAAACATTTTTAGAAATTTAGAATCATCAATATGAAGTTTTGGGACTCTGGGAGGAAACTGGAGTACCAGAAGAAAACCCAGACATGCACAAGGAGAATATGCTAACTCCACAGAGAGAACCCAGTCAAATCAGGACCTTCTTGCTTTGAGGTAAGAGTGCTAACCAATACACCACCATGCCTTCCTATTTAAACTAAAGTATGTGCTGGACAAGACGGGTTTGCTTCCATTGCTTTTAGGGATACAGTCAGCAGTACAGGAAGTGTGCACAGGGGAGAGAGAGAGAGAGACAGGTGCAACAAGAAGAACCAACACAGACACAGAAGCTTACAGACAGAGAGTGGCACTGGAAAAGAATCACAGTCTGGAACCATTCGACTTTTTTGGATAATAAAAGCAGAGTTTAGAGTTTACAAGAAAATAATTCCATATAGAACCGGATCCAGAATCAACCTGAGAATTGAAAGAGTCGTTTCCAAAACAGGGCAGATACTGACATAAAGCTCTAGGTATTTTAAAACCTTTACCAGGATTATTTAAAACTTTTTGGTTCTTTTACATGTTGTACTTAATTTTGACTTTGTATTGTAGTTGCTGTGTTTTGTGTTGTTTCACTTTAAATTTGTTTATAAAGTAAAAGATGAACATTTATATATTAATAAGTTGAATTATAAATTGTTTATAATTAATCCCTTTCAATTGATTTATAAAGAGTTTGTAAAGATGTGTATTTTACTGTGTTTTTAGTTGTTTTATTATGGATTATTGGTTTTTATTACTTCTCTGTGTTTTGATTTGATTTTATGTTCTTTGTGATTCTTTTTTGCAAACAGTGCCACAGAAATAAAGATATTCTATTCTATTCTATTCTATTCTATTCTATGAACAGCTATTTGGTAATGCTTTAAATGGGGCGGGGGAGGGGGGGGGGGTCCAAAACACTTCATTAACTGTTCAGAAGAACATTTGTTATTAACTTACAAGGCTTTTGTAGAACTTTGCAAATGTTAACAAATATTTCGTAATGGATTCACAAATGCTAATAAATGTCTTTATATGTCATTTGTGAGACAAATACAAATGCTAATAAATTTTGTTATAAGCAGCTTAATACACAATACTGATGCTTGTTAATGTCTTATAAGTAGTTTTTTAAGGAATCTTGTGTTACAAAATATTCATAAATAAAAACACATTTTTACATTGGGTGTTGGTTTTATGCATAATTTCATGTTTTTGTTGACTTTTTTGCTTTTGCGGAAGACGAGCAAACTGCTGGACACCTTTAATAGTTCTTTTCGTTTTCATAAGACTGGCTTATTTTCACATTTGATGGACGTGAATCTAATTTCACAGATGTAGGCGTATTTCCCTTTTGACCACGTGTTCTTATTTTTGGGTCATTTTTCACACTGCTGTCTGAATTCTAATGAAGCCAGATCATGTCTTGAACCATGTTCCTTTTTGCACAAGGTCATTGATTAAAAAATAAAGTTAAATAAAAGATGGGAGGATCTTGTTTGTGCTAAGCTGTTTTTCCCTTAAGAATTTGTAAATAAGTGAAAAATTAAAGTAACGAGTCGTGAATTACTTTTTGAATAAGCAATGAGTTCAGTAATTTAATTACAATTTCACCCACTGATAAAAGTAAATTAACTAATTACTTTTTTAAGTGATTTACCCAACGCTGCAGGTGGATGCATCAGAATGGAGCAGAGCAGGGAGCAGTGGCCTGCTGATTGTCGTTTGAACGTAACAGCTTTAAGCTTTTTCAAATGCATTTTCTCATCTGCTCCTGATTCACAATGACTTGAATAAAGAAATGCTCAGAACTGCAATTTTAATCTTAATTTATTTTATAAATGTTCTCCTTCAGGAGAAAAATGCTACAAGAACATGTTAAAAACACCATTTTCTTTAGAGAGGGTCTTTAACTGTTCAGTTACTTTGGAAACAACTCTATCGTCTTTTTTCTGATTTGAAAGCTAAAGCAAAGTTTTATTTAGGCTACATCAAATGTAAATGCCTGTAATTTGAGCAGTGTTTGGAGCTGCAATTATCTGAATGAGTTACCAGGTGTTGATAACCAGGTTTACTTCAGCAATTATTGTGGCCATTATTTCTCAGACACAGTGGGAGTTGAGTAAAAGTATCAGTTTGCCTGTTTTCTTAAAGACCCACTCCAGTGAAAATGGTGTTTTGGTGTTTTTAACATGTTGTTATGGCATTTTTCTCATGACGGAGGACATTTATAAAGAACATTAATCTTAAAATTGCATTTCTGAGTTTTTCGTCATTCAAATAGTTCTATATCAGGAGTAGATGAAAAAATGCAGTTGGAAACTTATTGTAGCAGTGATGTAGGCGGTACAATGGGGGGCCAAAACGCCTGGTTCACACCGGCCGCTTCCATTCGGCGCCCTTGTTAACCTATGGTGTAGTTCACACAAGACGCGAAGCACCGTGGCCGGCTCACGCCGTGCAGTGATCATTTCGGCGTCTAGTCTATCTTTAGTGTGAGCGATCTGTGTCAAATCTGACAGGAAAATACGCCAAGATACACGAGAAAAATCCGGTCAATTTTCAAAATATAACCAATTTTTCACAATAAAAAACCGCGATTGACAAATTATATTTTTATTTCTCAACAGTTTGTAGGGATGAAAATAAAAACACAAACAACACACACACAGACACTGAAACACACACACACACAGATCAACGCAGTGGGCTGACTATGTAAAAAACACAATCAACAAGAAAGAGTCAGAGAGAAGTTGGCGACAAGTCTAGATGGACGATGTCAAATTAAGTGTAGAAGCTCTAAATAACCACAGCTGAGCAGAAGCGCCTATTGACTGTCACAAAAAAACACGTGTCCGGTGTGAACTGAAGGCCAAGTGGATACCGCGCACACTCCACGAGTACACTGCTTCACAGCCGTTCCGCCAAAATATCCAGTTGTACCAAAATTGTACAACTGGATAGCTTCAATATTGTTCACCAATTTTGTTGCACCGAAAATGTTTGGTTGAGGTTGTGAGGGGCTGTAAGCTAACGGGAGAGCGCCTACACAGACCAACTGTTCCACCCACAACTCTTGGGTGAATTTTAAATTCACTCCTGCCCCTTTACAGAAACTATGTCCTAGAAAACGACACAGGTTTTTAGATTTTCGCTAAAATAACATAATTATAATTAAAAGACAACTGCGAAAACATTTTCAGAAGATCTGAAGACGATCAGAGTGAGTCTTTGACTTGAAGACCAGTAGGACAGTTTCATAGAGGCCCCATAGAAAACAATTATTGTTGAGCTCAGGAGGAATAACATGTTTTTAGACATTGAGAATATCTGTCTGCCTGGTCACAGTGCTAAAAAATACACTTTTTTTTCTTGCATTTTCTTTACTAAATGTGAATAAAATGTGGTTGAAGCGTGTTCTACAAAGGAATGTGTGTTGTAAAGTCTTTATTTTAGGCTCCAAAGTATTCTCCACAGCTAGTGTGCCTATGCTGCTTTTTCAGTTTTCTTTCGAGGTTTTCTTTTTTAGATTTTAGTACAAATATGTAACTTATAAGTCACCATTCTTTAGAGAATTACAGAGAATTTCCTACTGCAAACCAAACAAAAACTATGCTTTAGTGTTTTTCCCTGAGGTTGAAAAGGTTTATGTTGTTGATAAAACACATGAACATTTCAGGAACACATTTTGAAGTGAGGAAAAAGAAGCATGACACCCTAAAGATGAACTCCTACTTATAAATAGACCTCCAGTGAATTTTGAGGAAAAGATTTTGCTCCACTCAGAACATTGAGCACATGTGGAATCTGTTTCACAGTGTGATGGCAGCAGGAACAGCAGAGCTTCTTGTACTGTGCAACTGATGGAGGACTGACAGTCTCACTGCCACATGGGGAGGTGGTTAGCTTTAAATTTCCGCGGCTTTTCCCACAGTCTCTAGTCTTTGGTGCTTCTTTTAATTATGCCGTCCTTCAGCAGCCTCCAGTGAGAGGAGCAGAGGGACTCCACAGACCAGAAGTCATCATTTCTCTCCCAGCGTAGGCGTTGGAGGTGTTGAAGGCTGCAGTCTTGAGATGAGGTTGGAAAGGGTGCAGCCACAGTGGTACCATGTGACTGATCTGCTGCCAGATTTTTCACAGCAGACCCGGACTGCTACAAGCTCTGAAATGGTTGATGGAAAGAGTTGTATGAGTGTTGAGTAGCTAATAGGGAGAAAGGCAACGGAACCAATCAAATTAGAAGTTTGGGACTGAATTTAGGACTTTTATAAGATCTGCAAGATGTCCCACTAATGCTACGGCCAAAAATCCAACTGCCATCGCGCAATGGGGAGACATCGGCAGAGTTTTCAAGATTTCAAAATTTGAAAATTGTTGGCATTGTCATGAATGTAGAAACTCTTCCTTGTCTGCATCTTTGACAGCAGACACAGCTGCCAATGACTTCCTAGATCCAAAATGGCGGCAATTGGGAATGACAAACCATTTGACGAGATGAAACTGAAGGAGGTTCACTTCTCCTCCATCCTCAAAACTGTGCAGCTTGCTTCCAGTCCATGAAGCTCCTAAACGCTGCAGACTAAGGCAGATTCACTTGGTGAACCTACAACCAACTGAGCTCCTCCACACGAGCCAGGTTTCATTAATAACATCACAGACTCAAGGAGTTAGGGACCCTCTGTGTCAAAAATTGACCTTTTGGTCTTCCCCAACTCATTGTTTTTCTATGTGCTGGCTGTTCCAATTAAATCAAGGCCCCACAACCTCCAGGCCGCAAACCAGTACCGGTCCGGTACCGAAAAGTATCCTCACCCTAATTTTAATCTGGTACCAGGTACCGGTTCTGGATGTGTTACCGGTTCCGGATGCATTACCAGACGTGGACCAGGCTAGGGTTAGGGTACCGGGTTAGAGTATTGGTACTGGTTGTGTCCCGAGGTTCAGTCTGGTACCGTGTCCGACAAAAACCAGCGCCTCAAAAAATGAAGCGTTTACGTGACGGGGTCCTTAACCAAATGTCAACATGTGACAACTGCGGAATGAGAAAGTGTTTCACATTCAGTCACGTCTCCTCTCCTACGCCCACTTTCCCCCATCTCAATCCCTAAAGTCTTTTACTCAATTACCAAAGCTATGCAAATAGGCGCGCAAATTTGGGCGTGTCTAAAGACCTTGGCTGATAAGTGTGTAGAAACGCTTTTATATGCCCTTGGGCTACCAGGTGGTTGGCGGCCGGAGGCACTTAAAAAGGACGTCTGCCGTCTGGAGACATTTACACATCCTCCAGTCAGAACTGCTGCTGACCGGCGATTCCGGCTGCCACTGACCTGTGGCTGCCCAGCTGTCAACTGATTTTGTAATGGCGTCATCTTCGCCTGTCACTGGACTCCCACCTCAAAATGTACTCTGGAGACAACAGGCCAATGTAAACCTTTAGGGAAATAGTGTTCAGCCGCTGTAAATTGTTTACTTTTTCTCAAAACCTCCGTGACCATGTGACCTTCCAATTACAAATGTCACCGCGTGGCTACTATGCTGAAAAACGTGCATTTAGGTCATCTAGTGGTGGCATTTTGGGATATGTGACTGTACTCTAAAACACTAGTGCTGGGCGGATTGATCCAAAATATTGATTGAATCGATCTCAAGTTGGTATCGGATTGATACTGGCCTGCAGATATCGATATTTCCTCTCTTGTTTGAAAATTTTCTGTATCAGCAAATTGGATCCATCTGAGTCGCTGTTGCACCACTCTCGACAGTCCCATGAGATCTCAGCAGCAGAGTGCACCGGTATCAGATCGGTATCGGATCGATACTCAAATGCTCAGTATCACCCAGCCCTGTAAAATTGTAAATCAGTGGCTTTGTGGTAGAGTGTCTGCACTGCGATTGGAAGGATGTGAGTTCAAGTCCACAGCCAAATCATTTAGGACTCCAGAAATGGGACCCATTTCCTCCCTGTTTGACACTCATTAAGGATTAAAGGGTTGGATTTGGGGCGGGGGGGTAAACCACCAAATGGTTCCTGAGCACATCTGTGTCTGCAGCTCACCACTCCTCCAGGGGATGGGTCAGATATGGAGGACAGAGTACACACACCCAGGTTTGTGACGACTAATGGGACCATAACTTTAAAAACCCACAGTCTTGTGACATTAGAAAAACTCCATGTGACTGCCAACACACAAACTTATACTCAAGGATGAACAACTTGTAATCTTTCAGCAGCTTGGTTTCCAGTCTTTAGCCTGACCCGCCTGTCCTGGTCTCTGAGAAAACCTCCTTCTTAGCTTTCACAGACTATGTCATTATCTTTAAGATGCTATCTGCCTGGCTCACAGAGGGCTTCTAAAACATTCGTAGGAAAAGTACATGTTAACTTCCCACACCTAGTAGCATTTCCTCACACACAAACACACACGCGGTCGTTTACAGTCAACTTCCGGAGTTAGCTCTCCTAAACCTGCATCCTGTCATCCTCTCTACAGGCTCCAACACACCGGGAAGCGTGGAGTCAGTGCGCAACAGAGCATTCCCCACATTCTACCTTTATGGGAATGTTTGAAGGTCACAAGGAGCAGTGTGTTAACCCCGAGGCCTAAATACACAGACCTGACTATTTCTGCTACTCTGAAATCATTATTATTGGCTCTGCATGTTTAAGTGTGTTTGTGAGCTTGAATACACCTGCTCTCAGGTGGGTTTATGGGTGTTATGGATATTCCATTTGTCCTTTAAAAAAAAAAGGGATACTTTTACTTTGCATGTTTCGGCAGCCATAAAGCAGACATGCTGCAAATGTTTCCTGCACAGAGAATGTGCAATCTGGTGAAGGACTCCAGAGATAAGGCTTCTTTATCTGTTCTAAAAACACCTGGTTTCACAGCTGTTGTCCAAAAACAAACCATGCATGACATAAATGTAACAAATGTGCTTTCAGTTATTCCATTTCTTAACAAGTGGACCCAAAAATGCTGTTTATAACCGTATTGCTCTCTTAATCTTTTAATCCTGGTTCCCATCCTAAACACATGCACCAGCACTAAATATTAAATAAAAGATTGACACATTTATTTATTTGTTTATTTAAATAACAGATCATAAAAATACAGGATAACATTAGTACTTTTTTTCTGCAGACCAGACGAGTTTCTTCTTGTAACACTGAAACTGAACTGCAGAAGAAATTATGATCTAATCATGTTCTCGCTCATGAGTCACTCTTTTGCTGCATGTCCTGTAATCTGGAGTTCCTTGTTGTTGCAGCTGGTCCAGCTGCGTGCGTGTCAGCACACGTGAGCCCGTCAGTTTTCAGGAAACAAACTTTCCCTTTTTTATCTGAGAGGTGGTTGTTGGGATGTGGACGAAGTGGAAGCTGACTAAGACTCAGAGACATGATGGCAAAACGGTCCATGTTTGATTTGGAGTGATCTGGTTCCTTCCTGATGTGGGAGGCCCTTATGATGTCATCATGACCATAACGTCAAAAATGCTCATTTATCGTCTTGGAAAAACTGTTTTTGTTTTGTGCGTCTGGATCATTCTTTAATGTCAATTCAATTCAGTTTGTATAAAAATCTGCAGTTGACATTAAGGAA
>NC_050527.1:22196219-22197185 GCF_002922805.2 Oryzias melastigma | reverse complement strand
GAAGGCACAGGAACACGGAGAGTGCAGGCCCCAGCCCAGCCAGAGGAGCAGCCCCCCTGCTCTGACACTTCTTTTAATCATTTAAGTCATGCTTTAAATAATTTATGTAACATTTCTTTTCTCTACTCTGCTTTTGGGTTCTACCACAACAGCCATCTGTAAAAACAAATACTTGGAAAAAAAACATTTTTTTCTTTCCCCAAATTCATGTAATTTAGGTCTTTGAGAGAAAAAATTAATAATGAAAATTTTTTTTTTTTTCTTAACTTATGTTGAGAATTCATTCTTAGCATAGTATGGGGAGTATTAGGGCCATCAAAAAAAAAGTAAAATTACAACTTTAAAGGCCTCGTGCGGTGAAAATCGTGATTTTTCTTAAACTGCAATAAAACATTAGTATTTATGTCACAAATGAACCCCGTATAAATTATTTTGTCACCCGCGGCCCCGTGCACTCTCTTCAAGCGTTCAAAGATAGCGCGGTCGCTCAGATTTTGTGCAGCCACCGATAAGTAGGTCATAGGTCGTGTGACGTCAGTACAGGAACATCCAGCTAGATCCACTAGTGTTGTGATGACTTTCTGGGCATGGAATTACTTAACATAATAGAATTTGGACTGCCGTGGATTTGGGGATTCGAACGGGATAATGGTGAATAGGAGTGTGGTATTTGGGTGCAGTAATGTGCCGGAGAAGGGGGTCTCCCTTCATGAATTTTCCGTTTCAATAAAGGAGATGGGCGCTCTCCGGTCAGGGGGAGGCTTTGAGCCCTCCCCAGCCCTCCGGAAGAAGAACGCGGGGGGTGAATGGGCACCTGGGGGGCGCGCGCCGGACGGCCAGGGTGAGGCCGCCACGCCACGCTGAGGGGGGTTTGCGGCTCCGAGGCCCCGAGATGGGCATGGGGGGCGCCGTGGGTTCGCCGGACAGTGATCCGGCGCCGGCAGCCGAGCCCGCACGAAGGGTTTT
>NC_050527.1:22169798-22196128 GCF_002922805.2 Oryzias melastigma | reverse complement strand
GGAACCCGGGGGGTGTACGGGCACCTGGCAGGCGCGCGCCGGATGGCCAGGGTGAGGCTGCCGCGCCGCGGAGGTTTGCGGTTCCGAGGCCCCGGGCCGGGCATGGGGGGCGCCATGGGTCCGCCGGACAGTCGTCCGGCGCCGGCAGCCGAGCCCGCACGAAGGGTTTTTACTCCGTCCCGGGGCCGTCTGGAAAGAGGACCCGCGAGGGAGGCCGAGAGGGCGGCTGGGGAGCGAGCCCACCCGTCGCCGCAGCAGCAGCAGACCCGGGCGGGGGGGCTCCGTCCGCCTCGGCCCTGGAGGAGGACGACAAAAGAACGCTTCGCGGCAGCGGCGGCGCCTTTCCTTTTCCGGTAATGATCCTTCCGCAGGTTCACCTACGGAAACCTTGTTACGACTTTTACTTCCTCTAAATAGTCAAGTTTGATCGTCTTCTCGGCGCCATCGCTGTATGAGCTTTCACCATCGTTTCAACAAAATTTCCGTGTTTGATGAAGGCTCATCACCTTCATCCAAAGAAATATCCGCTAAATCGTGGTCTACGTCGCTTCTCAAACCGTCCGCCATTGTTGTTTACACTCTGGGATCCCTGAAGTGACGTCACGCGCAGCCCCCGCCCATCAACACCTATCGCCCAAATTTAAAGCTGTGCATGACCATAAAATGATCAATAAAATCGCGCTGGATCATTTTAAGTGGATATTTTTTATCAGATTCGTTTCCAAGTTCCATTGACTTTCTAAATTTAAAAAAAAATTTGCTACTGCACGAGGCCTTTAAATCTTGTAAATGTACAAGAAAAAAGGTCATAAATGTACGAGAAAAAGTAATGAATTTAGTCTATGACTATTAAAGTCATGAATATAAAACTTTATTCTCGTGATTTGGCATTTACGACTTTTTTCTCATAAATTTATGAGATTTAAAGTCATAACTAAAAAGAATTGTATATGAACTGGCACTTAGCATAGTACTTTAGCACTCAAGAAATAACAAATGCAGCAGTACTTCAAAAGACCACTAGGGGAAGGTTTTATAAAAGAGCTTTTCCCGTTGACTTTCATATATATTCACATTTTTAAGCTTTACTCATAGTTGTTCTGATTTTAATAACTTTTTAAACCTCAGTTTGGAAAGGATTAAAGTCATAACTGGTTTTTTATCCATTTAAATTTTATTAAAGTTTAACAAATCAGAAAAAAATCTTTTAAATATTCATTTTAAAATGTGCTGTATTTAAGAGGCACAGGATAAAGTAACATCAAACCTCGCTGTGAGCTTGATGAGTCTTCAGTGGAATAAAACAGTCCAGATCTTATTTTTGTTGCTGTTTTTTCACTACTATTTCTGTATAGTTTTTTAGTTTTCTTACATCTTTTATGTTTGTTGCACCAAGATTGTAGGAATTAATGGGAAAAAAACAACGTTCCTTTGCAGTGAGTGGATCTGCATTAAAGAAATGCAAACATGATCAACTTCTGTTTCAAACCTTTGAAATGAAGCATACGGTAATGAAAAAAAGGGAGACAAAGTGACCCACTTTTGTTTTGAAATGCAAATGCAGTGTCACAAAGCTTCATTTAGTACGAAGACAGACTACACTTAGATGCATGCGCACACACCCTCACACTCTGATAATAGAAAACATTGTAAATCCCAAGCGGTTAATTTAGATCATTTCAGTGATTTCATTCATCATTTGAGACATTTTTTAACTGCCATTTTCTTAATTCCTGAATAATAAATTAAAAATTCAAACAGAAAAGCAAACCTTCTACTTCTGCCTGAAGTTGTGTAGATTCCACTTCTGGAAGATGACATCAGGCGCCATCTTGTTGTCTGCAGTCAGGTCCTTCTTAGGTAAACTGCAGTACACCTGTGTTCCCCTTCAGCTGCAGCCACTCCTCTCTACAATCCTCCATGGACCCAGACAACCCGAAAACCGTCACCACCAGTACAAGTCAACACCCCACATGGGTGCATGTGACTAGAGCTTTTAGTCAGCCATTAGGATGGTATTGTGGCTCAATTTCTGCAACATTTGGGCTTTTTTCCCTCCTGATTGGGAGATAAGTGATCAACACCACAAACTCTGATCACACAGGTCATCCAGCCTGCCTGTGTTTATGAAATATTTATGCATTAAGAAATAACACAAACCTGGAAACACTGATTTCAACACAGAGAAAATCTCAGCAGACAAACCAATAAAAAAGAACAATTCTTCTTTAGGGAAAAGCTTCTCTGGAGGCACAAATGCATGCTGAAGAACTAACCTAGGAAAGACTATGGTCACATATCCCAAAATGCCACTGTACGGTCACTTAAATGCAAGCTTTTCAGCAAATTCAGCAGGTGGCAGCGTGGGGGCATTTGTAATCTGGAGGTGTCAGGAAGAAAGTGTGATAATTGACTAATGGGAGCGTCTCCAAGGTCCCCAAAATCGTCTGATGATCGGTCAGTTTCAGACTGCCACCCCCTGCCCCAGTGCTGCCATCCCCCAACGTCCGCTTGTTAGAAATCATACGGTAATCCAGTGATGACCATATGTCAATCTGGTGATCCCGGCCACCGTGGGTCCTAATGGGGAGACTGCATTGTTAGACAAGCTCATCATGGTGTTGAAAGCTCCACAGCGACTCCAATATCGGTTGATGAATTGCAGTTGATGCTGAGAAGAATACAAGGCGACAAAACATGTTCTTCAATTATGTCTTTTATATTTATTTTAATGTTTTGTAATGGGTTTTTTATCAAAATGTATTTTACGCGATTGTCTTATAATTCTATTCTTATTGTATATCCTTTTTTATTGAAATTGCCATTTTAAACTTTATTTTTAATTCTTTTTTTTTTTTTTACTTTTTAGGTTGACAATTTTAACATCTGTCCAGAGACAACAGATGAAAAATAGCCGCTGGGTTGATTCTGACTTATTGCATGCAATGCTTTGACTGTGCACTGTCCCTGAGAAATACATAAAGTGAAATCAAAATTGAAACGTTGTTGTTTTTTGGAGGGATGTTGTCTAAAAATGTGCAAATTGACAAGATTACAACGTGTGCTCAAAATCAGAGCTGGGAATGATCAGCGGTGCAGAATGACATTTACACATTGTCCAATCAGAGCTGCTGTGGCAGCTGTTGACCGTATTTGTAATGTCTTCATCTCCAAAGTCTGACAGCCGCCTGACTGCCTCCATCTACATTCATGACCAAGCCAACGATTAAAAAAAAAAAATAGCATGGTTGCATCAAATCTTGAAGATTGTGCTAATGCCTCCCATTGCATGGTGACAGTTGTATTTTTGACTGTAGCATAAGAATGCAACCAGTTTTCACTAAAAGCATCTCAATCTTATTTTGACAAAACCTGATCTTTAATAGACTCTGTTAAATGTCAACTTTTTAAAAATTGAATTAAATCTTAATATTTTTCTTAGGTTAGAACGTCTTCAAAAATATTTATTTTCAGTTTTAATCTGGTTGTTTTGTTTGTTTTTTACAGCTGCTTTGCAGTGACAGAAAGTAAAACTTGGATCATTAAAGCTCAGAATAACATCTGACTTTCCCCTCCTCCTGCATATGGGACACTGATTGTGTTGTTTTATTTCCTCTGGCAGGCTCTGCAGGGAAAGCGGCTTTGAAGCAGCTGTGCACACATTCTCGTGTGGCTGAATATGAATTTTTCGTTCATGCTTTGGCCTTTTTTTCATGTTCTCTAAATGCTCTCTAATGTCCAAGGTCATGCTGAGCTTCACCAGATGGGCATGAGAAGCCACCAGTCTGGACATGGACTACCTGGAAAGAATATTACACGATGTGCAGTGCATCATGTCATTTTCTCCACCTCAGAGAGAAGTTAAAAGGCACTTGGAGGGCATCAAGCCCGGAAACCAGTATGAGAGACGGGGCTCCAGTCGATTCAAGATGCCACATATGAGGTCAGGGAGAGAACAGAACTAAAGTCAGAGGAAGCTGAAGAAAACTCTTCTAAAGGAGGTCCAGGAACTCTTAAGGCAGCAGATGACTGTCAATATGTAACAAAAACATTAAGCGTTGAGGTAAATATTTGGTTTACTTCAGTTTCAAATGTCAAGTTTGAGCCAGTGTTCCAAATGTTAATAAGAATAAAAGTTTTTAAAGCCCAGAAAATCATAAATATGCAGCTCATGATTTATTTTCAAGAAATTGGCTTTTTAAAATCCCACATTAAATAGAGCTTGAGGATGCTACTCATTAATTTTAGCTGAATCCTGTACACAGGAAGTCTGCAATGTGAAGATTACTTACAAGAAAACACTCTGGATTCTAAGAAATGAAAACAAACAGGGCAAAAAAGATTTTTTGCTTGCGTCTCAGCAGACGTGAATGCCACACATATGCAATCTGGAAATAAATGGCATTGCAGCCCCTCATCTGGTTCACATGCTTCTTGGACAGCTTGTAAAGAAACAAGCTCAAGAGTGTCAGCAACTGAAATTACCGCTTTAGGGCTTGATTTATGTGATCTTCATTTGATACAATTTCCCTTCTCAACTTCTCAAGAAGTTGGGATTGTTTTAGCTAACATTCAAAGAAGAGGCAATCGCTTCAACTGAGAAATAGATGAGTATATTTTTTAGAAAATAATTAAGATGCTCAGGGAGATTATACTCTGCAATTTGGTGTTTATTTCTTGAGTGAGTATCACTGATTGGCTCTTTGAGCAGATAATAAAAAATAGTCAGCTAATCATTTTTTTTTAATTGAAAAGAGAAGTTCAAAAACAAATTTACATGTAAATTATTATTTTTTTCTTTTTTACTTCTACAGTGTGTAGTTTAAGTCTTGGAATGACAAAAAAGTAAAGGTTAGTAGTAAAAAAAAAAGACTTGAAAATTGACTGCAGAAAATATGGGTGTAACCCACTGACCAATTAATTAATTGATTAATCTATTTATGTTCCTATGATCTAACCAGATCGATCCGTCTGAGACAAGTTGTTAATTAAATCGAATGAAATCAACCCAACAATTCATTTAATTTCAAAATGAAATTTAATGATCTTGGAAAATACTATTTGGATTCAGGCTGTCAGGAGTCAGAGCTCTGTCTCCCCCTCTGGAGGCATCTCCAGAGTGCTGAACACACTACAATCCCCCAGCAACCCCAGCACACTCCCCAGATGGCGCTCAGCTGGCTCTTATTGCCACTTATGCCTCGTTTCCACTGGGTGGTCCTGACCGGACTGGACCGGGCCGGACTACACTTTTCAGCATTTCCTTTTCAAAATAGACCCATTAAGCAGGACCAACTGGTACCATTTCAGGTCCCCTCTTGGTTGTAGGTCCATAGAAAAATGGAACGGACCTGTTAGGATGGAGCTTCAGTCATCACATGATGAAATCTATTGATTGGCGGAAAGGTTTTACGACAACAGCAAACGTCCAATCAGCACTTTTCCCGCCTCAAGATCCCAACTGAAAGTTTTGTCCTCTTTCCGACTGGATTCTTCTTCACCCTCCTGCAACCTTTTTGCATAAAACAATAAATTCTTTACAAACAGTATTCCCCCTTATTCACGGGTTTAGGGACCAGAGACACACCGAATCCATGAATGTGGAGACCCCCCCTCTCGTTCCCGTCTCACTTGACCCTCGTGTCTGAAGAATGTCCATTACCGATCAATACTCATCAAAAACACTTCTGATCTACTTTGTAAAACATTTATTGAAGAACATTGGAGTATTGCTCAACATAAAAAGTGTTTTTTTTCTTTTAATTCAGAACAATAGACTGTTCCCCAGCGTAGAGGCTGACTTCATCCATAATAAACACCTGCTCTGGACTATAATTATCCGCTGTTAATCTTTTGAATTTTCTGTCCGTTTCTGAGTCAGCGGATGCAGCTTCTCTTTTGCTGTAGTCGCATTGTTTTGACACAAAGCTACATCATCATTCTACACCTGGCATGTGCTTTGATGGTCCAACGCTCAATGGAAATGCTAACTTGAAGTACCCGGACCATTGCAAACCGGCCAAGAAGGGACTAGTCTGGTCCGGACTGCTGAGTGGAAATGCAGCATCAGGCACTGCACAGAACCTCATTCAGTGCAAAGTATTGTTTGTGCCATCCCGCCTGCATTACTGAGTGTTTATTTCTGGACCTGAACTTCTGGTTTCTGACCCAGCTTCATCTCTGATTGCTTGCTGCCTGCCCTGACCTTCACCTGGACCCTGACACCTCTACTCTCTTCTTGGATGATCCCATGCTCGTGTTTGACCTCTGCCTGTCTGACCTTGATCTAGCTTTGTGGACTTTTAGCTGTGCTTCATTCCTGTCTGAACTAATAAGCCTGCTGCACGTGGAACCAGCTGTCTGCCCATTTGTGGCACAGGCCCAGTTGGTTTATTTTACTATAAAGTAAAAACGACAAAGTGTCATCCCAGCAGACAACACACATGGGATGACAACAATAAAACTGATTAACCATCATTGCAGTTCAATGTGTGGAAACACTTTGAATTTTACAGTCATGTGACCTTACAGTGTGGTAGAATGTTCTAATAATGCTCCTTTGGATTATTATTTATTTTGATGTGGAAAAACAACAGTAGGCTGAACTTTAGAAAACTAAAGTGTTAATGGATTTAACATTCATTCTTGTACATATATTTAATTTACACTTGATTATCTTGAAGAAATAGAAGATTTACTTTCACTGCTATGCAAATGATACCCGGCTCTACTTCTCCTCCAAGCCTGACTCCACTCTCCAACTGCCACCTTGAAATAAAATTCTAGTTTACTGCAAACTTCCTTAGATTAAATACCAACAAAACTGAACTTCCCATTGTAAGAATAAAAACCATCTTAAATAAACTCCATAACTTTTTTTGGTCTCATCCTGAACAGCACTCTCCCTAACCACTCCCATTAATAACATCGCCCAGACCACTCACTTCCACCTTTGGGACGTCCTCTCTCAGCCCTCACTCCACAGTCTCATCACCTCCGGTCTGGACTACTGTAACTCCCTCTTATCTGGGCTGCCTTACAAAACTATTCTCAAACTTAAACTGCTCCAGAACCCAGCTGCCTGGATCATAACACAAACCCCCTCCACCTCAGCATCACACCCATCCTGCAACAGTTCCACTTGCTACCAGTGCCTCATCGGATCACCGACAAACTCCTTATTCTGACCTTCAAAGTCCTCCACAACCTGCCACTCCATATCTCTCTGACCTTATCCGTGGTCCCACTCCCACCCACTCCCTCAGGCCTTCCTCCTTCTTTCTAGCTGACTGTACCCACCACTCTTCTCATCTCCATGGGGGGCTGAGCCGCTCTGCCCCCAGCTCGGGAACTCCCTTCCCTCTGATTTACAGAACATGGACTCACTCCTTCCGTTTGCTAAAAATCTCAAAACAAGGTTTTCAGACTTGCCTATTATTCCTGATTATTAGTTTTTTTAATTTTATGAATTTAACAACTGTTTAATCCTTATAACTGTGTTCTATGAATTGTATTTTGCCTGTGAGATGACCTTGGGTGCCCAGAAAGATGCCTAAAATATATATATTATTATAAATAAGAATATTATTAAAAGAAATCTGGAAAACTTCAGTACCAGGTATTTATCTCTGAGTCACACTGGTTGAAGTTTTGGATAAAGATGTCCTGGATCCATTGTAGGTCAGTGAAGTAGATCAAATCTTATCGTTCAAAATGAACAGTTATGGACGATGAATCATATCGTCAGCCACAGATTATATGAATAAGATCATTAGTTTAATGAACTGTTACACCCCTTGTAGAAAATGTCAAAACTTTAAGAGTAGAGAAGACACAAACTTATTCATATCTCAAATATTTTAATCTATACCTAATAAAAATCTAAAATACACAACAAACAAACCTGGAATTGGTTTTGACTAACTTTAGATATAATCTCAACGAATATATTCAAAAAGGTAGAATGATTCGTGAAATCACATAAAACATCATTTATGTTCTTTTTTGTGAAGTACTAAAAATGATGAATTTGTAATGGACTGAACAACTGGTTAGAGGTTTATTTTCTGTGACATATTGTGAGTAAAAGTGTTTCTGCTTGAGCATCACTGAAGTCCATGTTGATCTGATGGTGTGTTTTAGCCCTTCTACATAGTCGGGTCTGGTGTCCCTCCTCTTCCTCTTCGCATAGTTTCAACAGATCCTTCCTTGTATTTTTTTACAGGTTTCAGTACGTCAGTTTGTGGCGCATTCACTCATTGAGATATTACACATCCCAAAGCAGAAACTGGAATTCGAGTTCAGCAGTGGGAACAGCTGCCACGTCCTACTGGAAAATGAGATTGTTGCTGCTATAAAAAAATCCCAAATTAATTCTACTTTATTTCAGTACCAAATATGACCTTACTCTGAACAGGCTGTATTCTGTGCATGAATCAACTCAAGGCTTGATTGTTGGTGTGCAATTAAAACTGGGGAAAATTAATGTTACAAATGTGAAAGCTTGTTCCTGTCAAAGTAAAACTCTGTCAACTTTAACTAAGGAGGAGGCTCAAGGATGCAGTAAAGGAGGATGTGAGGATATTGAAAGAGGAGGGTAAGATTATGTGGAGGGGGATGATTTGTTGTGGCGACCTCTGAAGGGAGCATCGGACAGGCAAAGAAGAAGAATATTCATAAAAAAAGACAGACAAGGACTTTATTCTGGATGTGTTTTGACCCAAATAACTAATGTAGCATTTTTGTTTTCTGTTACTGTGAATGGACTCAGCCTGACTGCAATTCCCGGCTGTGATTTCTCCTCCTCCAGATAAACAATGAAAGCTATCTGTGGATTTCTATGGCAACCCACTCGTTCTCATCAACCTTGTACAACAGACAGAACAATTCCATTCATTATGCTCATAAAGAGGGGGCTTTAATGCATTAATGCATCCAAGACAAAGACAAGGAGAGAGGAAAGAACATTGACAGGCAGTGACAATGTGTGCGTTTGGAGTCATTTTTGTGAGTTAAAGAAGTGCTAGAGCTTCAAAGGAGGTTTGAGGAGAAGCTGAGGCTGACGTCAGGCAGCAGCAGCCAGCCTTGGGACTGGATGTGTTTGGAAGAGTGTGTTGTGGACGGCAGTGGTGTAGCCCTGCAGTCTGGAGAGCATGAGCGCATGCAAGGCCACACCAACATGCCAAGCAAGTAGAACACAGTGACGCCACAGTTCTAGGCTTGAAGACCAGCTCAGAATAAAAAAAAAGACATGCTGTTGTAGCATTTATCTGATAATGGAAGACATGTAAAGAAAATAAGCTTAAAATTACATTTCTGAGAACTTTTTTCAAATTGTGAATCAGGAGCAGAATAAAAAAGGATGTTTGAGCAAGAGCTTATTGTCACATCCGTTCTGAAGCATCCACTTACAGACAAATAGATCCATGAACGTCTTTGTTTTCCTCGTCTGAGCTCAAAACGGATAGCTCCGATATTGCTGACCATTTTTGTAGCAGTAATGTTAGGTTGGGGGTATGAGGGGCTGTGTTCGTGAGAGAGGGAGGGGAAAAGGGGGCGGGGTTGCTGTGTGCAAATGGTCCACAACTTAAAGGCAAATTTCAATTAAACTCCGGCTGCTCTGTAGAAACTATGTCTTAGAAAAAAATATTTATTTTAGGTAAAAACAATATAATCATAAATCAAAAACCAATGGGAACACTTTTACAATAGATGATGGGAGTGGGTCTTTAACATGACATGTCAATCAGAGAAAAGAGAAACACATTTCTCTCTTCAGAGTGGAAGACTATGAACAGATATTACCATCCTGCCTTCAACATGACTTGTTTTCATATGTTTCAATATTTGCAGAGAGTGTTTATACTCCTGCTGAGGCTCTCTGCTGTGTGCCGCTATTGATGGAGCTGGAAGAGAGTTTGGGGCACTAATTTGTTCCTGCTCAAATCATGGTTCATTAGGTTGTAGAACAAAACCCCTGATGCTGTTTAATTCCCCCAAGAAGCGTCACATGCAAATCTGCACAATGCAACAGATGTCAGCTTATTAGCATCCTAATTTTCTGCCAGCCGCTAAAAGGGAAAAAGAAGGAGTTTTTGTTTACATGGTTGCAGAGTGTGCAAAGTTCCAAGATTGCCTTCTAGCATTGACAGTTACATAGTCATTGGGATGCTTTATAGCCCTATATGTTTACTTGTCTATTTTTTCCTCCTTTTTCACTTTTATAGATACCTGGGTGGTCTATTGAAAGTCAGCTCTCTCTTACAAGGAAACCCTGTTCACATTCATACCGAGAGCTGCCCAGTGCAACCACACGTCCACCTATGGTCACGTACCAGCGCCACCAGAGCAACTGGGGTCAAGGCAGGAAAATGAGGTCAATGAGGGTGGGGCAAACAGTGTAATGCTGCTGGTTCAAGGGGCTGAACAAGAAACCCTTCAGTCAGAGGGTCACAGTCATGCCCATTAGGCTACTTATAATCCATACTCCCCTCTTCTCTGCTGGTTTTTTTCTGTTGTTGTTGTTGTTAGTCCTTTATTTTGAACAATGCATACAAAGTACATGGAAAAAAAAACAAGAAAACAATGGACATTTTTTATATAAATTATAAATAAAAACATATAACACCATAATTTTTTAGTTCGAAATGGAGTAGGAAGAAATTTTAAAAACTTTTTTTAATCCTACCCCCTAACAATATGTCTTGATTTTAATCTTTAATATAAACTATTTCAGAAACGGAAATTAAGTACCCTTTTTCCTTTTTTATCAAACATCTGTCAATATAATCAAACACACACAAAGATCTACACACAAACACTTACATGTATACAAACAAACAAACAAACAAACAAAAAAAAATAGCTTTACCATTCACATGCTCTCCCCTCCCACAATCTTTCCCCTGGGACCTCAACAGCCAGCCTCTGTCAACCTTGTCAATAATAAATACATTCAAAATAGTAACTTATATACACTATCACCTTCACAGACAACAACCTGTATCACTAAATGAGATGTATCCCCCTTCTTCCTTTCTATATTTACTGAAGACTATTATCCTATCCATGTCCCCATTGACATGACAGCATCTCACAGTTGCTCCAGATTTGTCGGCTGAACATCCATGATACCAATCTACCGTTCCAACACATCCCAAAGGTTCTATTGAGATCTGGTGACTGTGGAGGTCATTAGAGTCCAGTGAACTCATCATGTACTAGAAACCAGTCCAGAGTGATTCCAGACTTATGACACGGTGGCTTATCCTGCTGGAAGTAGCATCAGAAGATAGTACACTGATCAAAAAGGGATGGACATGGTCAGCAGACTATGGCAACATTTTTCCAGTCTACTATTGTCCAATTTTGGTGAGCTGAAGTGAATTGTATCCTCAGCCTGGATATTTTCTCTTTTTCTGACCATTCTCTGTAACCAGAGATGGTTGTGGGTAAAAATCCCAGTAGTTCAGCAGTTTCTGAAATACTTAGACCACCCTGTCTGGCACCAACAATCATGCTACGTGCAAAAATCCCCTTTCTTCTCCATCCTGATGGTCGGTTTGAACTGCAGAAGATTGTCTTGACCATGTCTATATGCCTAAATGCATTGAGTTGCTGGCATGATTAGAAATGTGTGCTAAAAACCAGGTGTGCCTAATTAAACTGGCCAATACGTCTAGTTGTTCTCTTGTCCCCTTGAGCTGAGGGGTGACTCCCGCGTGACAACTCTCACCCTAAAACAATCCAGAAGGCCCCTAAGTATTCCCCAATTGAAAATACCTGTTCCAGAATCCACAATGAGATTGGTTAAACCTGTCTAAATATATGCAATATGTTTAAAATTACAACCTAGCTCAGGCTTAAAGGTGGAAGGCCTAAATAACAGAGTACCCTTGAGGTTTACTTGAGATAAATCCAGCAAGGCACAAGGAATGGAGTCCCAGCTCCAGGCACCCAGCAGGTAACCTAACAGGACCCAGCTGCAGTGGGGTCCCTGCTATTCCTTGTAAAGGCACCAAAACGGCAGTTTTCCCTTTTTAAAAGATTTAATGCTTTTTTTTTTAATGTGTCTAAGCCCCCAGGACTAATTCACGCTGGGAGACCCTACCAGGGCTGATATTACTAACAGCTCCTCGACAGATATGTGAGACAACCACTATGAAGTGGATAAAGCGTTAGAAATCAAAACTACCACTGATTTTCTAAAGTTTATCCTAAACTTGCGATTGTAAAGCTTACGCAACATTGACTAAATGTGCCTAAATGTGGATTTCAAGAAGTGGGAGGATTCTTTGGAGCCACTGACTCGGTGTCCGGAGCCGTTTCCACATTTCTGTCATGAATGAAGAGCACATCAAAGGGGTTCACACTTGAAAATGTCTTTTATAAATTTAAAATCAAATGCATATTATGAAGCATGAAGTATGGGTTCTTTTTCTGAAGCATAGCTGATGTTGGTACTCAGTTCGGTTTTCATTATCTCCAGAGTTTGAGAAAGAAAGAAAACATTTGGTGCATGATTATTCAACTTTTTCCTTTCAGACTCCAGAGCAGAAATGGTGACGCAAATGTTTCTTACCAAGAAAATGAAAAAAATGTCATTAAATTTAAACTGAGACAAACAAGGTGCAGGTGAGGCAATAAAATAAGGCCAGGTGCAGAATATGGCTGGAAGGTAGAGAATTTGACACCCAGGCATACTGTTGTTAGTTCGATTCCCTGCTCCTCCAGTTTTGTGCTGAAGTGTCCTTGTGCAAGTCATTAAAGCTTTGGTTGCCTCTGGTGTTTTAGGTTTAACTGCACAATTAAGCACTTTGAATGTAAATATATGGAGAAGTGCTAAATGTGTGCAGAATATTTAGTATTAATCAATGAAAGAGCTGAAGAGAGTAAAGTCAAGCAAAGCAGAAAAATAAAATCTAATTTCACAATAAATAAATACCGTATTTTCCGGACTATAAGTCTCGTTTCATAGATTAGGGTGCGACTTATACTCAGGAATTACTTATTTTTCCCAATTTTCCCTTTTTGGTACCACTTTCAAGTAAAAACTAAGTAGTAAAAGTCTCAGGACAACAAAAATCACATTCTGTCTGAACATTTAACACAAGCTGATTCTTGCAAGATCTTGTTTCTGTTGTGGTCGCGGTGTAGAGCTGCTCAAAGCGACTCAGTGTGTTGTGCTGCCAACTAGTGGTCGGGGTTTTGGTGGAAAACAAAAGTAAGACGCTGAAGGACGCTCATAAATAATTAACTAAATATCTTGTCAGCATTTCAATTCGACAAAAGTATCGCCAAACAAAATATCACGATATATCGCCGAATCGATTTTTCCCTATAAAGCACTGTCATTTGGAGCCTTTGGTTTAGTGGTCTAATCAGAAACAGAAAGCAAGAAACACAACCAGAACAGAAAACATAACCAACAAAACATGACTTACATCAGCTGGAGAACAAGGCGAGACGAACAAGAAACAAGAACACTTTTCTTCCAAAAAAATATCACAAGGTTAGAAACTAGTGTCACTGATCAATACAGGTACAAACACAGCGGGCGTTAGATACATTAGCTTTTATCTAATATACTGATCACAGGTCTCCTCTTTCTCTGTGTTTTCTAAAAAAAAAATTTTTTTTTGAGTTTTGAAGGCTTCCACCAAAGATTCCATTAATTTTTAAAGCGACACGACACAAAGCTTGAGTTTGCAAAAATATAAACCAGCACTTTTTGAAGAAAAGGACATGTTTGGCCATAAAACACTCAGACAATCAACACTAACAGTTTTTGTTGACTGTAAAACAAAGTGGTGTAGCGGTCATTAAATGGGCCTGTTTTGCAAGCGTGAGTACTTTTGAGTACTTATTCTGTCACACATAGAATGATAGAGGATTTTAAAACCAAATGTGAGACAGGATGTGTAACTGTAGATGATTGGACAAAACTGACCTTCATATTTGAACAATGAATCGAATAAATCCTTTCTCCTCTGGTACAATGCTATCTGACATTATTCATGCATGTGACAAATTTGGACATGCAACTGAAATGTAATTAAAATGTAATAAAAGCCAATATTTTTTCACAGTACAGGTTTCTTGTACCAAAAACAAAGTTATTTTACCATCAAAGTTGCAGAAATTATATAAAAAAGAAATGTGCAATTGATAATTTTGTAAATATGACTGCAGGTTGATTCATTGAGAAAGAACCCAAGAATGTATTGTATGTATTTGAGTCATGTGATCCTAAACTCTGCGACCTTTGGTGACAACAATGCAAATGGCAAAATGGAAGACAGGTGGCTACGCAAGTGCAAAGAGATAAACTCGGCCAACGGGGAGAGGAAACGGAGTCGAGGGAGAAACTGTGACCTATGAATGATTGATTTTCCTTTTCCTTTCATCAATTAGCTTTCTTCCCAGGCATTTTGACCCTACGTCTTTGTGATGGAAAACAGCCCCGTTCCTGCTCTGCTTTGCGCAAAACACAGACTGACAGCTGCACTTCAGCACCTGAGGGTTTTGGCTCCCGTGAGGAAGAACACTTGACACCACTATCTTTATCATTTTTCAGAGCAACCACAGCCTGTGGAAGAGACTGCTAGGTTTCCCTCTGACAACATACTGCAGTTACAGTGTTATTGCATGACTTTCAAAAATAGGCCCTCACAAGCTGCAGCTGCATCTCAGGTGCTGCTTCCAAAAGATTTATGCTTTATGGTTTTGATTTGGATCATTTTGGGGCTGCAAATGGATGCTTCAAAATGGATCAAGTCTGTCCCAACGGTTTTTCTTCCCAGTCCCACTCATTTTGGTTTACTGAGGCAGCTTTTGGCTCAAACAACCCTCCTCATCCATCTTGCTTTCTGGAGGAAGCCACTTGGGAGTCTACATCTGTAGAAATCAGTTGCTGTCATTAAACCTGGGTAGTGATTTTAACATTTACAATGCTGGATTTTTCCAGACTTACAGGGGGAAAAAAGGATGATGTTTTCAGATCTGTTTTTTTCCTCATCCACCACGTCATTCTCAGTGAAGTGGCACAACAGTTAATTATAATTACACCCTGGAAGAAATGACATTTTAATTTAGTACAAGTGTCCTGTTAACCAGGGCTACAAAACTGTAGATGTTGGAAGCACATTGTGTAACATGACTTGCACACATCATCCTTTTAATGCTATAAAATCAATCTTTATTTAAAAAGCACTGTTTATGGAACAGTAACACAATAACATACCCATCCACTCAGATCTAGGGTCACCTAAATTAACCAAATAACCTTTGCAGACACAGACCTACATTTTGATAAACACATTAAGGCAGTCACTAAATCAGCCTATTATCATCTCAAAAATATCTCAAGGATTAAAGATCTGATGTCTAAGCAGGACCTGGAGAAACTAGTGCATGCTTTCATCTTTAGTCGACTTGATTACTGTAACAGTGTTTTTACAGGACTACCAAAAAAATCCATCAGGAAACTGCAGCTTATTCAGAACTCTGCTGCTCGGGTTCTCACAAGGACCAAGAAAGTAGACCACATCAGTCCAGTTCTGAGGTCTTTACACTGGTTACCTGTCTGTCAGAGGATAGACTTTAAAGTTCTGTTACTGGTTTATAAAGCTTTGAATGGTTTAGCACCAAAATACATGACTGACCTCCTGACCCAGTATGTACCAGCCAGACCTCTGCGGTCATCTGGATCTGGTCTTTAATCAGTTCCTAGAGTCAGAACTAAACATGGAGAAGCTGCATTCAGCTTCTATGCACCACAGATCTGGAATAGACTTCCAGAAAACCTTAGATCAGCTGAAACACTCAGTGTATTTAAATCCAGGTTAAAGACTCACCTGTTGTCAGCTGCATTTGATTAATATGTATTCAAAAGTTTACGTCTGCTCTAACTATGCTGGACTTAAATTAAAATCTTTGAACTTTCTTTTTTAATGATCACATTTTTACTATTTCTTTTGATTGTTTCTTTTAATGTTTTATGTAAGGCATTTGTCTCTGTACATGAAATGTGCTATATAAATAAACTTGCCTTGCAGCACGTTTTTCGACTGTGAGAGGAAGAGTTCAAAGAAAACCCACACATGCACTTGGAGATTCTATGGTAACTGAAGTTCAGGCATCTCACGTTGATGCTGTCCTGTTGGCTTTCACAACTGCTGCCACAACTTCAGCTTTTGACCCAGTATTTGGTGGTGGATTAACTGTGTCGATGAAGAAGCGACAGAGAGGGATGTTGTATTTCAGCTCAAACAACGTTTGGAAACTCTCATTCTCCACCACAGAATATGGACTCAAGTCCTTGAAAGCTCTGATTAACTTATTTATAAATTTCAATCTATTCTACAATAAAATGCTCCATGTTTAAATCTGCTTGCTATTTTTACTTTAAATTATATAATTTTTTGATTATTCATGACTTCAAATTCATGAACAAATTTAGATTCATTATGGAGCGTAGCCAATAATAACGCATAATAGATTTTTCCTCCACCCCAATTTAAACATCCATGCCAACAATCAGCCTTAAATCAGAGTTAGCCAACACAAAAACTAGCATTAGCAACCAGCATCTGGTATTGCATTTAAAAATGTCTTCCATTGTGCTCCTCAGAGTTGACCATTGTGGACCCTTCCTGG
Organism: Oryzias melastigma; assembly: GCF_002922805.2. Lineage (NCBI taxonomy): Eukaryota > Metazoa > Chordata > Actinopteri > Beloniformes > Adrianichthyidae > Oryzias > Oryzias melastigma. Next base: position 22,179,472 of record NC_050527.1, on the reverse strand, counting down.
TAAAAAATATCAATGTGTATTTTTATATCTCAATTTTTTTTGCACTGTACACTGGGGACTTCCATACTTATATCACTAAAATTAAGTTTTCTTCTCTATTTGAAAATACTAGAGTAGTGAATAGGAATAGGAGGGATGCAGTTTCTCTTTTTTTTGTTTGTTTTTTTTTTAATTTTCAGAAGATTATTGAAATAGTCGTTGATTGAATCTATCTAAAAACTGGCTTTGTTTTTACATTCTGTATACTGGGTCTGGTGTAAGCTCTTATTTTGAAATGCCATTTGTCCTTCAGGCAAGCTTGAAGGCACATGAGTGAAAACTCCAGAAAAAAGAGCTTATTGAGAAGGTATGGACATTTGGCAAGAGTGCCACCTATGGTAAGGTATTATGGTCTGTTCTCTTGTGAGGAGACACAGTTCCAAACATGTACCGTATCTTGTATTTTAGTTTTTGTTTTTTTTGTGCCTTCAAATATCTAGAGGGGGTGGATGAGAAGGAAAAAGGTGAACCTTCATTGAAACCGGCTGCCTTTGACAACAAAACCGAATAATAAAATTATCTTGGTAGTGCCACTTTACATTCAATTAAACAGGAGCTGACTTGGATATGTATCAAACAACCAGTGGTTACCTGGTAAGTTGACTTCAAATGCGTTCATTCTTTAAACCTGTTTTAAACTGTAAGTCACATACAGTAGTTTCCTCATGGACAATTCTGAACATCGACATACACCAAGGAGACTGTGATCTGAGCAGACAACTGTAAATGATACAACTGATCGTATTGATAAACACAATTTTCTTCTTTGTATTAGGACTTGAAAACATCACCAACTGAATAATTTATAGGGCAAAATAATGTGCAAAAATTTACAAAAAGAATCAATTCAACACAAAAAATATAAACAAAGAGGATGAATGTTGTGTCTTAACATGGAAACATGGAACAGTTGTACAGCTTTGATAGCTGGTCCTGCTTAGGGGAGTGCACACATGGTATGAACTCATAAAGCAGGAATTAAAGTAAAGTTCAGAAACCTGTGTGTCTCGCCTCTGCAGTGGAGCTGCTGCCGTGTGACAGAAATCAATTTGTAAAGCTGCAGGTTGATTGGAGCCAAAGGCGCCATGTATTAGTTGGCTAATTGTAGGTGATGGTGTTTCCTTTGTGGGAAGGGACGTGTTGACTCAATCACAGCACAGGGTCGTTGCGGTCATGCCTAATAAGAAGCAGAATTAGATTTCTGGCATGTCTGGAAGCCAAGCACACAGAATAGTCTTACAGCAGAGAGGAGGGTCGAGGAGGAGGAGGAGGAGGATGCTGGGAAAGATAAAACAAAACAGGCAAATATGAATGTTGGCATGAAGAGGAAAAGAAAAGCAAGGCATTGATCCCTTTATTGTTTCAGCTGCAGAGAGTTTGCAGCCAGGAAGTTTCAGACAAAAACTCTGCGGTGGGGCTAAATGTCTACAATTTTAGCGCTAAGTCACGCAAGAGGTGAGCTGCCTGTGCGGTTACACATGTCAAAAGGGAGGAGAATAGAGTACAGCAATTCATCCTGTGGTACTTTTATGTGTCCGTGGCAATAACAGGAACTGTCACTGTGCACTTAACTGACGCCTGTTCTCACCCCAGTGTGGTTACAGTATCTGGTGTCCAACAGAGTCGTCTGAAACCCAGGAGCTGAGTCTCTAAATGTCACCTCAAGTAAAGAGAAGGCACCTTTGTCATTCCTATTCTTGTAGTTTTGGAAGTACTCATCAGCTGATAACATCAAAGATTTTAATCCTCCAGTCATAAGTTATATTTGATGCTCCATGACCATCTCAAATGCAGACTTTTGCACTGATTTATGAGGCAGAAATGCACGACACGCCAAAGAAAGTGATGTGTTAGAGTTGGCATGGCAACCACAGCTGGACAATATGTGGTCAGCTCTTGGTTCTTTGTGATTTTGTTTGCTGTACTTCTTGCTTCATACTCTGTCATCTGCAATCTCCATTTTTTCATCCATGGTTTTAGATTTTAAAAAAGAACATATTTTTGTTATCCACATTTTAGACCATCAACCGGAGCACCAGAACTACAGACAACAGTTATGTGAGTGAACTGAGGATTGTCCAGGAACTTTATTTTAACCATGAAGCAAGACAGTAATTCTGGCTCAATGAGCTCATGAAGCTCAGAGAGGACTTGTTTTTTGACAAAGCAATAAGAAAAACTCTTAGGAGTAGTAATAAACCTGTAAAACTGGATTTCTGTTTGGAGTTTAGGCTTATTGGCCATGACATTTACTGTTTTATGCAATTCTGGAATTTCTGAACCCCAGACATCCTGATCCCAAGGATTTATGTGGTCCCGCAAAATGTATTTACAATGGGAATCCCAATTCTGGTCTTAAAGTACCGAGTACTACATTATGAAAGGAAATCAGAAAATTTGTAGAAAAAATACAAAATGCAAAAGGATCATTCTTCCAAAATTTTGGGGTGCTTCACTCTGTGCTAGAGTTCATTTTCTTTAGATAAACTTCAGAGTAAAACTCTCTTAGACCTGAGAAGGCCCTGGTTAAAATCACAGCTGAGTCTTTTTTGTGTGTAGTTGGTATGTTTATCCTGTATGTGTAGGTTTTCACCTGACATTACAGCCACAGTTGACTGCCCCATAACTGAAGTTGTATGCCACCAATCTCTGTATGTAATGGACTGAAAACCTGTCCAAAATGCCCCGTTGTTGTCCTTTGATTATTGGAATAGGCATTCTAAGTGACTTTACTCAAGACTAAGTACCGTACTTTCTTCACTATAAGGCACACTTTACCTTTGGGCTCTCTTATGGGGTCCAGAAGACCCGAGCCTTACTTTGATGTGTTATACATCCCATAACAAATGTGGATAAAGGTGGGCAGGATTTCGTGTCAGACGCCAGAGAAAATAAAAAAAAATAAATAAATAAATAAAAAAAAGTTCAGTGCATTGTCTTGAGGAGTCCAGATGACCCCACTCCCAACATCAACCTAGATAATATAAAGGTCAAATGACACCTCATTTTTCAATACATTCTTAATCCCAAGTCATCACATACTGACGAATGGTTAAAGACCCCTCTGTGTCCTAACTCATCATTTTTGATGTGCTGGCTGTTCCAATTAATTGAGGGGTATGGTTGTTTTGTCGGACCTCAGGACGCGGCCTGTACCAGTACCATAACCCGGTTCCATAACCCTAGCCTGGTCAGCATCTGGTACCGCGTCCAAAACCACATCTGGAACTGGTACTGATCTGTGTCCGGTATCGATCCATACCAGGTACCGGTACTGATCCACATCTGGTACAGAGGTTGGGGAGCCTTGCTTTAATTGGAACACCCAAAACGTAAATTTTTAATGTGAAGGGTCCATAACTATGCATCAAAATGTGAGGACTTGGGAATGAGAATCTGTTGCAAATTCTGATTAATTCTGGTTCTTGGATTCTTGAACAATCAATAAACTGTAAAAGTAAATTTGGTTCATCAGCAAGTTTTTTTACGAGTTGCAAACAACGTTGGGTGTTATCGTCAATATGCCAACATGACTAACATTTGGCGTGTTGGACTATGTTCTTTTGTTACATATTACTAATAAGGTTTGGAGTTAGCGTCGTTACAGTAGTGTTTGTTTTAGTGATATCAGTCTGTTTTTCGTGTTGCAAACGTTAGAAGTTACAGGTTTTATAAATATGCTAATGCAGCTAATACTATTATTGTGGCTAACGTGTAGTATGTTACAAACAAGTTCTAGAGTTATAGTGAATGCAGTTAATAAAGTTTCACTGACTGATGAATTCTTTTACTTTGCCTAATGTGCCTTTTAATTCAGTATGCCTTATACATGACAACAGTTAAAAAATAGACTTTTCATTGATGGTGCACCTTATAAAACTAAATAATTTATGGAAGCAGAAAATACTAAAAATGTCTTACCAAGAAACGTGGATCAATCATGGAATGAAGATGCTCATCAACAGGAAACAGTCAAAGGACTATTAGATGCTGATGTTCTGAAAAGAAACTGTTTTTCTTCTTTGACTTTTCTATTTTCCTCCTTGTGTTACTCTATAAGTAATACCACCCACAGATGGACAGCTGTTTTTCCAGAATTCTTGGTTCACTAAAGTGTAAAAACAGACATCATATTTATCTGCTGTCATGTTGTTTGTTTAGCTGCAAGATAGGTCAAGTCAAATTCTGAAATGTACAGATCTTGTTTTTCTGTTTCGGTCAGATTTGGATGAGCGAAGGTGGACTCCAAAAGGCAATGACTAAGAATGGCGGTTTATTTGATATAGATAAGTCACAAAGTCCTCCAGGCAGTTCAGGATGTCCAAGAGTGTTTAACAAAAGCGGAGATGCGGAGATGAAGGTGTGGGTTGGAAACATGGTGGGTAGACAGATCAGAGGCAAATGTACCTGAGCGTGAAAGGTGGGTCTGAAGGTTCGAGATGTGAGCGTAGGTCAAAATGGGGCAGAAAACAGGCAGAACAGGTGCATTGTAATAAGAACGTAGCATGTGTATCTTCATAGCAGTGCACAGAGGTGATATGCATCTGCTAATTGTTGCAGCAATTGACAGTTTCCTTACAAATTTCTCCTGTCTCCAATGACCTGTAGCGTTGACCAATGAGGTTGGGGCAGAGACTGGGCTTGTTGGAGAATGCAGTCAGCAGAGAAGCAGTTGCTGTACCTGCATGACAATAATCAGGCAGCAGAAGTGAAGGTGGGACATTTTAAGCTTTCTCCATCCTATCAAACCCAGTCCATCATCCAATTTACCACAAATGTGCCTTAAAAGAAGCATGAAGAAACCAGTGTTGAGCAGATTATTGGTCATGAACAACAAATATCCAAACACCCATCCATCCAACCATCTATCCATCCATCCAACCTCCACTCACCCAGGACTGGGTCATGGGGGCAGCAAACTAAGGAAAGTCGCCCAGACTTCCCTCTCCCTGATCACTTCCTCCAGCTCCTCTGGGGGGACCCCAAAGCGTTCCCAGGCCAGCCAGTAGACTTAGTCTCTCCAGCGTGTCATGGGTCTTCCCTGGGGCCTCCACCCAGTGAGACATGTCCGGAACACCTTCCCAGGGAGGTGCCCAGCTGGTATCTAGACCAGATGGCCGAGCCACCTCAACTGGCTCCTCTGTGGAGGAGAAGTGGCTCTACTCCGAGCTCTCTCACCCTTTCTCTAAGGGAGCGCCCAGCCACCCCTCGGAGTAAGCTTATTTTAGCCACTTGTATACTCAACCTCATTCTTTTAGTCAAGACCCAGAGCTGATGACCATAGGTGAGTATTGGAATGAAGACCAACAGGTAAATTTGGAGCTTTGTTTTCTGGCTTAGCTCTCAATTCAGTACAATGGACTACAGCGACCGCATAACAGTGGACGCCGCTCCAGTCCGTCTGTCGATCGCACGTTCTGATCTTCCCTAACTTGTGAAAAAAAGGTAACAAGATGCTCAAACTCCTTCACCTGAGGCAGGAGCACTCCACCCACCGAGAAAGGACAAACTACCTTTCTCCGGTTAAGAACCCTGCGGGAGACTTAGCAGTGCTGACCCTCATTCTTGGTGCTTCACACTCGGGTGCAAACTGTTTCAATGCATGCTGAAGGACGTGGCTCAATAAAGCTAACAGGAAAACCTCATCTGTAAAAAGCAGAGGTAATCCTAGAGGTAGGAAGAGGTAGTCCCCAAACCAGATCCCCTCCGGCCCTTGGCTGCGCACAGAAATTCTGCCCATAAAGATAATGAACCAAACTGGTGACAAAGGGCAATGACATTTACGAACAGATAAAAAAAGTTATCATTTCTTGAACTTGCATAGCAAACAAACTGCCTTTGAAAGTTTCATTTACTTTGAAGTGTAGCCTTCTCGGATGTTCACCCTACACTCAAACCTGACAGCCTTTTCCTCCTCGTAGATCATCTGTTTCCACAGCATATGAAGCATCTGCCGTTGGAGATGTAAACTTGTTGCACTGTGGAAGGGTTGTACTTACCAGCACCTGGGCAGCTGTATACGGTTTGCAGGGGATTCTGCTTGTACAGGTTTGACGATTCAGAACTTGGTAATTACTGTTATCTTATCCCTAGCTAAGTATAGCTGTGGCTCAGGTGTTCTGGATCTGAGTGTTGCTCCATCACCAGTGCACAGAAGCTTGTCCAGGGGAGCAGCAGTGACTGTCGGACCGTTAAGCTGCTGTGATACAGCGGTTTATAAGCCTTTAACTGGTGTAATTTTAGCTTTAATGAGCACTTGAGGGTAGAGGTATGCTGAAAATTGGTACTTTTAGTCAATAAAACATTAAAAAGAAGCTCCTGGCAGTCCAAACCTTTAAAGTGACGTCTTTTAAAGACGTCACTTTAAAGGTTGTACTTGCAGGCTTTTCAGTTGTAACTCCTTTACTGCAGGGACTGCTCATGGAAAGAGGGAAACTGTGAGAACAACTAGAGAAAACCCACCTGTTATTAACACCTAGAAAGCACGAAAAACCGAGGGATGGTTACTAGAAGACCAGGTCATTGAGACAATTACAAAGCTTTGTATCTAATTTAATACTTTTTTATCATTGTACTATATGTTTACTTACACACCTTAGCATCACTCACCCCTCGTACCATTTTTAACTGGATTAAGATGAGAAAGGAGCCTTTCTTTTTTTTTTTAAATACATTTTTGTTTCCTTTACAAAGTCTGCAATTACAAAAGGTTTTTGGTCATTTTAGTTTTTCTTAACACATAGTTTTCAGTGTATTTTGCAACAGAAAAACATTTCAAATTTTCCTTACATTCCTCCAAAAACACGAAGTAGCCTTCTCAGAGAAAATTTTTGAAACAAAAATTAGTAACAAGCCTGATGGGGTAATGGAGTGCCATTTTTATGTCAGTCAACACAGATTCAAGTGCACTGGTGTTACACCATCTGGCAAGAATCACCCCAGGGCCCACCTTCCATTTGACCCAGCAGGTGGTCTGGTTAAACATCCTGTCTACAAATTAAGGGCAGAGGTGGTGTCCAAACCGTAGGCTGGATATAAAACAAGCCACTCTCCAGAGGGGTTTGGGTCAACTAGACAGGAAATGAAAGGGAAAATGATTGTAAAACAGGTTCTGCTCAAGTCTCATTAAACGAGCTGGCACTCAGAGCGGAGCAGGCTGGAGCTCGTTGTTCAGCTTGACTGTTCAGCAGTGGAACTCTTTTCATTTGATCATGAGATACTCCAGTTAGTTATAAAAGACTGTTAATCTTTTCTCTGTATTTGAACAAAGCGACAATGGCGTTTCTTAAACCAGATAGTCTAAACTAATTTTCAACTCACTGATATGATAGCAATGACATTACCAAGACTGAAAAATGCAGCAGTTGAAGACTGATTACAGGAGGGACTGCAACTATTGTTCAGATTTTTAAACTTCTGCAAAGGTTTGCACACAGTATCATTAGAAAAATGCAGAAAAGTGTGGTTTCTAATTTCTAAATTCTAAGAAAATATTTGGTTTGATAAAACTTGAGAATGATGTTAAACCCTTTGTTTTTAAGAGATATAACAATTCATTTTAACAATTTCATTCATACCATAATTTGTGGTTGACGATACAATTCTTAGCCAATATTGGTTCATTTCGAACAATCTAATTCACTGACCTAAAATGGATCCAATATATCTGTATCAAAAACTTCCACCAGTGTGACTAAATACCTGGTACAGAACAGTGCAGGTGAAGTTTCAAAGATTCCTTGCATTTCTTGAAGTGTAAATTTAATATGTGTACCAATAAACAAGTAAACAAGAATGAGTGTCAAATTCATTCACATTTTAGTTTGAATAAGTTCAGCCCACTGTTGTTTTTCCACATCAAAATAATCCAAAGAAAACATTATTAAAACATTCTACCACACTATTTAGTCACATGTCTTTGGTGAATTCAAAGTGTTTCCTCACATTGGACTGTAATGTTTTTGCTGCATCACATGTGTGTTGTCCACTGTGATGGACTAGGTCAGGGGTCTGCAACCGTTTGCAGGAAAAGAATTAACTATGGTGAGCCGCCATCATTTTTCCTACTTGTTGTTCACCTTTCGGCTTATCCCATTTTAGGGGTCGCCATAGCAACCACTGTTTCGCTGCAGTGATTTAGCAGAGTTTTTATGCCGGATGCCCTTCCTGACACTATCCTGTACTTGAAGGGCACAGGGACCCAGTTAGGCAGCAGCGTCAAGGGTCTTGCCTAAAGACCTAATCTGGGTGGGGATCAGTGGACACCCCTGGAATTGAACCCAGAGCTCCCGGGAGCAACTGTGCAACTTATCCAAGTGAGTCATCCAGTCCCTATTTCCTATTCTCCACTTACTACCGGTGCTGACTTTATTTCATTTTGAAATGATTTTATAATGGTATAGGTTGATTCAACTAACAACTTATTTCAAACAGACTGATCTGGTATAAATTGATTCATCTATTAAGTCAATTAAGACTAAAATCAAAACGTCACCCAGTGAGCCAAGTTTGATATAAGGGTGAATATCTTAATCAAATGTTTACCTGACAAAAGGATAACATTAGTCAAAATAAATTGAAAGTCGAAAAAGACTTCAATTTTTCTGAAAGCTCTTGAATTAGATATCAGCTCTAAGTGTTTGTAAGGATAACAGGAAACTAACACAATCTCCTGTAAAGGATGAAAAGGACACCTCAACTGTGAGTCCACAGGACTTTACTGTTGCTTTGCACACAATCTGTTAGATACAAAGTGGCTGGAGGACAGTTGATGTGGGATTCAATGACAGTTTGGTTTATTAACTCTGTTGGCAAATATGTCAGTGATGGGATTGGTGGGCTTTCCTTTTTTTTTTTTCTGGGAAACCTCCAGCTGGCTCTGTATTTGGAATTACACATTCAGTCAAAGAGAGCTCACAGAAAAGAAAACAGCTGTCAGACAATGAATTACTGTTCTCTCAGAGGAATAGTTGAGTGTTCTGGGAGTGTGTCAAAAATGGCACATGTGCACACAAACACACTCAAGTGCACATCCAGTTCACATCAATGACGGACGCAGTTGGGCCTATTTTTGAGTTTACAAAGTCCTGAGGAAAAAATATAGTTGCTGTCTGAACTGGGAATCGTTTAGCATCGTAACCAAACAAGTTTGCACAAACATTAGCATATCCTCTATAACAGCAGCATCCTGAAGCTGACATGAAAAAAAGATCTGCTGCTGTTTTATGGTGTTCCCCAGCTTGACAGCTTCGTGTCTTTGCTGTGCAAAGAGAGCACATCCCCAGACTGACCCCGGTGACCCCTCAGCGGTATCCCAGCGGCTGCTCATCAATGCTGCCTCAGTCCCACACACAGGGATGACTGCCTGAAGATGAGGAGCGAAGGAGATTCTTGAAAAGACTGCAGTAAACATTTAGACTTTTAACACACAGATCCTTCTGATGTTTGCATAAATGACCATATTGTGCCATTCTTCACAAAATGAAAAAAAGAACAAAGGTAAATGTTCCTGTAGACATATTAAAATTGTGTTTCAGTGACAACTATCAGGCTGGAGGAAAAGTGATAAAAAACTGAATCCACAGGCCGTCTTCCAAGTAAATATCTTTTTTTAATGTGAAGGTAGTCATTGTGTT
>NC_050527.1:22135127-22169664 GCF_002922805.2 Oryzias melastigma | reverse complement strand
TGATAAAAAACTGAATCCACATGCCGTCTTCCAAGTAAATATCTTTTTTTTATGTGAAGGTAGTCATTGTGTTCTGGATCATGACCAATGTGGTTTTCTTGTCATGCCTTATTAGCCTAATTGCCAGAAAACATCACATTTTCTGTTTCTACCATAATTACACTCAGCTCCATCAATTTGGCCAAAGCAGTTTGTTTGAGCGGGAACTCAAGACGCTGCAAACAGCTTTTTGATGGTTCTTCTTCTGTGTCTTTGAAGTGTTTCTCTGTAAATCTCATAACAGGATTTAAGGCTCTTTTTCCACCTACCTCAATACCCGTAACAGCACGGACTCTTCTTACTTTATGCATAAATCAACCTGCTCTTGGTTTCCAGAAAAAGAGGCCAACATGAGGTTACTATACTTTCCAGGAGACGGATGACAAATTTAAACTTCTGTCCTGCTAAACAAGCTGTGAAATTATGATAGTTGTGCTTAAAGACTCAAATTTGATCAAAATAGCAAAATGTTGCACTTAAAAAAACATCTGGAACGGAATAAATCAAATGAACTCTATCCCATTGTATTACTCTTGTTGCACACTTGAAGGAAGACCGGACAAATGTGGGTTTTTTCTATCCTACACTCTCTTCAGATCTAATTGGAGTGCTGTGAACTTTAATGATGCCTTGTTTTTTAAGTGGCATGCCCTAGATGTTGAAGAAAGGCTCAATCTGCATTTGTTTCCTGGTAGAAAAACCTCCAAAAAACAGTTCTTGTTTTTTTTTTTGTTTTTTTAAATCACTCGTGTGGTCTGGATTTGAGGCATATGTGCATAGAGTGCAGAAATGTCTTCAAGATATTTTAATACAGACTGAACATCGTTTATCCAAAGAAATATCTTCAGGAACTAATCCTGCAAGTTTCTGCAGCACAGCAGGAAGAGAGCGTTCCAAGAATGGGATTCTTCACGCATGAAGATTTATTCATTATGACAGAGGAAGATGTTGTCAAAGCACATGAACTTGTAAACCCAGTTTTTCTCAGCTAACTCGGTAGTGTCTGAAAATGTTCATTTTTTTTGGCCTGGATTAAAAAAAAGGAGTTACAAATGTGTACTTTAACTGAGAAATATAAAAGCCACAACTGGAAAAACAGGCAATATATAAATTCCATCTAAAGCACATGAACAGTTTTAGAGTTTAGGGGGGTCAAGTGCAGGTTTTTGGGTTGTTGGGGCCGTGGAGGGTTGTAGACAGGAATGACAGCATCTTAAAGTGAGAACGTCTTAAGGCCACCTTAAGAGACGTCATGAAAATGGAACATTCCATTGTTGTGCGTGTGGTCTTGTGAAGTATTTTTAAGGATAATGCAAGTTATTCGCACTTACCCTAAACAAAAAATATAGAAGCAAAATTTTTGTTTTTGTTCCGGTTTGTCATTAGAGGAACTCAAAGATCTGAAATATGTTTTACAAACTCAAAATAACAATTTCTGGCCAAAAATGTGTTAAAATGTGTGATAGTGAGCACTTCTATTGCTGAGATAATCCATCCCACCTCACAGATCTGTCATAGGAAGATGCTGATTAGACTGGCCACAATAAAAGGAAAAATGCTGTTTTGTTTTATTGGGGGGAGAGGGGTTCAGAAGGCTGGTCATTGTCTGGTGAGACCACTATTTCCCTCATTCAGTGCAACACATGTCCTTCGATTAGAGTTGATCAGTGTGTGACGTACGGCTGTCCTTCCGCTGCACTTTAGTTGTTAGTAAGGTCCGTGTACTGGCCCCTCGCTGACCCCGATGGATGGGGCGTGCGGGTGATACGTAAGTGCTCGTGGAATGCCCATGCAAACTACACTGTCTAATTTCCTCATTTCTACGTGCAAGTAGTGCGCACGTTTCACTTGAACTTTTCACTCAGTACGCAGGGTTCAGGGAGGTAGAAAAAAAACCTGCTTCACCCTTACTTACTGTTACATGTTGTATAATTGTTTACCTCCACATGTGACCTGCTGAAAAAGTATTATAAAAAATTGTGCTAGTGCATTTTTGCTCTACAGGTTCACTGATTGATCCACAATCTTAAAATGTAATCTTAAAATAATCAGGGCCACTTGAGTGTCCCTTACAGGTTTGCCAGTTTTTCACCTGCAGAATCCACCTGTACGGGTAGTTTTGACTTACCCCGGAAGTGCTTATGCTGTTGTCTTTACATAACATAAAAAGTACAAGAGCCACTCACACTGCATCCAGTCCAGTCTGGCCTCTGCAGCACTCCAAATCTGTTTTGTTGGCTTCAGATTTTTGCTGGATGCTGGAGCACATTTTTGTAAAGTTGAGGCTTTTAACGACCTAAATCAGAAATCATTCAAGCGAGTGTTTAAGTGTAAACCATCAACTCAAAATTTTTATTTGATGAAAACTATTAATTTTAAATGTAACAAGCTACAGAGCTTTTGTTGATTGATTTCGTTTATTTACTTTTTTCAGTGTAGCATCCACACCGGAGCCAGACTGGATGCAGTGTGAACCTGGGTCAGACACTATGGTATGAACTTTGTGTGGATAGACAAATGTTGGGAGAGTGAATGTATAACAACCCATACACCAAGAACAAGTTAAATCAGGGAGAATTGAGGACCCTGTGCAGAACACAAATCTACGACAGGATGTTGATCTTTTATGGATGAAACTGTTTTATGTTGAAACTTTTATGGAATAATTGGGAATGGCACGGGTCACAGAATGTCCGCAGGAGCAGATTGAAAGCAGCTTTCAAAGGTAATAAATACAAAACCAAAATAATTTAACCAAAGGCCTTGGCATTACGGACACAGCTGTGGTACAGTGGTGAGGGTGAAGCAAAATAACAACTACTTGGTCTACAGAGGAGGCCTAGTTCCAGTATGTCCGGTAATTTGTACTGAACCGCCATAGCTCACCTGGTCTCACTTTCTTCCTGGCTTGTGCTCACATTGTCCACAGTCTGAGCAAAGATGTCACGTTTTTACACAACCCATATTCTGATTTTTCACATTGGTGGAAAAAAGGAGTGGTTGGTACATTGAAAATAATATCTAAGATTAAGTGTTTTTTCTTATTTTCCACTGTGGTTTGTCTTGTAGAACTCAGTGATGTTCGCTGTTCGGATTTCTGCTTCAGTTTACGCCAAACTGTTTTAAGTCTTTGACACGCAACTTGGGTTTTCACATGACTGATGTCACACATTTGGAGAATTGCACCAAGACATCAGTTCCAAACTCCATCCTCTGTTATCCTACTCCAATCCAGTTCCCTTTATCCTGCCTGAACCCAGAACTGAGTGATCACACTGTTTCAGGTCCAATCTACTCAGGTACTGTACAAATTACCTGATATGAGTAGGCTCTAATGCTGCTACACAAGTACCATGCCACTTCTGAGGCATCCCAGAAGCAGCACAGCATGCTGCTGAGCTTCAGATGGACATTAAATCTATATGTTTAATCTAGTTATAATGCAGTGGCTGAACCACATCCATCTACAGAAACCGGGTTGAGCAGACCATAATGAATACTAGAAGTTAGATGGAGAGAAGAAGAGTATCTGCTCAGTTTTCACACGACAACACTTCTAAAAGTGAGATGAGTGAACTGACTCCCCTTCTGTTTTTAATTTGTGTTCTGGAGTCCTAAAGTTCTCTTCTGTCCTTAGTCCTACAAAGGACTTAAACTGAAAAGAAAATAAAAAACTGAAGAAAAAAAAAACAACTAAGTTTGAGTTTGATAAAGCAACAGACACATGAAACATCCATGTATCAATAATCTGAAGCTACTCAACATTTATGATATCATTACATTATTGACCTGTAAATTTGTATTTAATGCTCTCTACAACACAATCTGGCCCTCCCATGTGAACAATTACTTTACCTTCAACCATCGACCATTATCCAACCAGACAAGCTCCCAAATTACATCTGCCACTCCATAAACACAATCGTGAACAATTTTCAATGAGATTTAATGGACCAAAGTTGTAGAACGAACATATAGACCTGCTGAACAACAACATCTCCTTACCAAGTTACAAAACAAGACTAAAAAAACGACTTTTAGCAAAATACATGGAATAATCTCATTTTTAAATGTTCTATTTAGATTCCCAATCATGTACAATAATGTCAAAAATGTCTGTTTTGCTTTACTGATTTATATATATATATGTGTGTGTGTGTGTTTTCTTTTTGTCTTTTATATTTATTTTTTATTTATACCTTGTTTTCTTTCATCTTTCATCCGAGGATGGTTTTTAAGCCGTTTGGCTTCTTCCACTCTCTGCATATTCATTTTATTTTTCTTTAATCCATGTACAATTTTATCCACTGTTCTCCTTTGTATTCTATTGTTATAAATTGCGTGTCTGATTTGTGCTAAATAAATAAACATTTCACACGCTGCCGTGCTTTGAGTGAACCCGGAAAAGAGACATTGTCTGGAGGTTTATACAATATGCTTAAAAACACTCTCCCTTCAACCCTTTAACGCTGGATGTGCTGTGGACGACAGCTAAATGACACGTGCTCTTTCACAGAACGTAAATCCTAAACTTTACACAATTATTTTAAAAAGGCTGATTCTGATGCGGAGAAAAGCAGCTTTTTACATTGGCTTTGTACTGTACAAATGTAAAGTATTGTGTCACGGAGCAAAAGCCCCCGCTCAGCTAAATCAGCTTTTTTAGGTTGAACATTTTGCACACTTCACTGCTGCGAAGTGCTGCATATCAGTGACATAAACAAGCCTGTTACCTCGGACTCCAACAAAATGAAGTCAATTCAGTCGCCATTTTTCTGTGAAACGGATATCGCCCAATTTCACTAGATGTTAGCAAGCAGTGATTGGTTCAATAATCTGTCAAACGCTTCGAAAGTTTGAGCTGGGGCCAGTGGGAACCACATGCTCTTACTGAGGCATTTGATTGGTCAGTTGAATGTGAGGGGGTGATCTGTCCACCTCTCTCTATGATGTACTGTCTATGATCACTTCAACTTTTCTCTGCTTCAGAATCCTTTGGAATTACGTCAATTGTGTCAACAATCAAAGAGTTACAGTAACTGAAAGAAAGTAGACAATGGAGCTAAAGCTCTGGTATAAAAGGGACTTGGTTTTTGCAGAGCGCTGGTGATTCGTTTGAAATTCACCTTTAAGTTCTGGGCGGGACTGTTGCCGTTTAGTAAGTCTTCCTTTATTTCCTATCATTTCTCATGCTATCTTACAAGCCTTGCAAGCCTTCTTTCCATTTGTCCTCCATCAAGAGGAAAATGCTACAAGAACATGTTAAAAACACCAATAACACTATATTCATTGGAGTGGGTCTTTAATCTAACACTTAAAAAGTCAATTTAACACTTTCTGGATGCACAGATTGTTTTGCAACACCCAAATGTGAAATGTAGATTGTCAAGATGCAGCTCTTGGTCTCACTCTGAGTTCTTCGGTCAAATAGGAAGTCAAGTCCATTGTCAGTAATTTACTTTGTGGTTTGGCTCTGGGATGAAAGGAAAAAAAAACTTCAGGACCAGACAGGTTCTGGTCCTGACAAATCCTGATTGAGACAGACATTGGAAGGAAAGGAAGAGTCGGATTGAGGTGAGTTTTCCCGTTGGTTTTGTGTGTATGGGTGTGTGCTTAAAACAGAGAGGGACTTGTTGCATTTGTCAGGACCTGCATGTGAATATCAAATTAAGTAGCTCTAATCAAATCAGACCTCATGCTCAGCCAAATTCATCAAAATGCATGATGGGGTTTTTAAAGAAAATCTCCATCTCTTCCTGGGAGATCTCAGCGTTTCCCTTCTCCACAGAAAAGACTCCTCTACTACCAAGAGGATTTAATCTGAGAGTAAAAAACCTTCTTTTCGAAGAAATGATACGAGTTTAAAAGGATCATCTGGTAGAGGAGACACAATATTGGCTTATCTGGCTTAGGTTTGCACCAGTCTGCTCCAATTCAAACAAGACTTGCGTAGGCTTTTCTCAGTGCTCTTGTATGAAATTACCTGGCTTTTACATCAGCTTTACCATCTGGGTCCCATTACGTCAGCCAGTCCAAAATGGCTCATTTGTCTCTGCGAGAAGAATAGTCTGGATTGTTTGTTGTACAAGATTCACTTTATCGCATCATAAACAGTTTGAATGAGATTCAGATGATTTCTCCTTTTGTACATAGATACAAACTGTTCTGAGACTTGCCATGATAGCATGTATTCCTCCGTGGAGCAGATGGAAAACAGAACGGTGGTTTGACTGACAAATGCTGATCTCTCAAATCAACATCATAGTTCAGAAAAACTGTTTTATCTGCCTGTTTTGGAGGTTTCAGTCAACTGTGGGACTATCTCGTTGTAAAGCTATTATTAGTGGTGAGAGGAATGTCTTTTCATATGAAGCAGCTGGTACATTTAAAGCAGGGATGTTGGCTGTTTTAGAGGAAAAACTGTCTTGAGAAGTCAAAGCAACGCAGTCCGCACAGTTGGCAGCTAGTCCGAACAAACTAGTGTCAGTAAAATCCAAGAGTTTAATAAACATTTAATATCCTAACTGTGATGTTTCGATCCATAGCATGACAGCCCTGTGCCACATCAGTTCAAGTTGGAGCTTTGCATGAGAAGTTTCACCGCACAAACATCATGGTGGCGTGGACGGGAACCCCAGTCCACCACTTTTATCCATAACAAAATATCATCATGTGTTAGATTGACTGAGCATTGACAGCAGAAGAGTATTACGAAGGTATTGGTGTGAGACTACAATTTATTGGTTTCTGTGGAATAAATACTCTGAATGCAGAGTTTTTGTTGCCACATGGCTTTGAAATAAATTAAACAAAAATCAAATTAAGTATTTTTACATAGTATCAGTTCATGACCTCAGTTGCCTCAAACCGCTCATAAAAATTCAAAAAGTGTACAACCAAGATTAATTATTTTATTCCAAGCATTTATATGAATCATAATCTATATATTCTTCCACACATTCTCTATACTTGGAGAGTAATCGGATGTAAGTGTGCCGATCTTTCATTTAAGAACATTTAGACCAGGGCTGCTCACTCTTGTTCCTCAAGATCTACCACCCTCTCTGTTTTCCACTCTACACGTCTTGCTGCTGATTGCCTGCATCAGGTGTATTCGGTAAATCAGAATAAAGAGCCACCTGAGTCAGCAAATTTGCAGAAAGCCGTGAAGGGCAGCGTAGTAGATCTCGAGGACCAGGATTGGGCAGCCCTGGTTTAGACTGATTGAAGCAACTGCTAGCATGAAGTTACTTATGCAACTAATTGGCTTTTGTGTCCCTGAGGTTTGCACCACACAGCTGTTTATCTGTGTTACAGTGTTTGCAGCCTCAACTCTTTACTTAATAGTCTCATTCTGGGGGGCTGAGACTTTCAATGACACTTGAACATCTTTAAAAGTCACAACCTGATGATGATGTGTGTAATGTTTATTTAAGTCAACATAAGAGTTTGCACCAGTAATGTTTCAAGAATGAGAAAATGTGTTTCCATTAATACATTTAAGGCCAAATTGATGCACAGATAACGAATTGCATTTTGCATGTTTGGACAGTATTTGGAAACTTCTCTCTTTGGCTTTATTTTGGACTTTCTTTTATACCAGTCAAGACACTGACATGTAAAGGGATTCACATATGGTCTTTTGATCAAAAAACAGGGCAGCTTAACTTATCCTACTTTAGAAAGAAGGATATTTATTAGGGAACAAGAGTCTTTGGTGGCTGGATCCAGACAACAGAAGTCACAGGACAAACAATGGAGAAATTTTAAGGAAATTCCTCAAAGCTTTTAAGAAAGCCAAGTTCTTAAGGCAAAGCAATGTGTAACCTTTTTAAAATAAAAGATGAAGAGAATCCCCTAATTTGTTTTGACCAAAGAGTCTCCCATATTTACAACAAGAACTCAGCAAAAGCAAAGCTGGGAAACCTAAAGACCTACTCTGTGTTCTTGTAGCATTTCTCTGATGATGGAGGTTATAAATAAATAAAATTAAGCTAAAAATTGCATTTCTGGCATTTTTTTCCCCAAATAGTTGGGATCAGGAGCAGACAAAAAAGTGTTGTTTCAGAAAGAGATTATTTGTAAAATAGAAATACAATCAGCTTCCACTAGATTGGAACTATCTTCAATATTTCTCACCATTTTTGTTGCACCAATAATGTTAGGTTAGGGGGGTGAGTGGTAGTAAGCTTGTGGGAGAGCATGTTAACAGATCGCTGATGGGAAGGGGGGCGGAGTTGCTACATAAAGACAGTCCTGCTCACAACTTGGAAGGGAATTTCTAATGAACTCTTGCACCTCTGTATAAACTATGTCCTTAAAAAAAAAAAAAATGCCCAAAAACTGCATAATAATAAAAAAAAAAAACAGAATGTTTTTACTAAAGTTTAAAACATGATGCAGAAAATGACAAGAAATGCATACTTTAAGCTAATGTAATCATGAGTTGACATGTAAATCTGAAATTTTGGATTTGCACCATCAATTTTACCACAACAAAAGCTCTGAAAACATCTCCAAACACACAAACATGGAGGCCGTGCAGTGCTGTGAAACCCTGCTGCATGTGTAACCACACCGCTGTGCTGATATGGTCTCATGATTGTTTACTCAGGCGGTGTGAGAGCCAGACACTTAATGCTCACCTGTCAACAGCAGTTACCAGAGGCTGCCCACACACTGCTGCTCCGCATGATGGATAGGTGAGGCGGCAACTACACGCTGACAACAAACCACACCGATGCCATGTGCTCCAAACTTTATCACTCTGATTTACTTCTCTTTAAACTACTTCCACTCAGACAGCTGCCTTAGTGTGTCTGTTGGCACAGACTGGATAATGTACACTCTCATTAAGACCTGTCAGAGTTTATTTGAACTCATTTTTATTTTTTAAAACGCCTTTGATTGGAATAAAAAGGGTCTAAAGCTGCTCAAATTCCATTAAGTTTCTTTTTTTATTTGTTTAAGTTAATCTGTTTGACTTTACCAGTAATCTTAATTATTTTAGTTTAAGGTTGGTTTTGAACACATTTGTGTACGTTGTATTATTGCAGATGAAAGGTGTGTAAAAAGGTGTTTACCTGGCATGGATAGGGAGGATTCAGAGACAGGACACTCATCTGTCCTGGGACTTATATAATATAAACCTGCTAACCCAGATGAAGCTAATCTCCTGAGACGAGAGGATCTCCTTCCCGCGCTGCACTCTGTCACCTTCCCTTTGTACCACACAAACACACAAACCCATTCTCTACCAACAACTTCTCTTTTTGTCCTCCTTTTCCTTCCTCAAGCGTGACTCCGCCCCCTCTGATAGCTCGGCACAGCTGATTCTGCTCCATTCAGCTGTTTCTGCTCCTCATTTTCTCCCTGATGCTATCAGCTGAGGTGCAGTTTTACATCAGGCAATAAATCTCCAAGCATCAGCAACAACCATGAGCTGAAAATCAATTCAACTGACCTGCAGCTGCTGCTAAACGTCTACGTTTTTCTTAAATTCTGCTTTTAAGTTGCCCCAAATGCAACATGTATTTTGGTTCAGTCTACACAAAGAAAAAAAACATATCTTAATTATGTTTTATATAGAATGTTTATCGATGCATTTTCTTCTTTTTGGCACCAGCTCAAAATCTACAAAATACAAATTGGTAATTTTGGAAATATAAGAATGCCAACCATTAAACCAATTAAGCAATACAGCATCTCAGAAAATTACTGTATCTCATTAAAAAGCTCGGCAGATTCTCAACATCATAGTTAAAATATCATTTTAAAATGTGTTCCTCATTTTGTTGTGCTTTAAAGTTGTTTTTTATGCTAACCATATGTAGACACATTGATCTCCGGATGTGTGACATCATCCAAAGGACTCTGACCAATAGAAAGGAAGCAAAAAGTGGGACGGGCTTCAAGTCCAATAAGCTGCCAAGAAATAAATGAAACATGCCCAAACACTTCCTAAAATAAGACCCTACAATTGTTGTCGTTAGGTTCAACTTTTCAACACTGAGTATTCTGTTGTCAAGCGGTCTTTCCTGTTTCGAACGAAAGCTTGTAAACAAAGCCATGTGACTAAAGATCTCTTCAGTCATTGGGCAGGAGTTATGAGGCAACAAGAGAAAGAATAATGGAAGTTCTTTGTTTTGCAATCCTTGTCAGAATAATTCACTTATTCAAATTAAGCTGACCAATTTTGAACGTCCGTATCAATATTAGGAACAACAGTTTTTACTGTTTGGTATGGTGGAAGCATGCTGCAAGACAGTTAGTGAGGAGACAACGGCTAAGAAGGTACGCGGACAATAGTCTATAATATATACTGTATATATCAGTGGCGGGCCGTGCATTTCACACCTAGGCCTTCAGTAGTGCTCCATCTGAATCAATAAAACCCTCATTAACTATTTTATGGCAATAAAACTTCTACTGCAGGTACAACTGCCACACACACACCAAAAGCATAAAAAATAACCTGATAAAATTTCAATATTATGTAGGGAGATAGCAAAATTTTACTCACCAAAAATCCAGATTATTTAAACACAAAATCCATCCTTTCTATCCTCAAGAAGATTTCAATCACTCTGTCGTGCAGAATCCGTGCGTTTCGCAGATAGAAAGTGTTCCGTGGCTGTGATAAGCTGGAAAAGGCTGCATCCGGGAAATGTTCTGGTATTCCTGAAGCCTCTTGTGGTCCAGGAGGGAGACAAACATCAGTTTTTGTGATCTTGAAATCAGGTCTGTGTCTGGAAAATAATATTGTCGGTAGAGCGCGCGAGGATTTTGCGCTGCACGCGCCCGTGGTGCGTTCAGGGGCCTCGTAGATTTCCTCGTATCAGCTTCACTCCCGCTCAACGGAGTCACGGAACTCCTTTACCCGTGCCAGACAAAACTGTGCCACAACTTTACCCAGACATTCATTTTCCACCAAAAATCAGACGATGAGACGCTTTCCACTGGTAACATCTTCAAACCTGACACGCCGCTCCTCGGCACCTGTGTCCGTCACATAACACAGAACCAGAGCGAGCTGCGAGCTGTCCAATCAAAGCTCGTGAAAATGATGACGTTTCCGTGCGCCTGCTAGCTGGCCTTGGTTTCGCCTACTCCAAATCTGATTGGTTGAAGCAACAGTTTGGTCGACAATTATTTTATGCTACAGGGCCCGCAGAACTGATTGTGAAGGCCTTCAGGCAGATTTCTTTGACCCTAGCAACAAATGGTGCTGCAATGTGATTGGTTAATGCTTAAATAGGAAAATACACGTCTGGAAGCAGCGCAACCAGGGAGACAGCAATGAAAGGACGAAGACAGAGCATTTGGAATTATAGAATACGTATTCACGGAAATAAATAATAATTAATATCAGTCTGTGATTCAGATATTTTTAGGCCAGCAGAGAAGGCCTTGCAGGCCCTGACGGCCCGCCACTGCTATATATTGTTGGGATAATAGTGTGAGAATCAATGTGTATCATGTTAAATGTTATCTTAATGAGCCTGCATTCACCCGACCATATTTTAATGAGTTGCTCTGCCTCGTTGTTGCTCAACTTCTGTTTACATCCTGCATCGACCGGCTACGGTGGCTGTAAAGGTCCAGTTCTTCTGCTCCGTCACAGAGCCTATTCAGACTGAAGAAACTCAGAGCAAGCAGGAGTTCAGTTCAAACTGAGATTGCCTTAAAAGAGCGGTTCTTCATTCTTGACCAGGGTCGACTCGGGTGTATTCAGACTGAAAATTTGTTTTAAATTTGATTATTAAAGGAAACAAACTCCGAGAGACTGCTGAAAAAGTTTCTAGTGGTCTTTTGAGGAACTACAATATTTGGTACTTTATTTCTGCATCATTTTTTTTTAATGTGCAGGATTGGTTTTTACACATAAGTCAATGAAGAGAACTTCTTTCTTGCAGCCAGCCCCTAGTGGAGCTTCAAGGAACTACATGATGTGGTAACATATCTCACCCCATAGCAGCACAGGTGTTCCTCTGAGATTATACAGGTGTGTAGATAAATAGAGTTTAAAAGTGTGTGCATGAGAGGGTTGTGATTGTGTGTGATTCCTTTAAAAGCACACTGTTAAAAAGTTTCCTATTTTTGACTTTTCAGAGGCCGAGTTGCAGCGTAAATCAAAGCAGAGCTGCCTCTTGGCGCGCGTTCACTGCTCCTCACCGGCGGACGGACCGGCAGAACTTCAGATTGGGTTTGATGAAGGCGCCCTCCTAACAGCTCCCACTCATTCCATAAAAACCTTCATCTGGAAAAAATTCTTCACAGAAAATGGAAAGGAAAAACTGTCAGGAATACCATGCAGCCACGGCAGTGTTCGCAGTGGAAAAGTCTTTGGAGACCAGGTGACCTAAAAAGTCAAGGACCTGGCAGAAGAGTGACGGGAAAGTGTCTGAACTTTTAAAGACAGGTATAAAATTAATTAAAAAAAAGACCCAGCTGCAGCAGAGTGGATTCTCTCTGCTTTGCTGCAGCTACTGAATCCTCTCAGGCAAGATATTTTCAAGGCTTTCAGCTAAAGCTCCCTCTTAAATTAAAAGGACTGCACTTTGATGCTGCATCTCAAATTAAGGAACAGAGATTTAAGTTCTTTGGCGCCTACACATTAGTCTGACTTCTTTAAAGAAAACCACAAATGAGGCTGCCACTTAAAATGGGATTAAGTAGACTTTTGCTTGAAATGAAACTGAAACTAGCATCCGCGACAGTTAGAGGAGTGAGACTAATACATGTCGTTTAAAGGTCAACACTATCAACTGATGATGCAAAACGTTGATGACAGATAATAATTTTAGACTTAACACCATATTTTTACTGATAAGCAGCTGATGATTTATTATCTCTCTGAAAGAACCATCAGAAGAAGCGCCAGTTTAACTACACTTATGATTAGACGTACCTTGAGCATCTCTATAACTGTAAAACCTCCTGCTCACTTTTTGGTTGTGGGTTCACAGGCTGTTCAGTTGTCTAGTAAGTTCAAAAGTTTCATAGTTTAATCAAAACAATGACATTTGCTCCAAAAGCGTGTTCTGTCACGAGAGCTCCAGCATCTCTACCAAAGAACCTCCTGACATGCTTGGTCATGGAAATCTCAAAGCAGACTGAGAACTGCAGGGTATTATTGTGAAGCTAAATTCTTCTTGCATTTTGAAGGATGAATCTCCTCAACAATGAGCCATGCTCTCAGCATGGCGGGGGGAGTGAATGAGTTCAGAGCTGTGGTAGTTTAAGGGCTGTTTTACATTTTTAGAGTACGTTGTTAAAATCGTATTCACATGTTTGACAGACAATGGAAGGACTTCAAACCACCACCACCAAATAAATGCATGAGACTCCATGTGGAACCGTGGGGTGAACCCTCGCCCTGAACTCAAACCCCAACTGTGACCCGACTGTGACTAGATGTGGATTCTGTGAGGAGTTCATGGCTGTCCCTCAAGGTTCGTTCGGGGATGCTGAAGAAAGACTTCCTCGATAAATCCGGTATTTGTGCGTTTGTGTCAGTCAGGTCTGGGCCTGCAGATCATCTTTAGTGGCTCAGATTAATGAGCCGCTAATGAGCTTAGGTGAAAGCAATTTTGTCCTTATCACTGCTATATATAACTGCATGTCACACAGGGAGCACCTTACCCATTGTGTGGATGCTTTCAACTTCATTTCCCTTTGTAACTGGGACAGATGGTCATGTGACCTGGTGGCGGTCCGCTCTGTTGTGGTCGGCGGGTGGAGGCCAAGGCCAGGGGCGAGCTGTCCACTGAGAATTTGATGAGCAGGCAAAGATATTCACGCTGCAAAAACATCAAAGTCTTTTTTTTTTTTTTTTTTTTGAGTGGGCACAAATCCCCTGACATCCACCAACAGCTCTTTCTGGCACCAGCGTGTCAGTTCTGGACGGGCCTGACAGTCTGTAGATAGTTCTGTTTTTTTTTTTTTTTTTATATCCATCCTCTAGGGCAGAGTGTCAAACTTATTCGCACAAGGGACCAAAATCCAAAACACACCTTAGGTCGCAGACCGAACAGGATAAACATTTATTGAACACTCTAAAACTAAAATATTGAATCTGTAACATTTTGACATAATTATTACCTAGATATATAGCATTACCTGTGATAATGTTAGTGTGAATGCTGTCAGCTGAATTTGGCCACTGAAGATGCTGAAATTGATAGTTGAAAATGCTGAATAGGATAGCTGAAAATGTTGAAGCTGAGACCTGAAAACCCTGAATCTGATAGCTAAAAACGCTGAAGCTGATAGCTAAAATTACTAAAGCTAATAGCAGAAAATGCTGAAGCTGTTAACCAGCTGAAACATTGGGTAAATGCCAAGTTAGCCTAAAAAATAAAAAAATAAATAAAAAAAACTTAGGTTAGCCAAAACATCTAGCATGTAACTCAAAATAATAGCTATACTAAAAAATATTCTAAAAAACCTAAAAAAAAAAAAATAACTCAATTAGCCAAGACAGCTAGCGTGAAATTATTGGCCTAACTCCAAAGGAGCTAAAAAAACTCTAAAAGAAAAACCTAAAATAGCCAAAACAGCTTGCATGTAGCTGAAAGCTAAACTCCAAAATAGCCTAAAAAAAATCTTAGTAAGTGCCAAAGTAGTCATAAAAGCTAGCAAAATGACCATTTTAAAAACTTTAAAACTGTAACTTTTCAACATAATTATAAATAATAAAAAGGCAGAAATATTATTCAATAAATCAGCTTAAACCTTAAATAACTTTCAATATTTACTCTCAATAAAAATATGTTTTGTCAAAATTATACAAGTTAGAAATAAGCACATGATAACATCGTGTCATTAAATAACAATAAAATAAAATGATCTGGAGGGCCGGATAGAATTACCCAGAGGGCCGGATCCGGCCCCCGGGCCTTGACTTTGACACATGTTCTAGGGCAAACCACAGACGTTTAAATAATTGAATAACGGCACATTTTATGAAATGGTTTTCAGATATTTTATTGAGGAAAAAACATCTTTAACCTTTTGACCCATTTGGACACATAACATAGGAAAAAAAGCTATTGAGAACATCTCCTCTGCAGCCTGATCACAGAGTCAGAAGCGCTGCAACAGCTGCAGCTCCTGGTGTATTTATAAAAATAACAATCATAAAAAACAGACATTTACAGCAAGGATCCTTTTTCAAATTGTGTAAAAGACAGATGCGCGAGACGATGCAGAAACCAACAATCTCTAACTGACAGGCACGATCACTAGTTTGACAGGCAGAAAAGGTCTAGCTGTTAGAACTTCATTGAGACTGACGATACATCACACCGTTACAATCTCCGGAAAGTCAGTCAGAGAGGAAACCACTGAGATGAACTTTACTCCAAATCAGGAGAAAAAAAAATCAGTGACAAATTTCTTTTTCTTTTTTTTGTTGCTGTTTTAGCTTAATGCTAATCATGGGGCTAAAATTGCAACTTTTATGCTTAAAAATTTTGAATCTGGAGAAGCCGCAACACAAAGCAAAAAATATATACACACAGATCTTCAAAAGGTGTGTGGATTAATCATCAAAAACCACAGATGAGCACCGTTGAAGCTACCAGACCCGTGAAGCACAGGCAGCAACTTGAAGTCTCCTGTAGCTGGTGAGAGTAAATGCAGTTTTCTTCAGAGCCCACTCTATTTTTTCTGTACAATGGAAAGAGAGTGACAACTCTGATGGTTTTGGGGGGGTGTAGTCTAAAAGACGAGGCTGCAACCAAAACTTTCTCTAGCCCAAGAGAGATAAACCCCATCACCAGCTGCACCCATCTCTCCAGACTGATCCCTCTGTGGCTTTCAGCCACTTTTCTTCTCCCTCTGCTTCGTGTCTCCCTCTGTCTGTCCTTTTTATCATTAGAAAACGTGTGTCTGTAAATGACCTCATTAAAGCTGTGCTTTCTCTCTGCAGGGGTGCCAAAACCTTTGGCAGCGCCCTTTGCAAACCTTGAAGGAAACGTGCACAGATCAAACCTCGGCTAAGTTCAGCGGCAGTTGAGGAATTCCCTGCCAGGGTGCGACGGCAAACAGTGTCTCACCATCTGGGGTGTCTGCCTGCAAATATCCCTTTGCTATGAGAGGACCACACACAGCAGGTCTCTGCAGCCAGCCTTTCCTCCCTCGGACTCTTATCTGCTTGTGTTGGATGAGAACGAGAGAAGCGCCGCCGCACAAACTATACAGGAAATATCATGTTTAGGTTTCTTTGTTGCTGATGATCAGAAAAGCTTATCCACCCCCTCTTATAACAGCTACAACAGTACCCAAACAGGACATCACTCCGAGAACATAACAGCTCGATTTATCACAGAATCACATAAAGAATGTAAACAGAACTATCAAACAGACGTTTTCCATCCCGCTGAGCTGGGTATTATGTGTACATTCACAAGCCTTTGGGGTGCTACTGCTTTTTTGTCTGACAGCAGAGGGGGTCCCGCGGCCTCCTGGCTGTTCTCTCAAACCAACGGAGGCGATAGGCACTTATACAAATAATCTGTTGTGTTTTTTCCTCCCCATCAAAACTGGCTTTTTAAGGTTAGAAATGAGCCCCGAAAGTATCTTTGGTGTGTAAACAAACTCATCCAAACGCAGGGTGGAGGTCTCTTGATATAAAACAGGTTTCTGGAGTCCTGCATGCACATCTGTGCATGTATGTGTGTGTGGGGGTGTGTGTGTGTGTGCACTGAGCAAATCATCCCTGAAAGCTGTCACCTTCAGGACACTGATGCGGAAACATGCTGGCTAAACAGCTGGTGGCAGATCAGGTTGATGAGAGTTCGGCAGCTCCAGAACGAGACCAATCTGCATCAGGCTGCATCCACATCAGTCTTCTCCAAGCCTGAGGACGCGCACGGAAAGTTAAAGGCAGCTGTTCTTGGTGTGTCAGTCATACTCAACGTATGAATTAAAAAAGAAGCTTTGATGCAAAACAATAAACTCCTTTTTTCTGTGAGCTCTAACACAGTCTGACTTGCCCTCCTCCTCTCGTGGACTCAGTTGCACTGCAGCCAGGTGGAGTATGCCGGCTGCTGGCAGGCAAACACTGGCTGGACCTGTGCGATGTAGTAGTTGCTGAAGTTGCCGTCTGCCACATAGGGAGCCGGCTGGTAGTAACAAGTGACATTGGCCACGTTGGGGATGACGTTCTGCTCGGCGAGCACACGCACCGCCAGCATGGCGATGAGCCCAAGGGTCTGCCGCCTCTCGTGTCCCATCAGACACACCGTGCTCTCATTGACCACTCCGTGCAGTGTTGTCAGGTAGTCATACTTGCGGTCTTCCAGACCAACAAAGTGGTTCTGGAGGTAGGACTCCAGCTTGCGCTGCTGCTCACCAATGTCAGAGAAGTCAATGAAGAAGCGCGAGCACATGTAGCGCTGTAGGGACTTCATCTCAGACTCTGAGGCGGCTCGGAAACCCCTCACCAGGAGGTGACAGTACTTCAGGAGCCCCCCGCCCCTGATCTCCTCTGGGTTCCGAGTGCAGATGATCTTGTGGTGGAGGTGGTCCAGGGCCTCGCTGAAGTCCCCATACACGCTTTCGCCCATGATGGTGGGGTGGAAGGTCTCAGTCATGGGGTTCTCGGAGCACTCGTAGAACAGCAGCAGGGAGTCCAGCTTGATCTGGAAGGAGTCCACACTGAACTCAAATTGCCGCCGGAGGGAGTCGACAAACTTCAGCTCCACATTCTTTCCACGGTTGTTGGAGAGGGAGATGAGACTCCAGCGGTCAGAGTCGTTGCACACCTTCACCATCTTCTGGACATAAGCTTCCTGTTAAAGAAGAGGGGGGAGTGAGAAGGCATCAAACTAAAAAAGTACCAACAAATACATCCTTTCAGAACTTTTTTTTAATTCCTAAAGGACATTTTTATGGCAGGAACATTTACATTTTAAGGACAAAAGCATCATGTTTCTATCACCTAACTAATCAATGTCTTCAGCTGCACCTTTAAGTCAATTTGGCACAAAGACAGTTAAATGTTTTCAAATCTATAACAGTAGACGTGCCACAAGAAGAAAAAAAGTTCGGAACCTTGTGTACCTTTAGAGTCAAAGGCGTTATCTTCTCTTTATTCACGCAGTCGGGTAAAAAATCCAAGAGGCAATCCAGAACGATGTCCTTCACAGTCTGGAATTCGCTTTCGCCTTTCAGATCAGCGCAAAAGATCAGGTCCAAGTCCTTGAAGCCCAGTCCGCTGTCGTCGTGCAGAATGTGGCTGGCCGCGGAGCCGTTTAGCCGAACGTCCCGGACGTGGATCCGCTTCTCCTCCATCCGACTCCGCACCACCTTGACGATCTGCCGCGGCTGCATCTCCAGAGTGGGGAAGTTTCCGCGGCCGTGGATCGGGATGGTTTCTGTCAGGATGGCGTCCAGCCGCTGCACTTGATCCCAGCTGAGGACGCTGACGCTGCTGCTGGTGGTGCTGCTGTCCGCGGAGCTGGAGCCGCTCTCGTCCTCAGACATGTTGCTGAAAAAAGTCCTCTGGAGTTTTACCAACAATTAAAAAAGAAGTTTAAAGCTAAATCAGCGTCTGCGTCTTTACGCACGGATTCTGTGGATAAAGTGGTCGCTATTTTCACCCGCATCCGGATTGTTAAAAAAAGTAAAACTGTTTTTTCAATTAAATAATAATAACAAATATGGTTAACGTCTATTTTTTAAACCGAAAAAGTCTAAGCAGTGTTTGATGGTGCGCTGGAGCGTGCGCAGTGGAGGATCCAGCAGCCGTGGCGCCGCTGTGAGCGAGTTGGAGCCAGTTAAGAGGAGCTGGAGTCCTGAACTTTCTTCTCTCTGCCTTTGCGCCTTTAAAACATTTGCGCCGCTGTCAGTGCGTCCGTGCGCCGCGCATCACATTCTTTGAAGGTCGCCGATGATCCGGGAGGGGGGTTTGATTTTCCGGCTGTGACTCCATCGCCCAAAGGCCCGCCTATGTTTTTTTTAATTTGCATGAAGTCGCACTTTGGCACCCTCTTTTATCCGATGATCAACCCCTCCGTGGAATCCTGTGGATTTTTACGCACAGCTCCTACTTCATGTCAGAGTCTCGTCCAATAACTCGCTAATACGCGCGGCGTGCGCTCCGACTGCCCCAGCGCGCCTCCTTTCAGAGTGTCTTTGGGTCAAGCAGGGCTCTGCAGGAGTCAGCTTTGTAATCTCGCTTGAGGATGTCAGCTGTTTCTCCCCGCCCCGCGCTGCCTCACTGAGGCTCACCGCGAGCGCAGCTGATAATACCCGAGACCCGCAGGCTCTTTATTAAGCTTTCAACCTGAACACCTTCAGGCAAAAGCAGAAACTGGGAAAAAAAAGGTGTGTTCTCTTTAATGTAATGCCAATAAATGTGCATCAAATTATGACCAAAAATCTTATGGTTTTGGTGTTTTTTATTTAAAATAATAACAATAAGATGATCAGCATTAATTTGCGGAATTACTTACATTATTTTAAAAAAGTGTTCAGGTGTTTACATTTGCAGCAGATATTCAGTTGTGTGTCACGTTACTTTATCGCCCCCTGTAAGCTGATCCTGGTGATGACAAAAAGCTACCTACAGTGTTAAATGTGAAGATGACATCTCTCTTCAAATACAGTTTTTAGTTCTTCAGTTTGTGAGTCTGACTTTTAGATTTGCAGGAAGAAGGAACCTAGTAAATTTATTGGGTTTTTTAACAGCTCTAAACTTGACGTTTTCAATGTGAAACGGATGCCACTGAGGAAATGTACTCAGGAAAGAATGTTTAAAGGATAAAAAATGAGGTCATGGCAGGGAGAAGCGTGAAGAGCTTTTAATCTACTGTATCTATTTTGGGGTCACAGAGCTGCCAGAGCCTAACCTAGATACTGTTGGGTGAAGACGGCGTACACCCTGGACAGGTCACCAGCCTGTTGCGGGGCCACACAATCACCAGTCACACCAAGGAACAATTTAGAGCAGGGGTGTCCAAATCCAGGCCTCGATGAACTGTATCCTATGTTTTCCAACCAACCCATTTAAGTTTCTAATTGGCCAAACACATCTGGATGTAAAAGAGCCAGTTTACTTGCTTACTCATTGTGTCACATTTCCTTTGATTGTTCAAAGATACCAGGGCCTTCATGCTGGTGGCACGAGCGCTAACCACTGCTCCACGGTACATTTTTGCATCCCTACAATCCTATTAATTCTAGAATCACACACAGCAGTGCTTCAGTCAGTGCTGCTTACCCAGCTTCCACACATAGAACTCTTTCTTTACTATGGCGGAGAGGTTCAGAGGCAACTCTTTGAAAGGTAATCTCACATCTGGAAACATCTGTGGAACTATCAGCAGCAATCGATGGCTTCCCCAGGTGGGGAGACACAGTCGCTTTAAGGATGAGTCCCACAGTCACAGCACTGCTTCATGACGCTGAATCAAAGACGCCGTCAGATGCACACAGCAGGTATTCACATACACAAAACAGAGCCCTGCCGATGCATAAAAACAAACTGGCACTTCATTACTTCCAGATGAAACGCACGAGCCGTGCGCCGGACATGACCATACCGGCGGACAAGCAAATAGAGGCAGAAATACAAAAACACCCCTTCCTCTCTGCTGGTGCTGATTTCCCATCAGATAGATTTATGTCCACTGGTTTAATGTTTCTAAAAACAGGACAGTGCACGGATGCATGCAGGAGCTCTTCTTTTTATTTTTAATGGAGTGATCTTTTACAGTCTGCCTCTGGGGTCTGAGAAACATCGTTTTTGGATGATTGTTGCCCATAAAGAGTAAGGACAAAAATAATACAGGCAGTTTTTTTTCTTTTTTTTTTCGCATGCACAACCTGATTTATTCAGTACTAACTTTAACGATGCTATTGCTTGTAAGGTTGCTTTGATCCAAACCCAAACTTTGCATTTTTGGAAGAACTTTGATCATGTTATGGTATCAGCAGTTCTGTGGTTCTTTTATGTTCTTCGACCCGTTTTGTCTATTTCACAAGTTGTTAGAACTGTCTGAAGTTTCTGTGACAGGCTTTGTTCAGAACATCACAGGGAAAACAGGAAACTGTTGAACCGCTGGGCCAGTCTGAGCATCTTTGCTGCAGACGGAGAACGAAAAACACTAAGGTAAACTTGGACACCGATTAGAGTCAGTATCCGCTCACGCATACGAGCCAAAACTGCTACCAAATACTTTCATCCTCCAGTGCTAACATTTCTCACCTTGATCTTTTTCTCAGGTCCGGTCTTGTTGGAAGTTTTGAATTCAACAACAATGTAAAATTCAAGACTGTAAAAGCTGCAGTGCACTGATAAGAAAAGATGCATTCTTCTGTTCTGTTTTGTTGAATTGAATTCGTTGACACTTTTGTCTATTTGTTTCCATTCTTGTGCTCTCTGTTAAATCAATTTCTGACCTCCAACAGAATAAAAGCCCAAAACAAAAAGCTTAAAGTCATCAAAATACTGAAAATGATACCTTCTCGTAAAACAAAAAACTAAGAGCAAGATTGATGGTCCTCTTTAATAAATGAGGTTTTTTGAATGCTATCTAAATACATTGCTTTTATTTCAGAAAAATAACTGATCTCAAAATGATGAATTTGTGTCTTATTGCCCTGAAGCAATCATCCCTTTGGGATGTGGTGGAACAGGGGATTGACATCATGGATGTTCAGCTGACAAATCTGCAGCCACTGTGTGATGCTGTCATGTCAATATGTAGCAAACTCTCTGAGGAATGTTTCCAGTACCTGTTTGAATCGATGCCATCAAAGATTAAGGCAGTTCTGAAGGCAAAACTGGAATTAGCAAGGTGTAAATTGTTTGCAAAAAATAATTCAGCATGATGACAAACATGATTTAGGATTAATTTGGAATCATGAACAGAATCTGCATTTCCTTAATGACACTTATTGGTGCAATAATGCATGAAGCCACATTGATTCCAAAATATCCACAATTTTGCATTTACCCAAAAGCAAAAAAAAAAAAAAAAATGTTTTTTTTTTTTCATCGCTGGAAATAAATGTAGGTATCAATTTTATGAATCCCTTTTAATGTACTTGTTTTCAGAATTTTGTTCAGATCCCTTTGTGATCAAAGTAAATTGATGATAAAACATGTTTGCCTGAATTATTTAAAGGAGACTATTCATTGTAAAAAAAAAAAGAAAAATCTTTCATTCTTTTACCGACAGTATCTGGGATAGGCTCCAGCAACATCATAACCCAAAAAGGATTCAGCAGATTTAAAAAACAGATGGATGATGCCAATCTGCTAATTTTAAAAAAAGATGCATTTCACTGATCATAGATTTATTACTTTAAAAGTATCTGGGACCAGAAGCTCCCTCTGACAGTGATCTCAGAGCAGGTACCTGTAGATTCAGAGGTTGATATTCTACATAGGAAAGTATGAATGCTGACGTAACTGTAAAAGGTTCTTCTCTTTGCAGAAACGACTGGCCTTCCAAAAAGCTCGCATGAGTTGATCCCAGCTGTCGCTGAGGAATTCCCACAGCTGCCAGCACAGTTAGCTTTGGTCGTGGATCAGAGGCAGGAATGAGATTTCCAGCTTTTTTCAGTAAAACTGCTTCTGACCTCTGGTGACAAAGAGCTGGGGAACGGCTCCATCCTCGAGGAAAGCCAGTTAGTTGGAATTTGTGGAATGTAGAGGCAGTCATTCCTGGAGAAAGGAAACTTTTTACTCCAGCGTTTTTCTTCCATTCCATTATGATGAATGGGAGATGAGTTTAAAGTATTCTGGCAAAGTAGAACTTGAGGTTACAGGAGAAGTCCAATTTGACAAGAAGATAGAGCAACTCATCTCACCTAATCTTCCTCATTAGAGTGTTGTGATCCAGCAGCGTGCAGAACCAGGCAGGAATGAAAGAAATAAAGCCTGCTGTTAAAGCACTTGAGTAGCTAATAGATGCTGCAGACGCGTTGAAGACTCAGTACTGTATGTGCCTGTCTCCAGATCCATTTAGGAACACCGGAGCCGAGCTGGAAGACGTCCACATTAAACAACCCCAACTGTAACTTCAGCGCTTTTAAATGTGTGTTTATCATCTGCAGCATTGAAACTGCAGGCTTGAGTGAACCTGAATCTCTATTTGTACATGGACTCTAACAACTTGATTTAGCTGCCATTTGAATACAAATATGGAAGTTAAAAGTATTTTTATATGTTTACATAGTAAAGTGGAAGTTGGAATTCTGAATGTCCGCCTTTCATTAGATTTCATGAGTTAACTTGCTACATTAATAAATGATCTGTTTGAATGTGGTTATATTTAGGTGTGGTTTACAGTTGTGATTGAAAGTGTGAGGAAAATAAGCAAATGTGCTTTTATGCTCAGCTTAGTCATGGATTTTCTTGATTTGGTACTTTCCTCTGCTTCTGTAAATCGGCTCTGTTTGACTTAAAAAAACATAAACACATCATCCCATCATTTCAACAATTGTAATTATTTTTCTCTTACCTTATCTTACTTTTATATTGACTAAAATCAGGAATGAGTAAAGATTTGTAATGACCTGCTGGCACATCTTTTCACATTTCTTGAGATCGATGTTTTTTGTGCATTGCCCCTTGATTTAAATTAAAAAGCTCTTAAATAGCTTAAATTCCAAATACATGATTTTGCTGTCAGATATTTCACATAAATGTGCTTTTCCCCAACACTAAAATCAGTAAAATCACCTTTTAGTCTTCAGAATCCGTGAAACACATCAGAAGATCAGCATTTTTTCTGATACATAACCTCCATCACACCAAAGATAGTTCTTCAGGTCAGGGTCAGACTTTGTGCAGGGCTCCTCCATACCAAACTCATTCCCGTACGTTTCCATGAACCTCATTTTAAATATCCAGGCAGTCATGCTGGAAGAGAAAAGCTGTTTCCACAAAGTACGATTCTCTAAAGTTTCTTGATTTGCTTTAACAAGTCTGTCGTTTCTTGGAAGTGTGGACTTTTTCCTCATAATTGTATGACTGTTAGCAAGAAATTGAAAAGAAAATTTAAAGTAAGTTCTTTACCAAAACTAAGACATTTTTTCCTCCACCTTTCTTTGCAACCCCATGTTTTAACCATACATTATTTGGAGTGACGACATTTTGAAATTAAAATGCTTTTTCATCCATAAGTTCACTGAAGTTCAGTTTGCAAAAGGCTTGGAGAGCAGCAAACTTTAATACGATGAGAAGCACTATTTGACCAGACATCTGTGTGACATCAAGATTAATTCAGTGTCATTTGGAGTGAAAACTGTTTCTTAATTCTTTATTTTTTGGAAACTTTATGCTTGATTTGTATTAATTGGTCAGAAAACAAAACAAATAGGCTTGAACTAACAGCAGTTACAAGCTGATCTTGTTTTTATAAAACATTCTACATTTACTGAATTTCCACTTGAAGTAAAAACAAAAAATGCCCTAAATAAAATGAAATCGTCAAATGTGCAAAGACATGACATTCTGTCCCATAAAATAGTTTTTAACATTGCGTTGACTTGGTTTTAATCAGCGCCACCGTCCACTCTCAAATTTGATGCTTTTTAGAACTAAATGCGTGACAGAAGGGAGCAGATTCTCACTGACTCCCAAGTTTATAAAATCAAATATTACCCTCAAAATGAGTGTATTTACTACATGGTTTTAGATAAATTTTCAATAGGTTGTACTTGACAACTGTGAGAGTGTTAGAGCTCAAAATGATGCGCTATGAGGGGTTTTGACAGGCAGGTGGGTGAACTGAATGACTTTACTTTCCACCCAAACTACTTGATTGAGTGATAGCGTCATGAAACAGATCCTAATTTGCTGAGTTTCTCAGAATGACCTCTGTTTTATAAATGTGAATAAAACATGCTCAGGCAAATATAGTTGTTGCATTGTCAAAACATCTGCTTTTCTTTTTATAATTACCATAACCGGCATCAAACCCACTTTGTGGAACTTCCGAGGAGAGTCAAGGAGCTCCAGTAGAAGCTTGTTGGGATCTGAAGCTGTCAGAGTGATAGCAATATAGAAGCCAGGGGAGCATCAACTGATCTGAAGCCAGAACAGCAGGGACATGTCCTAGCCAGACTCAAGGCAAAAGCGCCTACTAACCTTTTCAAAGCTGCTTGCAGTGTACGGCTTCATAGGAAAACGGGAGAACATTTGGATCAAAATAAGGAGTCACCAACACTTCAGTGAGTCTGACAGCTGTTACTGACAGGCGTTGGGATGAGGAACAACTGAATAAAAGACACCTTTCATTTTGGATTCCTTCTCTTCCTGTCAGTGCAGGTTGGCAATGAAGTCCAGTTTTAAAAGCTCGTGGAATGTCCCTTTTTTTCCAATAAATTCCCATGTTATCCTTATCTGGAGGACAGCCCTGTGGCTTCCCCATATGCTTGGCAGGAGGTCTGGTTGGTCAGGAATTTTCCTCCTTCACCGTTTAAAAGAAAATAATGCTCTTTCCTCAGATATTTTGTAAATTCTAGAGCAAAAAATCCCATTTTGTGATTAGATTCCTGGAATAATTCAGACTAAGTAAACAAAAAAAACATTACTACACATTCATATACCTATGATTAGGGCCCCTCCGCGTCACTTTTTGATGTTAGCTCGCCAGGGTTCAACTTGTCTTTTTCAGTAAAATGTTTCTTTTTTTAACTGCTTCTTTGATATTAAAGACAGTTTGAGATCATTCTGTCTAGTTCTTAATCCCAACACAGAATTGTCACTTATCAAGGTTGAAAAACAGAATAATTCAAATTTCAAAAGAAACATTTCTATCTGTGCGTTCCACCATATTTCTCACTATAGCAAGAGCAGATTTTAATCCAAGCATTCATCTCTTGCAGAAGCGAACATTGCAATGCTCTCATGTCTGGACTTCCCAGAAACAGTTTGCACACACTTCCACTTGTGCAAACATTACACCAATTCCTGAGGATCTGCTTTGGCTTCCAGTCCATTTCAGGATTAACCTTAAAGTCATTTCATTGTTTTATTAAGCTCTTAATGGTCTGTTTATTTGACAGACTTGATTTCATTAAAGGAACCTCCCGGAACACTCTGATCCTTATGTAGGTGCTGCTTTGGTAACTGATCCCAGAAGAACTAAAATCCTGGGTGATGCATCACCATCCCACCGAGAACTTGATCTGACAGACCGTCAGAGGAGCAAAGGATGAGGAGAGCCTCAGCACTTTTTTTTGTATAAAGTCTTTCATTATAGGAAAGGTTTTGGATAGTATTAATATGTAAAGTTTCAAACAAATAAAATGACTTGATAGAATGAAGAGCTAGCAGAGATACATGACAGTTTCAGAGCTAGAAGTACAGGAATTTGCCTTAAAACTTCTGAACAGAAACTATATTGAAAATGTAAACTTTTACAGTTTTAAAATTATATTAATAAAAAAATGGACTCCTTTCTGGTTAATTTCAGAGGTTGTTCAGGATTATCTTCCACGGTGGAGCTGCTCCTTCATGATTGTCTCATTTCAAATCTTTTCATGTGGCGCTGAGCCACTTGCCAGAGTACACTTTAATTCCGGGAACAAACAAGATGAGCAGTCCTTTTCATGAATCCGACAGCGGCCACTAGGTCACATTGATGTGATGTCAAAACGATGACTTTTTTCAGATGAATGTGTCGTCTCTGCACTCAGTAATAGACCCTAATCGGTCATTAACATTTTCCACATGAGCGGTCTATCCAAGACTTCCGATGTGATGCTCTACACGTAATTACAGCCAATAAAATCCCTTAATCACCTCACTCTCTGTTCAGATCAGGGTCATCACGGCTAATCGCTCTGGAGACTTCATAATGTTCTTGGTCCATGCAGGGAAGAGGATCCGTGAGGTGACGGGGAAATTTGATTTGGGTTTAATCAGATCGTGAGAGAGGACGAGCACAAAGATGAGTAAACGTTCTGGTGCAATAAGAGGGGAACCGAAACATTCAATAGTTGGCGAGAATGAACTTTCGCTTTAAATAAAGATGATGCGAGACGTGAGATATTTTATTGTGTTGTGCCATTTTCTCTTCACACCTGGAAGCCTGAACACAAAAGGAGAAAAAGCTAAAGACAACCTCATCAACCCTGAACTTCATAGAATTCTTCACAGCTTTACAGAACTTCACTGTAACTGTAACTTTAATACATTTAACCCTCTAATCAGGAATCTGCAACTCGTTTGAGGTTTATGAGCGAGATCAAAATCTCACTTCACTTGTAAAGCGCTGACGTTCTGCCACAGTGAATGTTTGGCACTTTTTTCATTACAGACAGTATCCACACACAAACAGTCCTTAGGATTTAGTTTAGAACTAGATTTGACTTTTCAGTTCTTTGGTATCTGAACATCAATCTCTTTTTTAGTAACATTTGTTGCACTTTTAAAGAAAAAAAAAAACAAAAAAGGATGGAACTAATTCAAGACATGCTCTAAACTTCTCTTTCTGAGACTGAAGCACTTCGTCTCTCTTGAATAAAACACGAAGCAGCAACCAAAGAAATGAAATCAACACTGCAGAGGAGAGAAGCTCCGTTTTCACTCGGGACGATGAAGCTCTCAGTAAACAGGTCAGAGTGACAGCTGGAGGAGCTGCTCTCACTCTGATGGTATGCACTGTCGTCACATCGGTCGTCTTCAGTGCTTGTGCCAGGTGGGGGCCGCCATGGGCCCCGTGGAGGACCGCTCCACCACGATCAGCTCGTCTGGGTTGTCCCGTGCCCAATAGTGAAGCAGGAGGTCCTGGATGGCTCTCTCTTCGATCTGCAAATTGAGGGAAAAAAATAAATAAAAAAGCGGTGTTTTATTTGGGTGTGAAAGACGTAGAGAGACACTGACAGCTCTGTGGTCAAACCCCGTTTAACATAATGGCAACCAGACCGCCACGAGGGAAAGGTGTTTGTGAAGGCATGCCAGACGTCTGGAAACTTCCAACCAAAATGTGATGCTTATTACACAGAAGGGCTGAGATGGAAGGCAGCGTTTTCCCCAACTGAATGTTGGGTAGGGAAGCTGTGTGTGCGCATTAGTGCACCGGCACGCGTTACCTGGATGAGCGCCAGTGGCTTCTCTCGGCTGCGGATCAGCGCCGCTTCCTGCTGCTTCTCCTCCTCCACGATGGAAGCAAAGGTCACCAGGGAGGAGAGGGGGGGGCTGCTGGCGGCCCCCAGCACCCACGGCCTGAAGGAAGTGAAACACACACGACGGGTGACGGTGACTGCGCCGTGGCAAAGCAGGGAGCGCCAAAGGTCAACGACAGATCGACAAACACTGAGGAGCACGTGCACGTGGGGATTTCGCAACTGAAGCTGTAATGTTGCTTTAACCGGACTAAAAAGATATGAATCAAAACCACACAAATTCATCCATTCCTCAGGACTACCAGAGAAAAAGAATTCTGTTCAGTGAATTTGCTTTAAAGTCCCCTACGACAATTTTTTTAATTTAAAGAAATGTTCTCAGTAGTGTTTTAGTTATGATGTCTTAAAAAGCCATTTTTCATGTTGATTTGAAGCCTGCGTTTCCAAAATCACGCTTTTTGAGCTAAGCTGAGTAGCCCCGCCCCTGATCCTCCTTGTCTGATTATAATAGCTCTGTGTCTTGCTAGCGTAAATCGTCACATAAAAATGTCCATCAATCTGGGTAATGTCCAGCCGTATGGTTCTGATCCGGATGTCAGCTGGACGAGGAAGTGAAGATCTTCATGGACAGAACTTCCTCCAAAATCCTGATTCTTTCTCCTTCCAGTTCACCAAAGACTCTTTTAGCTAATTCTCCAATGTTTATTGACTGTGATCAATACATTCAATCATTGGTTTCTCAGAGTTCTTGATAAAATAATCAAAGCTAACATCAAAATGCTCTTTCATTGATTTACAATCCTTTCCAACTGCGGTCAAATGAGCCGCCGTTCACATTTCCGTGGTCACATCAAGAAGCTCCGTGGAGTCTGGTGGAGATTTTCCAGCGTTCTCAGTCCTGCTACCGTAAGTATTGGATGAAACTCACACCAAAAATCCAGTGATGCTGATTTGACCACAGAAATGTGAACGGCGGCTCATTTGACTGCAGTCAATGTGAAGATACCATCTTCTCTTCTCCAGAACCTGAACTAGACACAAAGTCCAGCGATTAGACAGAGCTGTTTTCATGAAGTCAGCTTTCAAAAATGACCCTGACTTTGCCAACATCACTGACCAACAAACCTGCAGAGGTTACAGAGACACGGACTGACATGGTCAAGTTCGTGGTCAAGCAGGAACATTTGCACATGTGGCAGATAGCAAACGAGACCTGCAGCACATGCAGCACACAGCTTCCCTTAATGTTTGGTAAGGAGAAGAAACTGGAATCTTGTAGAAAGCTTGTAGAATAATCGGATTTGTTTGAACGGAAAGCCCCAGAGTTGAGCGTGTGGACGCCTGACATTCAGCCAAATCAAAGATTGTGGAGTGAAGCAGACCTGGGATCAGGAGAGACTTGTATGGGAATGTTCCGGTCTGCTTCACCCAAACACCAAGAAAAGCCCGGACCTGCTCTGTGCTCTGATCTGTTGTGACAGAGGACTGCCCTTATCAATTCTGGTTAACATCACTGGCTTCACTCCAGGGACCAGCTGTTTACTGAGGTTACAGCATG
Organism: Oryzias melastigma; assembly: GCF_002922805.2. NCBI lineage: Eukaryota > Metazoa > Chordata > Actinopteri > Beloniformes > Adrianichthyidae > Oryzias > Oryzias melastigma. Next base: position 22,139,972 of record NC_050527.1, on the reverse strand, counting down.
AAGCGTGGACGCACTCAAGACACTGGATAAAAGAGATGCGTTCCCCAAAGATGTGGAGCGTCGCCACGCTACTACAATGGACTGCATAAAAACAGCGAAGCCCGGCGTTACTGCGGCCGGCGGTGTGGTGTGCGCCGTGTTTGTCCAGCTGTCAGAGGATGCTGTGAAGGTCAGGCTGCCCCGGTCTCTGCGCTCAGGTCAACCCAGCTGGGTCTTTCAGAGCAGCTCGGAGTAACATGGACCTCCCCGTATTTCCAGTCAGTGAGTCACCACAGCACACACAATAACAGTGCTGACATTTTTGTTGCCTTTTATAGAAAAAGATACAAAAATGATCAGATATCCTTCATATCTGAATGAGTTTGCATTTCCTCCACATTAGAATTAGACTTCATGTAAAAACAGACACAAGTATGCAGTGTTTGAACATCTGTACTGCACCAAATGGAGGTTTATGTTAGAATTCTCCAGAAAAAAGAGACAATGGAGAATACAAAGGGGCTTGAGGGACTGTCACAGCTAGACATTTCTGCTTGATGACTCAACAGCGCCTCCAAGTGGATTTCAGAGGAACTAAACGAAGAAGTCTCATTCCTGCTTAAGGTCTAATCAGCAGCTAAAAAAACAGCTTTATATGAACTCATAAGTTTTTAATTTGAAACTGAAATAAATAAATGTGTGAGCTGGTATAATTCTGTTTTTTTTGGGGGAGTAATTAAACAGTCCTATTCAGTTATGGAGGGTTCCTCACCCCGTGGGTCTCTCTGGCTCGCCGTTTTCAGCACATTTGAACGTGACTCTCTTGATGGCTGGGGTGGCACTGACGGGAGATCCCAAGGCGGTTTGGGCCCTCTGTGACCTGGGTTCTTCAGCTCTGACGGAATTGCTCTCTTCCTCCTCCAGCAGAGCTCGAAATGAGCAAGAGGAGGGCGGGGACTGGATGGCTGTGGCCCTGTGAGCAATAAAAGACGAGTGTTTGTGCTGCTCAGATGCACAGTGATGCTTAAGACATGAACCCTTTATAACGTGTCAAAGTCAAGGCCTGGGGCCCGGATCCGGCCCCCGGGCCTAATTTATTGTAATTTTATTGTTATTAATGACCCGATGTTATCTTGTGCCTATTTATCACTTGTATAATTTTGACAAAATATATTTTTATAGAAAGTAAAATATTTAAATTATTTAAGGTTTAAGTTGATTTATTCTGAAACAATATTCCTGCCTGTTTTTATTCATAATTATGTTAAAAAGTTATGTTTTTACAGCTTTAAAAATTGGCATTCTTCTAGCTTTTTGGACTATTTTGGCATTTACTAAGATTATTTAGGCTATTATGGAGCTTAGCTAATATTTCAGCTACATGCTAGCTGTTTTGGCTAAGTTAGGCTTTTTTTTTGTTTTTTGGGGCTGTTTTGGAGTTAGGCTAATATATACACGCTAGCTGTTTTGACTAATTTTTTTCTGTTTTTTAAGATATTTTGAAGTTTAGCTATTTTTTCAGCTACATGCTAGCTGTTTTGGCTAACCTAGTTTTTTTAGGCTAATCTGGCATTTAGCTAATATTTTAGCTGGCTATCAGCTTCAGCGTCTTCAGCTGTTAGCTTCAGTGATTTTAGCTATTAACTTCAGCGTTTTCAACCATCAGCTTCAGTTTTTTAGCTACCAATTTCAGCATCTTCATCTATCAGCACTAGCATTTTCAGTGGCCAAATTCAGCTTACAGCATTCACACTGGTATTATCACAGGTAAAGCTATATATCTAGTTCATAATTATGTTAAAAAGTTAAGTTTATAAAGTTTTAAAATGAAAAAAAAAATAGATTTCAAATCCATTGTTCAATAAATGTTTATCCTGTTCGGCCCACAACCTCAGGTGTGTTTTAGATTTTGGCCCCTTGTGCGATTAAGTTTGACACCCCTGCTTTATAAAGAACAGGTTCAGAGAGAGATGTAGGATTCTGTTATCCACTCACCAGGCCTTGCCACTGCTTTTGGGTGGAGCGGGTGTGGGGGCGGTCCTGGGTCCAGGAGACTCCCCACCAGGCTCCTTGCTGACCATGGCGAGCATCTTCCTCTGCTTCTGAGACAGCTTAGAGGAAACTGGAGAGGGCTTGCTGCTGTAAGCACATGCAGAAAAACAGGTTAGTCTGCATCATTTCCATCACAAATTCACTTTGTGACACATTTTTTACAACATATTCAAAATGAATTGAGATGGACAAACTACAAAGCTTTTTAAATGAACAGGAAACGCCACCTTCTGACCAAACCCAGAGAAACATTCAGCACGTCTGGAGTTTCCTCTTTTTCTCACCTTCCAGAGCTTTTAGGAGTCGCACAACGAGCCGGTTGGGAGTTGGCCTCCATGTGCATTATGGTCCTCAGGTCCAGGACTGGAGGAGCGTTTGCAGAACTGTGGAGCAGAAAAACATCTGCTCTAAGCTCTAATTCTCCACCGTCTCAGAATAAAAGTGTAAAAGTAAGAGGTGAAGGTAGCGCTGAGCCACACTGAAGATTCACTCTGATCTTAGACCTATTATTAAAGGTTTCCCAACGTACAGTTTTGATCCAGATACCAGCTCAGACGAGGAAAACAAAGACGTACATGGATCTATTTGTCTGTAAGTGGATGCATCAGAATGAAGCGGTGACCCGCCCAGTGCTTTTTAGACATCCCAAATATGCTCCTTTTCAAACAGCATTTTTTTTATCTGCTCCAGATTCACAACTATTTAATAAGGAAAAACTATCTTGTCTTCCATCAGCAAAACACACTATAAGAACATGTTTAAAACACCAACACAAGAGTCTTAAATGCATTTTAACATTCAAGTTAGACAAAAGTTACCCGAGATGGTGTCAAGGTGTGTTTAAGTTTTTACCTGGAAAAACTCTTGATGCTGATTTGTTGAGAGGAGTTAGGGGGGGTCTGAAAACTGTTGGTGGAAGTTGGTGTTCTGGGGGGAGTCTTTAGCCTCTGAGAGAGAGCCCTCTCCTCCTGCAAGATACAGTTTTGAAAGTCTTTGTTGTGACATGAAGTAGCACTAAGTTATAGTTTAAAGTCACATCTAACAATGCAATGAGTTAAATGTTTACTACAAATGTTGAAGAACTCTCCTTAAAATGTTCTAAATGGGAGCAGATAAAATACAGGTGAGTTAAAATTGACCTCCGTCCTGGTATCAAAGACAGGTGACTGCATGTCTCTGGGACTGCCGGCTCCCATGCAGCTGCCCTCCGAGTCTGACGTCAGGAGCTCCTGAAGGGACTCGGTCGAGTTGGCCTTGGCCGACTTCCCCAAGAATGGAGACACAACTGTTTCAAAGGAACAGCACGACAGTCAAGCCAAGATATTTTATTTACCAACAAACTTCTCTTTGTGAGAGTTTACCTGCAGGAGGAGGGCTCTGGATGATGTCAGAGAGGGTGTAACCTCCTGAGCTGTCAGAGCGTCGCCTTGGTTTCTTTTTGGCTTTTATTTTGGCTTTTTTCAACAAGATCTCCCTGAGAAAGATGAGACAAAACATACATTTGTACTGATTTCTCTTTGCTGGTTTTATCCCGGCTGATCTATCAACAGTCTGAGGCATCTGCTTTGTTTCCGGAAATAACTAAACCAGCCACAGAAACACCATCCTCCTCTGCTGGTCATTTGTTGGTACTTGGTACTTCCCAGGTTGTAAGCTACAAAGTCTCAAAGTCTCTTGTTTTAGTGGAGAATCTTCCACATCAATAAAGACCTTTTCATATTTGTAGAAATCGGTCATACCTGCATGACTGATCCAATTCTGTCTCTGGCTTGGTACCGAATGCCGAGTCCAAATCCTCCTCCTCATATAGACTGAGGTCTGGAGCATCGGGATAAGGAGTGATGATTCGCTTCTGCATCGCTGGGATCTGAAACCAGAACCAGAACTCTGGAAAACTGAATTCATAACACTTTAGCGTTTATTCTGCAGCAGAAAGTATCTGGGCAGGAGTTTGATCCACTACGCAAAAGTACAAATCCAACAAAAACTCACAAAATTCTCATTTTAACTTAAACTTTTCAATATGTAACCTATTTGATCAAGTTCATACAAGTTAAAAACTTTTACAGAATCTTTATTAGTCAGAAATGACTCACCAGTCTCCTGTAAGCTGCAGAAAGCTCCACTAGCACCTCATCACTGAGAACATCCAGAGCTCTAAATGACAAAAACACAACAAAAAGACCAGTTCAGATTATGACATATTCGAACGTGAGGTGTGCACATGCGTGGGGGTGGGGATTGAGGTGGTCTGCGGTACACGCATGTGCCGAACCGTGGCTTGTGATCCGTTACACCCCAAGGTGATATCATTTAATTTTTTTTCATTAATACTAAATTACATTTCAAGTAGTTTTGCTTAAGAGTCGAAAACTAAAGAACTGCTGTAAAAAAGAAAGAAAAAGTACATTTTCAGGAGCTGCATAGATGTCCTGTGAGTTGAATACACAAAAACTCTGTTTTCTGCAGCTCTGCATCTCACAGCAGACTTCTCCTGCTTCCAAACGTGCTCACTTTCACTAAGCCCAAAGCTACTTTTTAGTCTGTTGCTGCTTTGTTTATTAATCAAAATAGAAATGGTTCAAAGGGGGAAGCAGCTAAAGTGAGAAAAAGTAAAACTTTTCTGTAAAATCTGGATCTGTTTCCACTTCCTGAACTGGACTCTGCAGAGACATCCCCCATCAGACGGTCCTTCCTGTCAATGAAATATTAACAGAACAAAAGTCTAGTTCTCACTTTGACTCCAGTAAAGCAGCCATGTTGAGAGAGATGAACTGAAGGCAGGACAGTTTGAGCTGCTCTGCGTTGTACATG
>NC_050527.1:22119905-22134990 GCF_002922805.2 Oryzias melastigma | reverse complement strand
ATGTGAGATTTAATAAGAAGGGTAAAACTGTTTCCTAAATGTCAAGAATCTAATTTTTTGGTTTATTGTAAAAATGTTCCCGGTGGTTTTTAATAAGGATTATGTCATTTTTAGATAAAATCAAAAAAAGCTGTTGTTTTCTAAAAAACAACAAATTTTGTGCAGAGCAGCAGTAGTTCATTAGAAATTCACCACTGAGATGTTAGCGAAACAGTCGATATCCCATCATCCCTTTGGTTACACTCTCCTTACAAGCTTGCAACCCCTCACAACCCCAACCTAACATTAGTGGTGCAACAAAATGGCAAACAATGTTGGAGCTACCCAGCCGTATACATTAGGTCCAGATTCCAGCTCAGACGTTCATGGATCCATTTATCTGAAAGTGCATTCAACCGAATGGAGTGGAGGAAGGAGACTTTACTCTCCCTGTTTCAGTCTCTATGAGCTTTTTCAAACTACATTTTTCCATCTGCTCTCATTCATCACAATTGGAATTAAAAAACACTTCAAAATACAGTTTTAATCTTAAATTCTGATGCCCTTCATCATGAGAAGAATGCTACAAAAGGACATTAAAAACGTGATTTTGACTGGAATGAGTCTTTTAAAAGCTCGTGAATTTATTCAGTCTGCTGCTTTTCCCCTTCAAATCCATCTGATTTGCTCCATTAAAAGGACATGAATTCCATTCACACCAAGAGCAAAGTGGTATCAGTTGGAGGAGGAAAAGATGAATACAACATACAGTTCTCCGTGATGACGACCTCACACATCTCCTTCAGCCGTGTGATGAGCAGCTGGTCAGCAACCACCAGCACATTGCACACAAACTCCACATTCTGACACTCTGTCAGGGAAGGAGGAGAAATTCTTAGCCATCACAAATAAAAAAACAAGCACTGTTGACTTTTAAAGAAAAAAGGACTTTACCCTTAATGGTGGGGGACTCGTCAGTGTAAATGTACTCAAGAATGACCTGCAGTATCTCAGATGAGGTCGGCATTTCCAGTGCCGAGCAGGAAGTTGCCTGAAAGGGGACGCACAACGATCACATAGGTGCAATAGAGTGTGAAGCTGAGCGCGCCGTCAAACAATGGCGACAGCCTGGGGAATGCAGCAGTAAAACATGGCGGCATACCTCCATCCATGAGCTCCCCAGCATACTGCTGAAGTATTCTGCAGAAAGCACAAAGAAGCTCGTTCTGTCACATATTCAAAAGGTTTAAAACATGTAGCAGATATAAATATATAAAAATTTACTAATTCAAATATTTTAGAGATGCAACTGTAAAATGTATGATGAATAAAAAGTGTTTACCAAGTCTTGCACAGAGAACGGATTTGTGACATGGAAACTCCTTCCCATCTTCAGATTTCAGAGTCACGTCACACAGATAAGAGCTGCAAACACACAGAGAAGTCTAAGTAAATGATGCAGACAAATGTCTTTTAAGATAAATATGAACCAAAAACCACCGTTAGTTCATCAACACACCATTTCTTCTGGTAGAATTTTGGTTTGCTGCTGCTCTTCTTCTGCATTACAGAAATCTTTCCATTTTCATACTTGACACCGTCCAGTCTGAGGGAACAGAAACAGACGTTAGAAAGGAAACATTAATTCTTACTGTAGCATGTTCAGAGCGGGTGAAACATCTCTTACCGTGCCGACAGGCTCCCCAGGCCCAGCTTTTTAGCAACAGCCTGTAAGCTTTTGACAGGGTTGGCCCCGCCCTCGTTGGCTGCGGCCTTGTCACCTTTGCCTCCTTTGGCCTTTTTGCCCGCCTTGGAGCCCTTGTTCTTGGCCTTGTTGTTGTCCTCTTTGGTGGAAGGGGACAGGGAACGATAGACCTCCAGAGCCGAACGATCTCTCAGACCCAAAACCTGCAGACTGCTGATAAGCTTCTCCTGCTCTGAATCCTGGCCAAGAACACACAGTCGAAATAAAATATGCAGCGCTGAGTCAGAGGTGACAGCTTTTCCAGGTCAATGCAAGCCCAGCCTGACATGATTATAACCTCACAATTTCAGTTCATATTTGTTTACAAGTGTTGAAGAAGTTTAGTGTTTATGGGAGAAATATCAACCTGGTTTTGTGCAGGCGGGAGTCCTGAGGTTTTGGCCCGGGCTCCGTGCACCAGCAGCTCACAGGAGTCGGTGTACATGAAGCGCAGAGCGTATTCCAGCATGTCTGCAGGGATTTTTTCCAGAATGAGCAAATCGCAGCCCACAGCATCTTCGCTCCTTCGGACTTCTTTATCGAGCTCCTCTTCATCTCCGCGGTGATCAGTCACAAACAGCTTCCTGAAGAAGTCCGATCTCATGGACAGGATGTACTTGTGAGCCGGGAAGGTGTGATTGCCAGCTTGCAGAGTCACATCGTGGATGTTGTCTGTTTCATCTGCCTCCTCCAGAAGGTTCTGGAAGTGTTGGGAGAAGGTGGATGCAGAGATGCTGGGAACCTCAAATAGGCTGGAAGTTAGGAGAAACAAAGTTAAAATATTTATTAAACTAACATTTTACCTGGGATGCCCAAACTTTTGATCCTCACTGTAAAATAAATCATAAACCCTTCAACCTAAAGCAAATTGAATATTTCGATGGGACAAAAACTCTTTCTTCACATGGTTTTTCAACAACAAATTTAAAGTAGTATTTTCCAGAGAACCAACAGACAGACATATATTCTGAACAGATGCTGTTGTTTGTTTATGTTGATACTAAAAGGAAGTCTACCTGGTTCTGGGGTCGGCCTGTAGCACTCCAAAATTTCTGCCTTTTGAATCCATGGTGATGCCGACAGCTCTGTGGACAAAAGGGAGCTTCTCCAGACGGATTCGCTCATATGGCGTGCCAGAGTCTGAATGACCGCAAACCTCTACAGAGACATCTAAAAAAAACAAAAAAAAAAGTCAGAGTGGGTTAAAAGAAAATATCACATTTTTTATATTTGCTTGGGTTCCCTGTTAATTAGCTTTAACGTAAAATAAATCAATTTGTATTAATTAAAAACACCAAAATTTGCAAAAAACAAAACAGGTTTTCTAAAGCACAAATGCCTGTACACACTTTATTTAAGGGTGATAATACAGGACTTATAGCATCAGTTATACAAGCAAGTCTGATGTTCCTCACCTTTCTTTTCTCCGCACTTCTTCTGTTCTCCAGCCCACATGCCACTGAAGCCTTCTCCATCAGGAGTCACAAACATCATGCCGTTTTTGCTGAGAGCAATATCCGACATGAAAACCTGACGTGGATACGCCCACCTGCACTGTCTCACAGAGCTGCCGGAGGACCGCCAGCAGAACACCTGATGGAGACCAGAGGAATTCAAGTTACACAAGTCTTAGTCACCATCGTCTCCTTTACTCCGACACACAGGCAGGGCTGTTTTGGTCAGTATGGTTGTCTCCTTTCTAGCATCAGTTAGATAACATCTGATTTAGTCTATAAGACTTGATAAAAATATACATATTTCCCTATTATTGTTTCTATTTAAAGCAAAATTATATAAAGTGCTTTTTAGGTTTTATGTAGTTTTACCAAAAACTAAATATTTTCCTTATCTATGTTTAGCTACTGATGTAAATACTTCCAGTCATTACTGCTAGTCTGTGAAGACTTTACACCTGACCTGTTTAAGTCTCTTAATTTTGAGGTTAACAACAAAAACAGTTATAGACATTTCTCCACAAAAGTTGTTTTTTAGTGTTTTTTTTAATTTATTAGCAGATCTACAATCCTCAAACGCTTTAATTACTTCTCATGCACCAGCCCCCTCCCTTTATTTCCCTAAAACCCTTGAACAAACAGGTTGATTGACAGAACCCAGCCGATGAGTGTCTCTGAGTGGTGCGTTCACTGAGCTCCGGACATTAGAAAACCCAAACAGCCACTTGGCCCAACGTAGTCTGTTACAATACTTTATTTAAAGCAGGTTTTTTGTTTTCAGAAAAAATGTCGACATTAAATTGATAAATTATAAATAGATCAGTCTGGTGTTCAACATATTCTCTGTTAAACTGCTTTGTTTTGCTGCGGATGTCCGGAGCTCAGTGAACGCACCACGCAGAGAAGCTCGTCGACCCTGGGTTCTGTCATCAGGGGTTTTAGAGAAATAAAAGGAGCGGGGTGCTGCATGAGAAGTAGTTGAGGTGTTTGAGGAGCATAGATCCACTAATAAATCAATAAATAGACTTAAAAACAACTTTGGTGGGGTGTTTTCTTCTGCTGTTTTTGTTGTTTAACCACAAAATAAAGAAACTTTAAACAGGTCTCTGTGTCTCACTGTGTGAAAGGGAGAGAGGAATGCTGCAGCATAGTCCTCACCATCGTTATCAAGAGAAAAGGATTTTTTTTGATAATGAGATGGTGGATCTCGATATGACAAGAAAACGATAAAAAAAGTCTGAGCGATAGTGAGAACTGATCACTGCTCTCTGATAGTTACTTACCCTGCCCGCTTCGTTTAATGCCAAGATGGACACCTTTTCAGCTCCCCCCTCTTTCAGAACTTGGGGAGCTACTCTGTGGTCCAAACTGCCACCACTGACCAGAACCTTTTTGATGTTAAGCTGCCTGAAAGAAAAAAAAAAACAAAACGAAACCAAGAGTCACATCAAAGTCTTTTATTTTGAAGAAAATATTTTTAAGAAGTACAACGTCAAAAAGGTCAAAAGTAAGAATTAAAAAAATCCTCTGAATCACGAACACAGAGATGGGTGATGAACTCTTTGCTTTAACTCACCTTGAAGCCATTTTCTTGCACTGATAGTCAGCCAGCAGATAAACATCCCCTCTCTGGGTCACGACTGCTGTAGCTCCATCACTGGCTGCAGCCTTGGCTATGCTAACTTCCTTGTGGTGCAGGGCAGACACTTGCCTGGGGGTCGTCACACACTTTTCCCCATTCGGATCAAGCAAGTATCCTAAAAAAAGTGGATACACCTGAATATAAATGTATAGTCTACTAAACAGATCTGTGCATATAGAGTGTGTTTTAAACTATGACACAGTGTTTAAAATTGTAAAACCACATCACTCTACCACTAAGAAATGATAAAATATGAGCATATTATTAATCCTCCATGAATATTAACACTTTAATGTGCCCTTTTCTTATTAACCCATCAGGAATAGACTGATTAATCAAATTATTCATATGAAAAGTAGCCTAGTGTTCTGTGCAGACTCACCCAGCTGTCCTCCGTTGAGGCCCATGGTATACACAGCCTCTCTGGTCCAAAGAACTGTGTGGAACCTTCCTGCTGCAACTCCAATCACCACCCTACCCTTCAGCATTTTTGCAAACACCTATACATAAAGATCAGACAAGTGTGGTGGAAAGAGGGAACTACAGCTGAGTCTTTTAATGACAGGGCTGTGTTTGCTCCACAGAAGGTTGTGATCTTCTTACCTGTTTAGGAACGTGCGCCGACGCCGGAGGAGGAGTCAACCCCAGCTGGTGGAAGGTGTTGAGACCAAACGTGTAAACGTAGCCCTCCTCGGTCAGCACCACAGTGTGGTCCTTAGCCGCCGCCACCTGGGAGCAGTGGTGGGACATGAGACCCTCCACCATTCGAGGAACCTGGAAGCAAAAGTGAAAGCACAATAGAATCACAGCCTCTGCAGACTTATCTTTTATGGTTTCCTCATTTTTCCATACCTGAGAGCGGAGCTTAATTCAATTACTGCAGTAAACTACTGACCACAACTATAAATCATACAAACGCTTATTGTAAATGAAGCGAACAAGCAGCTCTATTAAATTTGCATCATCAAATGGGAGTTTATGAGGCTCTGTGCGTATAGATGAAGTCAAACACAGCAGCACCGAGGCTCTAAATAGTAGACGTTCAAATGGGTTTAATAACTTTTTTTTAATTAATGATCAATCATGCATCACAAAGGTCATATCAGGATCTGACTCAGAATAAATTAAAAGCGCATTTTCCTGTAAGGCTTGTCGTCCAAAAGTTCCCAGAAAAACAGTTTTATAAATATTAGAGGAGTTTTAAAGCAAAAGCACAAAATCACAAAACTGAAGGCCTTCTACACTCCACCTACAACGTCAGAGTCTTGACAAGTTAAAAACAGAGGAGAAAAATGAGGAATACGAAGCCAAAGTCTGCACACTGTACATTTCAGCACATCAGACGAAGAAGAAATCCTACCAGATAAGTCTGTTCATCTCCATGGCCGAGCCTTCCTCCCTGTCCATGCCCACAGGTGAATACCTGGCCTTTCTGTGACAGGAACACAGAGTGGAACTTACACAGCACCACCTACAGGGGGTGGAGGGGATCAAACAGAGTAAAGAGAAAATGCTGTTATAACTTGTCGTAAAAAAAAAAAAAAACATCAACATCTCATTAAAAATCCCACCCAATGTTTTCTATGAACCCGGGACGGAGACATTGGTGGAGTTTAGTCATGTCTCTTAAAAGAGTCAGCAGTGGATGAATTACAGGAGACTTTTGTTTTAGGACTGAACAGTTGTGTTGCTAAGGAAATCACTTCAGCAAAGTTATAAAAGTGGAAAAAAAATACTAATAGATTTCATTTTCTTGGGAGCACAGTGATAACAGGGCATCTGTGCCTAATTTCCTCAGTTCCAGGATGCAGAGCACATGTACAGGAAAAAAAAAATGAAGTGATGACGACAGAGTACAAAGACAGCAGCATGTAGGGGCGGGGCTATAATCTGGTGTTACTGCATGTGGTCAGTTTAGGGGCAAGATTCATGTCCCAGATAAAAACTCCTCATCTGACTAAGCGAACACGCTGAATAATAAAATCATCAGATCAATGAGTAATTTTTGCCCCTGATGGAACAGTCATATTCAGAGACAACAACGTCAGGATTCATGGGCCTCAAACTGTGACTGAGACCTTCAAAGAGCATGACACATCAGTTATATTCACACGGGGGCCAGACGCCACACACTGAAGACTTTAAACGCAGCTGGGAATTCTTGGAACAACCTTCTGAAGGAGTTTGAGTGTCATCATGATGAATCCAGTGATACGTTTTTCAAATCCCATGATCAATAGAAACTAGAGCTGTCAGGCGATTAAAAATTTTAATCGCGATTAATCGCATTTTGATATGTGGCCTTTTTTAAAGGAAAAAATGTGGAATTTAACAGTATAACAGTTTAACAATTTAACAATTTAACAGTTCTTCATTAATTATGAAAACAAGAATGGCAAAATTAATAGTTTTAATCAGAAATACTTTATTTTGTAACATTGTATTGAGATAAACTTTAACAATAAAAGGCTGTAACATAAAATGCCTAACAAAAGCCCAAGTGCAAGTGAAGGGCATTTTAAATTCAAAACTTAAATCAATGTTCAGTAAAATAAAATAAAAAACATCAAGAATAACATTTCCATAACACTTTCATGTTCATTTTTTGTCAGGACCAAATCTTTTCCTCCTCTGCTGAACTGCAGTAATAAATGAAATAGAGATTTATCATTTCCAATTAACTTTTGTTTTTTAAAACCTTAAAGACTTGAGAAAAGCGGGATACACTGTGGATAGTTTGACAGTCTGTTACTGCCCCCACGTTCTCTGGCTGCAGCTCGATGCAACGACGTGTCCAGCGGAGCTCACGGATGAATATGCCGGCAGACAGACCGCTATGCTGGGGCTGGATCACACTTAAACCTCCAGAACATTTAAAACGTCCCCCGGTGCGCTTGCTGTTCAGAACGTCGGGGGTCCGCAGCTCTCGGGACGCGGCGCCGGACGCGAGCCGGTACCACCAGACGTGGTTCTGGACGCGAACCGGAGCCGCGTTAGGGTGCAGGAGCTCTCCAGGTCCTAGCGCCTGCTGGTTTTAGCTCGCAGCTCGGTGGTTGGAGACCCGCCCGTGATCTAATGAGTTAAAGGGGGGACGCCCGCGCGCGCGGTATGGAAAGGCACGTATGAGAAAAATCCGCGATTAATGCGTCAAAAAAATTGTCGGCGTCAAGCACATGTCAGATTAATGCGTTTTTAACGCGACAAATCTGACAGCCCTAATAGAAACCATAACAAGAATGAACAAAAGCTAAAAGAGAAAAACATTCTATGGACACCACGCCACCATGCACCCCAACGGAGTAATGTGGTGTATTCCGTCCAATCCAGAGAGGACTGTAACAAACCCTACATTGGGTACACCTCCACCTACTGGACACATACCACTAGTCAGGTCTGAGGCCATTGAAGTCCATAACTTAGCAAAGGGAATAAAGGATGGCCAGTCAGGTGTAAAAGAAGCAACTTTTGTTGAAAAAGGTGCAAACCTTCCCTAAATTGAAGCAGTGGCTTCAGCCACAATCTTTAATCCATCTAAAAATCATATAAGGGTCCCCCCTTACCCATACTAAAGACAAATGACTTACAACGACCCCAAACCACTTTGACTTTTTTCTAACCTAAGAATCTCCTAACTTGTAGAGTGAGAACTCGTGTGTTAAAAGTCTTCCTCCTGGAAGCATATAACCCCTTTCACTTACCCCTGTACTTCTCTTTAAGAGGTGAAGAAACATCTTCAATAACAAAAGAGAAACCAAGTCTATGTGACTGTTGATTCCTACCATTACAATGAGATCAATATGGATGTATGAGTCTACACAGACAAGAAAATACACAAAATAAGTTCAGGTTATTTTAGTTGGAAATAAATACCTAGATCTGCCATCAGCACTTTAAGACTTAGGCCACTTCTTGTTTTAGAGCTTCAGGAAGTTCCATGGATTTCTAGAGGGCGTCATTTTTTTATTTGTTTTGCAAAGAAGTATATTTGTTAGCCATAATATTAAAACCAATACCAGGAAACAATGCAAAACACATCATGTGAAATAAAAATTGTTCTGAAATGCAAATAAATGACACTGCAATACAATAGCATCCTACAGAAGCAGCACCCCAATGGGACAACAGAAACATTAATCATCTGCCTACAAAAGGCTTGAAGAACATGGAAAGAAGAATCTGACAATCCCAAGACCCCACATTATTTTGCATCTGAAACTCCAAAGGCTTGCCAATCAACCGTATACAGGAATTAGTCCATTTGATATAATGTAATACTACTACATGAACTCCTGTCGCTCTTCAGAAACTATGTCCTAGAAAACGTTTCTTTTGTTTGTTTGTTTTGTTTTTCTTCCTGAAAACGGCACATATAATCACAATTATAAGACCACTAGAAACTCTTTTACAACGGATCACAAGACGATTGGAGTGGGTCTTTAACTTTGACCCCACCATGCAGGCTGCAGTGCACCTTTTCCATTTCCTACAGCCAAGACCTCTAGTAGTGACAGTAAAACATTACATCAATAAAAGGCAGCGCACAAGTGGAAAAGCAAACATCATTACTAATACATCGCTCCCATCAAGCCTTGAATAGAGAGCGAGGATGTTTCCCAAAGTGTCCATTGATGTGGACGTTCATACACATGCATACACGCCAATGCAAGTCATTTAATTAAAAACACTCCATTATAGAATTAATATTTAACCTCAAGCACCTGTTGCACTGGGCTGGGAAGACAAAGAGAACACTCAGGGACACTGGGTCATTGTTTGGTCACGATATCAGATCTGCTCTATGAAACTTTGTTGCACAACTATCCCTGGAGGTCAGCGAGAGAATAGAAAATGTACGGCTCAAAGTGTTTCTTTAAAGATCATTAACAAGAGCAGCAGCCAGATTTTTTAATTCTTAAATGCACAAAACAAATACAAGGGCTTCAAGAAGACTACAATTATTACATCGTCTCAGTTACCATGAGATGTGTGCATAATATGTTCACAGTTACAGGAGATTTTTAGAGAGGATTTATAAGACAAACTCATCAACATTATACAGGAAAGATCATATAAAACACAAGTTATGATTATATGCATCCATTTTCCAAACTTGCTTCATTCTAATAAGATCATGGGGATTGAATGGAAAATATCTCAGCACAAAGGTGGCTACACCCTGGACAGGTCAACAATCCATTGCAGGCCTACAGATAGACAACCCCACACTCACAGACACTCAGTACGTGAAACACATTTGCATCCAACCACCACACAGACGACCAAGCTGGTAAGAGAGCCCGGACCTTCTTACTGTGAGGCCACAGAGCTAACCACAACAACACCACAAGCAAACACATATATGTATGCATGGGTATATATATTGTACAAACATATTCTAATTTGAAAATGCAAAATATACCCACTATTTCCACAGCTGTGCATTTAAAAGTAGAAGCCAATAGAAGTCAACCATTTGGGAAAAGCCTTTTCAAACATGCTGATGCACCCTCGAGGAATGGTTATGTAATGCTGCGCTCATGGGAAGGGAGTGTTTTTCTACCCAAGTGACTTATCTATAGTATACATACAACATTTTCCTTCCTTTCTCAGGTTTGATGTCCCACATGTTGGCACTGTCTTATAGCATGAGGTGTGATAAGAGGTACCAATGTATGAGTGGGGTTTTCAGCAAGAGGGAAGCCCTGTATTATAGGAAATAATGAGTCCCACTCTCCTGAGAGATGACACAGCAACAGTGGGTTGTTAGCTTACCTGCTTGATGTAAACGCCAGACCTGGCAAACACATCCACAAGCTCAGGGTGCTGCCGGCTCTCCTGATTGCCATGGCCGAGACTAAAATTAGTATTGTTTCCCCAGGTGTACACTTCTGTTGGGTCTGAAGTGAACAAAACACTGTTACAAATGTAACCAAGACATGGATGCAGAATTTAAGATCAACTTGAAGGTTTGAAGAAGTAAAATAAGTGAACAAAAGAAAAACTAAACTGAAAAACCAAACAGGTTTTTACTATCCTTACCAGTGTCTCTGAAAACCACATGTGCTGGTCGGTCCTTCATCGTCAGGTCCAGGACAGAAAAACCTTCTTTATCCTGGGTGGAAATAAGTCCACCATGCTTTAAAAAAACACAACAAATACAAATATTATTAATGGTTCAACTTGTGCCCAAAAGCATCAGGATTTTTAGCCATCAAAATTCTTGTTGGAGAAAACAGAAATGAAAAGCATGTCTTTTTTATTTATATGAACTATACCTTGATGAGTGATGTGAGACAGTGAATCTGTCCATAGAAAGCGCTGCGATGCAGAGCAGTCCAGCCAGATTCCTTATCCTTTACCATCAGGTCTGAGCCCTTACTCTCCAGCAGCCACTCCAGCAGAGCCTTCTTTCCCTGCGAGGCTGCGAGGTGAAGCGCCGTGCGGCCAAAGGCGTCGCGCAGGGTGGTTGCATTGTGACAATATGACGTCAGAAACGCCTTGAGTTGCCTCTCAGATCCCCCAGTTAAGGCGGCTATAACCTGGTCAGCGTGCTGTTGGGACCGGCATTTAGGGGTGCAGTCTGGAGGTGCCAGACTCATCCTTGCCTCAAACTTTTTTTCAATGTGAAACAACCTTCCTTCGACTACAAAGTCTTTCTGACCCCCCACCCGGAAATGGTGGTGTGTGGTTTAGGAACAAAATAAAGTTGAGATGAACTGGAGTGCTAGAATTGTGCCTGTGTTGAGGTTCCACTGCACCCTAGCAACCCCAGGGCCTTTGATGGACTTGACTCAGTCCACCATATTGGCCAAGGATTCAAAATAAACTATGCTGTTTGCAGCACAGAATGGCATCTTAAATTCAATAAATACAAAACTCTTGTGTTTTATACAAAAATCTCAGAACTTGCAAAAATAGTGTTTTCATCTAATCATTTACAAAATGCAAAAACTTCAATAACCACTCGTCCTTCTCCTTCTGATCCAACAGTCCACCAAACCTGAGGGGAAAGGCCTCCTTCCCCCCCAAAGGACCCCTTTCTGTTTTAAAACGCCATAATTGTAGAGTTGGCCTGAGGAGAAAAAAAAAGGCATCACAAGAGTTATTGATTGCAAAAACACATAAAATCAGCAAATGTACATCTTAAAAAGTCAAAGCATATTGAGTCTACAGATATATTACAATTCTACATGTTCAAGAAACTGCACAAGCACCTGCTGGTGTTTACAAGAACCACAAAGCACATTTTGATAGATGAATTCAGTGAGAAGTTGAGTCAAACTTTCATCACACATTTCTTGTTGCATAAAGTTAATAATGTCTTGTGAATTCATGAATTATTTCTGAAGTGATGCTTTTGCAATAAACTGCAGGGTTTATAAAAATGTGGGTAAATGTCTGGTAAAATAAAATAGTTAAGTTACAACAGGGTTATCTTTTTTTCAACACCATGGTGGGCTTCCAGTTGCCATAGCTCTATGTTTGCTTATTTGTTGTTTTTTCCAACTCTTTTTATAGACAGACATGGATTTTTTTCCACACGTAATGATTGCAATGGTCCTTTTTGCACAAATTTCCACCACATCTGAGGCAATCTGCGGTTGCATCAGTTTACATGATCAGCTGTTGTCATTTGGCAACAAGAAAATGCAGCCAAAAAAGCAACCAGTGATTGCAGAAAAAGCTGAGAAAACAGGGGTCCTTCAGCATTTGCAGGACTCTTTAAACATTTTTTTATGATTCGGTTTTTGCATCTGCACTCTTCAACGAAGTGAGATGCTGGGAGAGTGACAGAAACAAGGAGAAAAATCCAGCTACATTCTGGGATATCCCCAGTGTGACTGTGGTGGAAGAGAGGATGATGTTACAGAAACTGGAATCCATCATAGACAATCATCCTCATCCTCTGGATGTTATCATGGGTGCATTGAGAAGCTCCTTCAGTCACCTCAGAGACACTGGACAATAGTTTGTTATTAATTTTTTTTATTGTATTTATTATCTATCTACTTTTTTTTAATAGAGCTATGGTAACAAGATAATCTCCCCATTGTGGGTTAAATACATGTTTCTTCTATTCTACAATGTAGACTTGTGTCAAACTACACATGTAGATTCAGTCCAATGTTCTTCATGCTGTCCAGCAAATCCTATAAGTATAAATCTTATACTAATATAAAGAGCAAAAACAGAAAGAAAGGAAAAAACTTTTAATGCTTTTTTTTTAAATTAAAAAAAAATGTGTTTTTGCTTGGTTTTCTTAAGATTGACTGATCTCAAGTTTTAAAACCATCTTTCGACACAAACATCCTCCTATTTCCACATTTGGTTGGTTAACATCTGGTAGCCCTGAAGGAGAAAGGTCCAACGATGCACTAAACCTGAGTGTTATGTAATGAGCTAACGAAGTCTCATATAATTGTATCACCATAGCTCACAGCATTAGCTTAAGTATCTTGAGCATAAATCAATTTTTAAATACTAAAAACGATTTATTTGGTCGTGTTCCTAGAGGTTACAGTCATGCTAACGTTGGCTACAACTCACTGGACCCTGCAGCCAAAGCTGCGTCATGTCTTTTTAGGCGATGTCGATGAAAAACTGAGGTAAAATAAAAACGTGTTATTAAAAAAAAAAAACAGTTTCAAACGCCATTATTTGTGGCCCTAATTAGCTACATTCGTTTTCCAATACACTAGTAGTATCGGCTAGCTTCACTGACAGCTCGTAGCTAGCAATTCGTCAGAGAAATGTCTTGTTTTCCGCTTACCTCTCGCTAGATGTAGAAAAATGAACTTAAAGCGGAAGATGCATTAGCGATTAACAAACACTGTGACATGACTACAAAACACAAACTTCAGCCACGTCGTTGGTTGTGCCGATTTTGGCCAGAATAAAATACTGCAGGTTGTGTAAAAACACCTGTTACCGTCGAGACTTCTGATTGGTCAGAGGACTCTGTATTCTGAAATTCTATTGGTTGACCAATGGAGGACGTTACGTAAATACAGAAGAGTGGATCCGTTTGTTTCGCTGTCACCGTGGATGGGAGCATAGACTGTATATAAAATAACATTTATATTTTTACAGTCTATAGATGGGAGTGAGAAAAAGATCTATCTTCTCTTTAAATAATAATAATAATAATAATAATAATAATAATAATAATAATAATAATAATAATAATAATAATAATAAAATGCCTACATAAATAAATAAATAAATAAATAAATAAAGCGATTTTAAGAAATTTTCACGAGTTTATTGCTATATTGAAGTCATCATAACTTACCCAAGTAATATTGTTATATCCTTCAAATGTATTAAGTGTTGAAAAAATTAGTATTCTTAACTAATACATGAAAATAACTCAGTATTATAAAACAAATTAAAATGTTTGAGGAATTTTATCAAAGAGTAGTAACAAATCTAGTAAATAGGGGGAAAAATCTTCACTTTTTCACTTTTTTCTCCACATGGTCTATATAACATGTAGGTAATGGTTAACTGATGAAAAATGTTAAGTAGAAGCATGATCTTTATTCTTTAGGCTTCGTTTATGTAATATACAGTTACGAAGAGCATTCATGGTTCTTATTTCTATATTGAGGAAAGTTGGTGAAAGTTTTCAAATTTACAGACACACCTCCTGTTCATTTTTTACTATCATTTTTTTTTAGGGTTGTTCAACAATGTTCCTGTTTGATTTTTTCTGTTATTTTTTATTATTATATATTTTTTAGGTATACAATAATATATATATATATATATATATCACAGGGAAGAGTTTAAAATGGTTGCCATTAACATCCCTGATTGCTCATTTTAGAAGTAGCCAGTTTGCCCCATCCAACCCTCTTCTCTGTATCCTCCTAACTCACGTCAGTTCATGCCCTCCTTGTCTACATCCATGAACCTCCACTTTGGTCTTCTTCTATACCTCTTTCCTATAGTTGTGATCTCAGCATCATTTTACCAACATCATCACTGTTCTTCTTCTTAACATGTCCAAATCATCTCAATCTGCTTCCCTGCATTTATATCCAGAACATCTACCTTGATCTCCTCCTCTCATGGAATCATTTTTGATCCATCCAGGTCACTCCCAAAGAGAACTTTAGCATCTTCATCTCTGCTAAAAGTCTCTAAGCCAACAACATCATTGCATCTTGATGACACTCTTTTGTCACGCATCTCACAAGAATAATTTCTGCTGAATTTATGTCCTCACAAAACAAAATAGAATTTTTGTGCTCTTCCCTCCAC
>NC_050527.1:22107467-22119856 GCF_002922805.2 Oryzias melastigma | reverse complement strand
GACACCCTAAATCACCTCATTCATCATCCACCAGAATTTCTCCTTCTCCTCTCGCTCAGATCCTACCATGAAACCATAGCCACCTCCAAAACTCAACATCACACCTTTAACTTCCAGCTGCAGACTCCTCCTCCTGTCTCACACTCTCTTTAACTCCAGTACATTTCAGCAAACTCCTTCCTCAAGATCATTCTGATTCCATTCTTCTTTTAAAAAAATTAACATCATTTCCCACAAACTGCTACTTCATAATGCCTAAATGAGTGGTGAGTGTTAAAAGTTTGCACATCTAACTATGCTCCTATTGTATTAATGACCTCAAAAGAGCCCAGAAAAAATTTTCTAAAGGAAAATTTGTGGTCATGATCCAGGAGTCATCAAATTAATTAGATTGCCGTCCCTCTGCTGACCCAAGTCATGAGTATGAGCGGGTCAGATGAGGGTAAAGGTAGGGTTACACTGGAATCTACATGAGGGGCTTTCAAATATGACATATTGTTCAGTGCACCCTCACTAGTTATTCAAGCGTGAACGCATCCACAGCTTCTCTTCTTAGTGGAATATTCTTGCATAATCCAGCACAGAACACAGCAGAACAGCAAGGTCACTGCTGAAATGATCTCCATCCAGAAGAAAGGTGATACTGATAAGTCAATGACCTACCTTTGACATTTTAGGCCAATTTTTTTTTTTTTTTTTTTTTTTTTTTTTTTTTGCTTCTTCAAAAAGATGTCTTAAGATTCAACTTTTATTGCAGTGGTAGTTTTTTGTTTAGCTTTGCTGGTTTACTTGAAGATGATTCAGGCCATTTTTACTAATAGTTTGTACAAAGTTAGCACTTTTACATAAATGGGTGTAAAAATTGTAGAAATTAAAATCCAAATATGATCTAACTCTTCTAACAAATGTTTCAATTTTTTCTTTCCATTTCCCAGGTCCTCAAAACTGTCTGAGGTTTTTACCCAGATGTTTTAGATGTGGTTTGATGGGTTAGAAATGGTGGTTTCCCCGCAGGAATCCCATCAGAGACAGGGCTATTCCCTTGAAAACTGTGAATTAGGATTTCTGTGAAGCTTCTCAGTCATCCAGCTTCATGTTTTCACATGATTATATTCTCTAAAACAACTGGACATTAAAAAGTTGTTCTAGAAGACGTTTTTTCTTCTTGTTCAAGTAGCTCAATCAGTTTGCTAAAGGAAATCCCGGATATTTTTGACTGATGACTTTAGATGTGTGGCAAAAAAGTTAAATTACAAGATGTCATATGAAGAAAACTCATATTTATCCGAACTATGTGGTGTATTACAGCTGACTGTCTGACAAATCTCCCTGTCTCAATGCACCAGAACTTTTTTCCACCAAAGCATGCTCTGACTTCTTCAAATTATTTACAGTCAAAATAAAAAACATTAAGCAAACAGTTTTTTCATGAAGTACAAATCCAGGGTATGAACTGTATCCCCTGGAAACCAGCATAAACTCCACACAATTTCAGTCCATAAACAGCAAAGATCTGGAGGAAAACCTACATCAACTGAACTCCTCTTCTCACTGTCTGAACATTCTGCCCTCAGGTCTTTTCATGACAATCTAAAAGTCTGCAGTCAGTCTTTAACATCAGATGTCCCAGAAGCACTGAAAACAGCTGTAACCCCTCCTAAAAAGGGACAGTCTACACAAAACACAAGTATGCAACTACAAACCTGCCATCTTAAGTAAGATAGTTTAAAAAAGCTGTTTTCCATCAGTTAAAGGAATTCTTTATAAGAAACAACTGATATGACATCTTCCAGCCATGCTTCAGACAGCACCACAGCACTGAGACAGCTCTGACTGATGTGAATAATGATTTACATTTGAATACAGACAGTGGAATGTAGGTCGGTGTTTTATTAGATCTCGATTGATACTGTCAACCACACTATGTTAATCAAATGATTTAAAAACTCGGTAGGTCTCACTGGACCTATAATAAACTGGTTTAAAACATGCTACCAAAACAGGAAATACTTTGTGTCAGTTGGTAGTTTAACATATGAGGTAATAGAAATTATATGTGGAGTTCCCCAAGGCTCCATCTTGGGGTCACTTCTATTTAACATCTACATGCTTCCACCACCCCAGGTTATAAAGATCAACAGCATTGGTCACTATGGCACACAGATATATATTACATTGACACCAGGAGGCCAAGGCCCTGTACAGTCTCTTGGTAAATGCATTGAGGACATTAATGACTGGATGTGCCACAACTTACTACAGGTAAACCAGGGGTCGGCAACCTTTAACAGTAAAAGAGACATTTGGGCTTGTTTGCTACTGATCAAAACCTCGAAGGAGCAGCAAAGTCTTACTTTAGCTTAAGAAAATGTAATACCACTTTGAACTCATTGCGTTTTTTTGAATATTAAAAATATGAATTATATTTCTGTTTTGGTGTGAATAAAAAACAGAAATATATGGGGAAACCAGCATTTTCTCAAAATGTGAAGTGTTTTTTTTTTGTTGTTGTTGTTTTTTAACTTCTGACAGAATGATGATGATGATTTCCTTTCGAAATAAAAACACACCTTGTGCCAAACAAGATCATCTCAGCATGGCTCTGGACAGCTACTAACAATTGTTGTGCAGCATAAGATAATGTGAGCTTTAATTCCATAAATGATAAAACTGAGCTAAACAAAACTGAGATTATTGTCTTTGGGATTAAAGAAAAAAGTTTGGATGTCTCTACAGAGTTTCAATCTATTCATCTAAAAGCTACTAAACAAGTTAGAAACTTTGGTGTTGTGATGGATTCAAAAGTAAATTTTGATAAACACATTAAGACAGTCAACTTACTATCATTTTAAAAATACAGTAAGGATTAATGATCTGATGTCTAAGAAAGACATTGAAGAACTAATTCATTGGTTCATCTTTAGTTGAACTGCTGTGTTTAAACTAGATAAAAATAAATCAATCAGGAATCGGTCTTTAGTCAATTCGCAAACCTAGTGAGCATTGATGCACACAGGTTTTTCGCAAAGACTTCTGGGACATTTCTAGGGCACTGGATTTTGGAATTATAGATTCGGACAGCTCTACAAAATGTCAAACGGACTATATAATGAGAAGTGAAGCAATTCGGACTTAGACTGTTTTAAAACTTTGATAAAAAGCTTATGAGCTGTTTGTTCATTAATTTTATTTTTTAATGGTTTATAGTCTAGAATTAGGCTTCATGGACTTTAACATTATGGAGCAGAATTTGTACATTCAACTCAACGCACTGAAATTAAAGTAGCATAAAAGACAACACAATAAAAAAATGTGTAATTTGTGATATTCAGAGAAAACTAGATAACTTTAGCTCAGATTTTAAGGATTTAATCATAGTCTTATAAATTGTTCCACCCTTTTTGCTTGTTTTTTATTCGTTTGCTTTTTTTCGGCATTCTTGTTACTCCATACTTTCCGTGCTTTGGTCCAAATCCTACTTTCACAAATTTATTTTTATTAGAAATTAAGTTTAACTTTATAACAAACAGATAAATCATTATTGGAAATAATGCTATGTATTTATCAGTAAAAGTAAAAAAAAAAAATCTAAACAGTAAAAGTAAAGCCCAAAGTCAACTTTGATTTCACCCCCTCGGCTGAATAATGGTACGAGCCCCTCCTGGGTAGTGGCGCCCGGCTCTGCGTGGTATGGTCTCTCCCTCTTTTCTCGCAGCGATCAGAGGGACAGCAGGCTGGAAGTGCGTATGTGATATATGGCACCTCTGGGAGGGGAGCGCTTTGTCTGGCTGGAGCGCAGCGGCGGAGCGATCTGAACCCTGACTTTTTCTTTTTATTTTTGCGCCTCTCCTGCTTGTTTGTGGAGAGAAATCCCTCCGCTTCTCTACCATCCGAGAGGAGGAAAAACAACTGTGGAGGGCAGCAGAAGTTCCCGGGATGGAAATGTAGACACGTCTAGCGCAAGGATGGTGTGGGGGTAGTTGCATGGAGTTCCAACTGGGGGCAGTTTCTCGAAAGGATAGAGGTGGGACAGTCTGAAAAACCAAACTTTTGTTCTCCGCGGAGTGACTCGGTGAAACGGACTGTTTACGCACGGTTTACGCGCACAGATTTCCAAGCCCCAAAATGAGCGGGTTTGACATCCGACTGAGAACACTCAAGCCCGGCCCGATGGTTTTACTTTTCGTCCTCGCCTTCGTGCTGTCCTGTCACTGCTGTCCGGACAAGTGTGTGTGCTCCTTACCGACTGTGAAATGCCAAAACCGAGGCCTGGACGCAGTTCCAAATTCCATCCCGGCCAAAACCAAAGTCCTCTTCCTCACAGGAAACAACATTTCAAACATTAGTAGAGCTTCTTTCCCGACTCGCCTGGAACTCCTAACAGATCTGTATCTCAGCGGGAACAACATGAAGCATGTGGAAGCAATGGTATTTGACAACCTGCCAAACCTTTCCAGGCTGGACTTAAGCAACAACAGTTTCCTGACTTTCGATGAAAATGCTTTCCCTCAAGACAATAACTTGCAGTTTTTAAACCTAAGCAGGTCTTTTCTCAACCATTCTTTTGCCGATGTTGTCTTAGATTTCCTCCACAGCGCAAACCTCCCTCATCTGAACACTTTGGACCTGTCCAATAACGACCTGGTGATTCTTCTAGATGGCGTCTTCAGCAGCCTCTCCAACCTGACCTCCCTCAGCCTGCAGAACAGCTCTCTCATCAGCGTCCAGAATGTGACGCTGAAGTCGCCCCAGCTTCGTGACCTTGACCTGAGGAACAACAGCCTGAGAGCTCTGGACAGCACCACCCTGCTAGACCTCTCCGTCAAGCCTGACCTCCAGCTTCAGCTGACCGGGAATCCCTGGCGCTGCGACTGCATCATCGACGAAATGCTGATGTGGCTGAAGAACTCCACTCAGGTGACGGACAAGCAGGACCTCACGTGTGCGGAGCCCGAGTCTCTGAGGCATCAGCCTCTGCTGCAGGTGGAGCTGTCTCAGCTGAAGTGCTCCAGTGACATGGAGCGAGTGCTGGAGACTTCCTACGTTTTCCTGGGACTAGTGCTCGCACTGATCGGCGTCATATTCCTGCTGGTGCTATACCTGAACAGAAAGGGCATCAAGAGGTGGATGTACAACATCCGGGATGCCTGCAGGGACCACATGGAGGGTTATCATTACAGGTATGAGATCAACTCCGACCCGCGTTTGGCCAACCTGAGCATCAACTCGGACGTGTGAGGGGAGGACGGCTCCAAGTCTGGATCCCTGCAGTGAGATGTCAAATGACTGAGATTTGCATGAAAGTCTTCCTCCTTTTGCCCCCTTATTCCCCCAAGTAGATTTTGCATCTATTATCGCTTCTGACTTCCCTCTGGCCGCATGTCCCGCACAAGTACCTGACAGCTGCGACTGCCAGCTGTTTCCCTGTTACATTGCATGGACAGTGAGTCTTGGCAAAGGGTCTTCCTGGAGAGCTGCGCAGAGTGACATGTTCTATTTTTACTTTTTCCTTAAGGAGTGCATTGACTTATAAGTGAAAGCATACTTGCTGAAAATATTCTGCTGGTAATTGCATCGCTCTCATCAAGCCTCTGCTGCAGAGACGTTACACTGCTTGAGTTTTAATATATGAATATGTTACCTGCATTAGCCTTTTTCTGATTTATTATAGTGCACCTTGCATAGTGTCTGGGTTAATAGATGAATGTGACCTTTATTTTTTATTTTTCATGTGAAAATAAAATGCCTCTGGATTAATGGTATCTGTCTGGACTGAAGGCCTTTTGAGCAACAGACTTAAAGAAAAGGGATCCGGAGGCTTCAGCAGCAAAAATGTTGCACCTCAGTGACACACTTATTCCACAATCAACGCAGAGCAGCAGACAAACCCCGACGGTCAATAAAGAAGATAAGTGAAACGTGTTCCCGTCTGCCACGTTGTAGGCACTTATATCACCACGGGAACAGCTGAAGTGCAGTATGCATTTCATCGACGAGCAGACGGCCTCAGTGAGATCCATCTATCTTTTATTCCTGTCTGTGCAGGGTTGCTGGAGCCTATCCCATAGATTAGAGCTAAGGCAGGGAATACACTGAAGTTTACCAGGGCCTTACACACAGACACTGTTTTTAGACTGTAGGAAGAAGCTGAAGGAAATGCACTGCAAAAGTTAAAAAAACTGACATTGCAGACTTTCTTTCAATAAGCAAACAAAAGTCCAGGATTTGAACCAGGGTCTTATCGCTGAGGTCAACCAACACATTCTCATCCCCAACTTGTCACATATTGACGTTTGGATAGGCCAGGGGTGTCAAACTCAATCGCACAGGGGGCCAAAATCCAAAACCCACCTTAGGTCGCGGGCCGAACAGGACAAACATTTATTAAATACACTTAAACGAAACTGTTAAAGCTTTAAAAACGTAACTTTTTTACATAACTATGAATAATAATTAGGCAGGAATATTATTCCAGAATAAATCAACTTAAACCTTAAATAACTTTCAATATTTTACTCTCAAAAGAAATATATTTTGTCAAAATTATACCATGTCCGGTTCACATCCGGAAAAAAATGACGAGTTGGGGACACCCAAAACGTCAAAATGTGAGGGGTCCTTAACCAAACGTCAACGTGTGACCAGGTGGGAGTGAGAATGTGTTGGGTCAACAGCCACAAATTTAAATTCTCCACTTGAGCAGAAGACATATTCTGTGAGAAATTAGTTGAGCTCCTCTAAGAAGGTGATAAGAGTTGACAGCTTTTATATCCCCTCCAATTTTCTTTCTAATGGTTTTGGAATGAAAGCATTTCCATGCTCCTGCGAGTTTACTCCAGGTCTGCTTGTTTCACACTCGCCAGACCACACTTACAGACTTGCCAAATAGTCTCGTAACTCGCACAGATGAAGGCAAAGTGAGCTCGAGATCCTCGTGGGTCACGCAGAGGTTTTATGGAAATGAGCTCAAGCATCTTCCTTATATATAAGAGTGTTTACAGGGAGCCGGCATCAATGAGAAAAAAGTGTCCCCTATTATAACCAACTGTCAGCAGCTGTTCTTTCATGCTGTCCAGTGTAGTAGGGATTAATAATTAATGTGTGGTATTCCTTTGAAGAAATGCTTACTGCTGTCTAGCTGCTTAAATTAATGATGTTTGTTGCTAGCTCTGTGAACTTTGTTGGCCTTTTGGAAAAGTGGGCAGAGACAATAATCTTCATTTTCTTATATCTTCTCAAAGTGACCTCATCTGTGCTGCAGTGGCTGCAGTTGGCACACACATTTACAAGTTCTAATCTGGCAGAAACAGCAAGCATACACCTGAGGTGAGGACGTGATGTCAATCTTCATCTGGATGATATTTAGCTTAACAGCCATGCAGGTCCTGGAGAAACAAAGAGATTCTCTTTTCACATTTGTATCCTGGTGGAGCACTTGAGGCCTCATTTAAGCCGGTTAACTCCTAGCTATGAATTTGTAATTGTGGTTGTGTTCTGAGGATGGATGGTCTCACTTCATGCTCAGATTATTCCCCGGAGTGAGGCCTCCTTGCCTCTTTTTCCCAGAAGAACCATCCAGGTGCAGACTGCCTACAACCTAATGTTTCCACAGAGACCGTCGGCGAGGAGGCCCTCACCTCCCACTCTCCTCACACTCGTATTAACAAGTGATTTTGCACCGCCACGCCTCGAGCCACGCTTCGCAGAGCAGGTATAATTACAGTCAGGAGAAAAAAGGTGAGGGAATGAATGGCTGAAGGGAAATAAGAATAAAATAAATGAGCATGAGGAGAACTTTCTGTTCCTCTGACACCTTCCCCGGCTCATCCAGCACACCCCCTGTGTCCGTTAGGAGGAGCCTAAAAACTGTGAGGATGTCTAAATAGGCCCTCATTGATTTTAGGAGTATGAAGTTCAGAGAGGAGGTTGTTTCTCTGTGGACTTCCTCAAATGTCTGTCAGGAACATCGCCTGGAGCTGCAGAAGACCAGACCAACAGGATTGATGTTTGTTCTGGCTGGAGACAGAGACTGGGAGCTCTGGGATTAACTGGTTGTTCGTTAACCTGCTGACGCTCATCAGGGATATCTGCTCGCTCACACCAAAAAAGGCAAACGTGTGGTTCTTTGATCTTACTTTGAAAGTTTGGTTTGTCAGGCATTAAGATTAAAATTATCTGCAAAGTATCAAAATGACAGTTGGGTTTAAGACAAATTACATACTTATATGTTTAAGATAATTAGTTAAAGTAATTTAGCTTTTTTGTTCAGGTATTCTAGCAACTTGTAGTATTTTAACTCAGTTACCCTTTATAAAAAATGTTTTTATTGAGTCTATTTACTGGAATTTAAATCAATATTGTATTACAGCTGACATGTGACACATTTTTTTGCAATGAAATTACTTGTTTCTGGGAAAAACCGTCAATTACTGCAACAGTTTGTTCTGCCAACAGAATAAAATGGCAGTTCTAGATAAATGAATAATTAAATCAGGCAAATATGAGGAATTTGAGTTTTTGTAGATTTTTGTTTCCTTGCAAAACATCCAATCAAAATGAAATAATTCACAGGAACTCCAGAGCATTTCTTGCAAAAATGCTGTTTCTATGGGGAAAGGAAAATTTTAATTATTACATTTTATCAAAAAATAAATAAAAATAAGAATTTGTGTGGATGATATATAACTAGGTTTATTTTTTATGTATTTATTATGGACACACATTAAAGACTCACTCCACTGAACTATTTCAAAGTGTCCCCAGAGGTCTTCTATTTATGATTATGGCTTTATTAGCAAAAAACAAACAAAAAAACTGTATAATTTTCTGGAACATACTTTCTTCAAAGCAGCATTAATTCATTGGAAATTCCCCACTGAGTTGTGGGCGGGACGATTAGCATGTTACCACTTCCCTCCCCATTGCTGGGAGCTCAAACAAGGAAAACGAAGACGCTCATGGATCTAGTCGTCTTGATGAAAGCGGTGCAGCGAGCCTTTGGCCCTCTCAGTTTATCTGCTACGTCACAAATAGGCTCTTTAGAAAACAACTTTTTTTTCTTGTGTGCTCCTTTTCCAAAATAATTTGAATAAAGAAAAACCCAGAAACTCAATTTTAATCTTAATTTACTTTATATATGTCCATAATCATCAGAAAAGTGATACAAGAAGGTGTTAGAAACACCATTTTCACCAGAGAGTGTCTTTAATGACAAATACTTTCATGGTAGGAACAGAGGAAATCATCATGTATTAAAGATTTTTGTAACTTTTTGTAACAGTTAGGAGACAATCCATTTAAGAAGCCTCTTTGCCAAAATAATGTAAAGAATTGAAAAAAAAAACATTTTTACATGTAAAAACTAGTTTGCTTTTGTTTTTAAAAAGATAGCATATTTAAATTTTCCTCATTAAAGAAACTTGCTAATAAATATCCTGAAAATGTACATTTTCTCCACCTTGAAGTAAACTATTTGACAAAAAAAGGCTATAACTTTCCTTAAAAACAATCGGCTATTATAATAAAAGTGTTTGTTCTCTTTTCACAGTCCGTGTGACCTGAAGAACTTCATCCTCCAGCTTTTCTTAAGTATCAGCACACAAATCAGTCCTTTTGATTAGTCTTTGCATTTCAGTAGAGAAAATTCACCTTTGCAAATTTGACCAAGCACCAGGATTCAGCGCCTGAAGATCTGCTCCTCATTTGGCCGAGTCCGACTGCTGAAGCCTCATCGGAGCTCCGGCAAGCTACTCCCAGCTCATCTCTCAGAGCGAATCTGCAGCCAATTATGTTACAATCTGTCATGTAATCTGGATTTACTGCCCACTGGAGATCACCCCCCCACTTTAGCTGTTCAGGCACAGCTGCCTTTCAGATGACGGGTGTGCCACTCAGAGAAGAAGCAGAAAAAGTCTTTTTCTTTGTCATCCTGAAAGTTTTACTGAAGGGTTTTAACACAGGTAAAAGGTTGGTAGTGTAGAAATATCTGCACTGACAGTCATTTCCCCTGCTGGGGTGGACAGCTCTCACCTCAACTTTGGACTGTTTTCTCACTTTAAAGTTCCAACAGCTTGACAGGATTTCTTCAAGGATTGAAATTATAAATTTTGTGCAGGAGCTGACACAATGTCCTGAGGTCTCCCCAGTAAATGACTGCACACATCTGGACTAAAATAGCCCACGTATAAAAAACAAAAGCGCCTCTTTTTTCAGTTGTGATGGTCGGAGGTGAAGTCGCACACATTTGTTTGTGAAGCGTGCATCTTTTGAAATATATGCAACTCGATCCAAGAGAAAATGCATGATGGGAAACTGGGAAACTGGCTCATCTTCAAAGCGTTGTTAAAAAAAAAAAACACTTTTGGTAGCAAAAAGTATTTTCTTTATAACATCACAAAGACAAATGTGCAGCTGTGATTGGAAGCCTGATAATATAAATGTGTTCCCTCATGTATTAAAAACCAGCAGAAACACTGATCTTTTCTTCCAGCTACGTTTACTGAACCACATTTAATATGCGGGTGTGCTGAGAGACAGACAGGCGGGTTATCAGATCGCCAGAGTCCCATAATTACATTTACTGCGGCCCGCTGGTCTGCGGCCTTAAACAGCACCTGGCAAGTTAAGATCAGTGTTCATGATTCAACAACGAGACATGGACTGGAGCAAAAATGAAGATCCTGCTGAGCAAAATCAACACATTTTTTGACTACAACAAACAAATAAACAAAAAAATTGAAATATCAGCTGTAAAATTTGAATCAAAACTACCAGAGCTGATCAGGTGAGGAACATTAACAATCAAGCATGGTGGTAATGTTGTAGTGATATGGGGTATCTTTGCAAACTTAGGCCGACACTAACAGAATCATGAATTATATGTTATAAAAAGACTATTCACGATAAATTAGGGATATTGTGAAAAACTCAGTGGAAGTCAATGATTGTTTCCCTTTACAGATTTTCAGGATGAGGAGAGAATGGACTCACGATGTCGTTTAAAGGACGAGCTTCACCATTGGCCATGGTGCCTTTAGGTAGATATTAGGCAGTCAGATGTTGCAGGTGAACTTGTTGAGTTTCAAAGTGTCATCATCAGCAGACTCATCAAGATACAGAACTACTGTCAGAGTTTGTGACAGACCCAGGACTGAAGCCCCACCAGTGACAGACCAAAACCAGGACCAGTACCTAAAGACCTATGCACTCATTGCATTCGCCACACAACTGCAGGCCCATTTACCAGATGTGAGGGATAACAGGGTTTATAGACAAACTACTCACTACCAACTCCACCACTTTGAGTTAAATGACAGACGACTGTTGCAGGTCATTCACCAACATCAAGACACCATCACCTCCTTAAAAAACACTTATTTAGACTTTTTTATATTAATTATCAGGCATATCTGTTAAAGACAGTGGGAACATTTCAAGTTTTACCAGATATTATTTAGAATCTAAAGTTTAAACAACTGATAAGAAAACTCTGATGACCCAGCATTCTAGTAGTACTTGAACCCATCACTCACAGATGAATCAGTGAGACGTAAAAAGAGTCTCACGATGGAATCCGTGTGTAACTTAGGTTTTCTGTGTGCATAAGAGGTGATTTGTGCTTATTTTTTAAAAGATTTTTGTGTGTAATTAGCTTGAAGCTGTTGTAATTTTAATTTGTGCATGTGTAAATTGTATTTTTTAAAATTTGTAATTTTTTTGCTTATTCTTCTTTTCTTAACCTTTATTTAACCAGGGGTGGATCCCATTGAGATTTAAAACCTCTTTTTCAAGGGAGCCCTGGGGAGGAATCAATACAACAATAAAATACAACAAAACATCTATAAGTTACAAATCATGAATATGCACGCACAAATCCAAAGTTATGCACAGATCAAGAATTACGCACGTACAAACCTAAAATTATGCTCAGATACACAAATCCTGATTTATGAATAAATCAAGAATTATGCACGTACAAATCTAAAATTATGCTCAAATACACAAATTCTAATTCATGAATAAATCAAGAATTATGCACCCACAAATTGGAGTGAGTCTATTTTTTCTCCATACAATTTCCTCATTTCTAATAGCCAAGCTACGTTCACACCGCTATCAGCAAAGCATGTTGAAGTGACCATTTTCACTGAAGTCTTTGTAAACGAGCGTATATGCATGTGTCTGGCTTCCACACTTAAACCTCATGCGTTCACATGTAGCTACACACATCTTTAAGACCTTTTCAGGCTCTATGTACAAAACGCTCATCCACTGACTATGTGTTAAAAGTTAAGTTGGGTTTGACCAATCAAGGATTTGGATTTGACACTGACTCATGACCTTTAATTCACGGAAGTGCCCACTGTTTGGAAATTGATCATGAAGGAAAA
>NC_050527.1:22087180-22107341 GCF_002922805.2 Oryzias melastigma | reverse complement strand
GACACTGACTCATGACCTTTAATTCACGGAAGTGCCCACCATTTGGAAATTGATCATGAAGGAAAAAATAATAATTGTGGGTTGTGTCCGGCTGGGATTATAGGGCCTCATATGGTTTGATCAGCAATGGCCTCTGACCTGAACTCTGACCCCATAGAACACGGCTGAAGCAGAAACTGGATGATCAAACCCCCAAGGGACCTGACAGACCTGCATGTGGCACTTGTGGAAGAGTGGAGCGCCTCAGAACAACATCGTGAGTCTAGTGAGGAGGATAAGACGTCGTTGTCAAGCTGCTATTGCAACAAGTGGTGGAAAAACCCGCAATCAACATGGTCAAATTTTGGGGTTATTTTTATTATTTTCTTAAATGTTGTGGGGGTAATAAACATCCAACTAATTAAAATCTTTTGTCTCATTTATTATTACTAATATCAAACGGAACTTCTGTGTTTTTTAGTAAAACTCCGATTAAATCTGAGAAGGACTCATAAGATCCCTAACTTATTGTGAGTAAAGTGTCATAAGACAAATTGCGCATATTCTTGACATCAAGAGTATTTTGGTTCTGCAGCAGGAAAAAGCTCCAAATACTCATAAAAGCCCACCTACGGATGGATCGAAAAAACTAGATTTTGGATGATGTAAGTTGTTCAAATTGACATTTTAGATTTAGACACTTTTTAAATACAATTGTTTTTTCAACCACTGGAACATTTAAATAAACAACAAGTTGTCAAACAAATGAAATTAACAAAGGGAGTGATTTTTTTGAGAGACCTGTTTCCACTGGCTTCATAATCTTGTGTTTGCTTCACTCTTCATCAAGTATTTGTTATTTCTGCTTCAAGCAGCGTCGGGGCAGCCTGCCTCCTTGCTCATCAGTAATGTGGATTCATGAGGTCGCACAGGCGCGTTGCTCAGGCCGAACTCCCGTTGAGCTACACGGCGCCTAATGAACGAGCTCCTAAACGAAGATGGATCTTAGGTGACAGCAGTACGGCCTCCGCCGGTGCAGCATCTGCCACAGGAGCTTCAGGGGCTCCAGCGCGGCAAATGCAGAGGGGTTGTGATGGCTTTTGGAAATGAATGCAAAAAAAGAAAAATGTGGGACTAAAAACAATGTAATGCATCTTGAAGAAGTTTTTATGTAGACTTGATGCACCTGGAAAGCCTGTAGTTGAAGATAATTTAAAGGTGGTTAACTGAGCAGTACCGCTCAACACTTTGATGGACCGAGGTTCAGTTCAGTCTCCATGCTGTGCCTTCAAGACAAGGACAGGAGCAACAGTACATAGGGTTGTTGGTTAACTTTACATTTTTAAAATAAAACAAACCCAGAAGGAAAATCTGCAGAAGCAATATAACTTTTACAGAAAAGAGTTAGTAATTTGTTATCGTTACATGAATAGATGCTCATCTGCATGGATCAGAGAGAAGTTCAGATTTATGGCCCCAACAAGAAAACCAACATTCATATGAGTCCATTAACAAACATTATCAGTTTGGATCTGGTTGTTTTGAAACCTGATCTGAGCCATCTCTGCCCTGAAGGAGGGAGCTCATGGAAAAATGCTGCACCACGGCAGAGCAGTTCACCATTCACAATCAGATCCACTTGGCCGGAGTTTCTGGAGTCACCACACCTCTCTGCTCCCACAGGTTTGTCTTCAGCTCATTAGTGCCAAAGTCCAGGGGAAAAAACAGAAATTTAAAATAAAATCTTTTTTTTTTACATTTAATAAAATTAAACTAAAAACTGATTTTGATTTTAAATGTGTGAACACATCAACCATGAACTTCTCACAAAGCAATTAAGCAGAAAAAACATCAAAGATAGGAAAAAGCCAGAGTCTGAATAAAGGAAGATTGGATCAAGAAAAACGATCTAGTGCATTCAACTTACCGTATTTTTCGGACTATAAGTCGCACCGGAGTATAAGTCGCAGGGGCCAAAAAATGCATAATGAAGAAGAAAAAACCATACATAAGTCGCACTGGAGTATAAGTCGCATTTTTTTCAAGTAATTTATTTTACAAACTGGTTGAAAAAAACGATATTACATCATCCTGGAAGGTAAGTTATAACATTCATAAGTGAATAGAAAACAGGCTGAATATGTGTCAACACATATTCACATATTAGCATCATGAAAAAAACGAAAAGGTGTAGCATTTATATAACATAACAGTTTTATTTAACTATAGCCTCAAGAACTCATCAACTTTGCATCTTTACTGTGATTAATTGCACGCAATCTCACTCCATATCACTAAATCCCTTAAATTCTTCGTCCTCTGTGTCACGTCTGAATAACTAAAGTAAATAAAGTAATTGCATAGATCACCATAAGAGGGCACTCTAGACTTACGGTCCATATCTCATCATTAAAAATTCGTATATAAGTCGCACTGGAGTATAAATCGCAGGGACATTCAATCTATGAAAAAAACCGCGACTTATAGTCCGGAAAATACGGGGTAGTTGTGTGTGATGTGAGAGTGCTGAGTGTTCAAGAGTCTACAGTATTTTGATCTGGTTAAGGCTAAGTGGTTTCTCATGAGAGGAAGGAAAATCCGATTTGGAGAAGAGCAGAGAAATGCAGTCGCCCCAGGTTTGCCAGAGAAGTCATCGGTCAGTGTCTGCGAGGTTCCTCCCTGTGAGAAGAACTAGAGAAAAAGTGGTACCAAATTTTAGCTCTTTGTGGCTAAAGGATTTTGAAAGTGTGCAATTTCTGCAAGTTTTTCATCACATCCCTGTGATGCCTGCCTGCAGCCGGAGTCCTGGTGGCTGTTCTTGGAGGCCACAGGAAGCAGGCAGCCGTTTGAAAGGCTGCAGATGTAGATCAGCGGAAGGTGTCACTGTGAGTAATGACCTCAGCAACACAGTAGCACCACTTCAAGAGTGGAGACAGCCACGAGGGACTCCCCCCTACCACCCCACCCGGCACTGCCTCTACAAGGTCATGTGATGCAAAAAATGCCTATCTATAAACATGTAGTACTATTTCTTCAAATTGGCACGCCAAGAAAACATCATAAAAGGGACCTCACTGGAGGAGAAAGCACTGCTGCGGCTATTAATCTGTTTACACAGGAGGTGCTAAAGTGGAGGCTCAGCTCCTCAGGCAAACTAAAATAAGACTGAATTAGTAATACAGCCGTATATTACCTCAATATAATCCAAACTTCTATTATGCTTTTTTTTAACTAAGAAATGCTCTATTTTTTCTGGTTTTCTTTAATTAATTGTAGCTTCTATTTTTTTTTTTTGGAAATGCTGGAGATCCCACAGGAGAGGTTCTCCTTGACTGAGGAGTCAGTGAGGAATGCATTACCCAGAAACACATGCAAAGATTATGATGATTCATGCAGCTTTTGTTCGGTTTTCTTGGTTTCTGCTCTAAAAATTGTGGAAGCCGT
Source organism: Oryzias melastigma (assembly GCF_002922805.2). Lineage (NCBI taxonomy): Eukaryota > Metazoa > Chordata > Actinopteri > Beloniformes > Adrianichthyidae > Oryzias > Oryzias melastigma. Next base: position 22,103,918 of record NC_050527.1, on the reverse strand, counting down.
GTTTTGTTTTCTGGTTTTGTTTCATTTTTTTGCTTCTCTACTTTCCGTAGGTCATTTCATTTTCATGTATTCATTTCTAGAGCTGGCAAGGAGGCCCAAAGTGGTGTACACAAAAAAAAAAACAAAAAAAAAAACTTTACAATCATTAAAAAAAACTTAAAACAATAAAAACGTAAAATTCCATCCATCCATCTTCCTCAGCTTCATCCAGGGCCGGGTCGCGGGGGCAGCAGTCTAAGCAAAGATGCCCAGACTTCCCTCTCCCCGGTCACTTCCTCCAGCTCCTCTGGGGGGACCCCGAGGCGTTTGAAACATAGTCTCTCCAGCGTGTCCTGGGTCTTCCCCGGGGCCTCCACCCAGTGGGACATGCCTGGAACACCTCACCAGGGAGGCGTCCAGGAGGCATCCGTAAAATTCTATTTAAAAAAATAAAATAAAATTAGCATAATAAAAAGCAGCTAGGCAGATACAATAGTGCAATAGTGGAGGAAAAGTTCAGCTTTAAAACTCTCCAAAAGTGTGACCTCTCTGATAGCCGATGGCAACCAGGGCGCTAGGAGCAGCTCGAGCGGGGGACTGGCGAAGGCAGGCGGTAGAAAGCGATTACCGTAAAATACAAGGGCACCCAACTACATGTCTCAGGCGCTACCAGTGAGTACTCGGCACAGTACAAGCTGGTAGCGAATACTGGACTGTAGAGCTTACTCAATGAGTACCCTGCCAGTTCCCCTCCCAGGTTTGAGCCCGCCAGACGCTTGGCCAGCGTCTGGTGTGTTTTTTTTAAATAAATGTTAGTTATGACTGAATATTTCTAATGTTTTTCTTACTGATGAAATATACATTTATTTTTAAACCTTTAGTGTTGTGTGTTTATGAAAATACGTGAATATGTAAAATAAGAATTATACAAACAAATTAATTATAAATGCTGACACTTTCATTTTGGCAGTTAAAACTGTGAAAAATATTAAATGTCAGAAATGAGGGTGGGGTTGTACATGTTTTCTTCTTTCCAGTCCTTCTCAAGCAATAAATCAAATTCTAATGGACTTAAATAATAGTAATATTTAATTAATTTAATGTGACGTTAGTGTGCATCACTCAAGCGTCTCTATTTGTAATTGTGAAAAATTACAGTTATTTTCTTCTTACATTTTTGTCTTTGTTTTTTAATCGAGACATGTCTTTTTTGCTGAGTTTGATATATATCATTTTTTTGTTGCATTGTCTGCAATAATTGAAAATCAATTAAAAAAACATTTCAGTTGACCCCCTCCCTGTAGAATTAACAGGTTTATGTTTTCTTCAATCGACACCTGATATATTCCGATGTAATTTCCTAGATTTGAAGTTTTCTGACAGTGCTCCACACATACAGTCCACATAAGAACTATGAGAAGACTGGACATGTTTACTTTTAATATTTCACCAGCTATAGTCTTAGTTTTCAGTCATGTTTTGTTCCTTTTTACCTGTTTGCCTTGAGAATAGTGTTTTTTTTAATAAGCCAACCCTCCAGTCTGGCAAATGAGCAGGAGAGCAATGAGACAAGCTTTGGATGAGGCCAGACAGCCCTTCGACAGATGACACGCGGCATTCTTAAAGTGCTGAGTAACATGAGCTCGATCTGTAGCTATCAGATAGTAGTGGACTATACCTCTATTACCCTCTACAAGCCAACACTTCCAGCGATTAACCTCTCTCCAGTTACCCCTCTGCCAGTTTCAGATGAGGAGGATAAAAACTCAATTAGCTCTTGGAAACTCCCGACCACTTTACATACTCACATGTTCCATGTCAGATTCAGGCACTTCTTTCAGTTTCAGAATTGAAAACCAAATTCTTGGAATGCACTGGGGTGCTTAAAAAACACGACAAGGATTATTCATGCTCTCTGGCAAATCCCCTCAACAATGCTGGAACAAACAGACAAAAAAACTTGATCTGACAACGGGTCCGGTGGTTTAGACATTCATGAGCGGGCAGAAGGGGGTGTCAGTTCAGCACGCTCGAGGGTACACATTTCAGTAATGACTTCCTCACTTTTTGGAAAAAGAGAATTGAGATTACAGTTTCCACTTCTCTAGTATTTTTATTTTAAACTTGTATTGTTTCTTTGCCCTGGAGGGACGTTCTCTGACTGAGATTTATTCATTGTAGTTAAAGTATAAGTAGTTCTTTAGAAACTGCAAATTTTCCTCAACATTTATCTGTTTTGAGATGTTTTGATGCAAAAATACAAATTAAGAAAAGGGTGCACTCTCTTGTGATCAAAGCAGCTTCAGTGTAATGAGAAAGACCTCCAGGCCGTGCTAAAAAAGTTTCATCTCTGATGAGTCAAAGCCCTCAGAGACTCCAGTAAAAGGTCACTCTGCTTTGGGCATCTTCCAATGGCATCCTCACCTGTGTTTAGTAAAGGACGTATGACCAGAGTCTCCTTTTTGTCACGATTGTCTTCAGGATTGATCACAAAAATAAATACAACAATGGAAAATGAACTGACTGGGAACCTGTGGAAAGCCTGTGGCAGTTTGCTTGGACTGCCAGTGTGAAACCCAATCCCTTTGGAATGTGGGTGAAGTGTCTATTCCCTTTGTCTGGGGTAAAGGTATCGTCATGCAGAGACTCTGAGGCATGAGAACGTGTCCTCCTGCTCGTTTGGTGTGTCAGACATGTTTAGAATGTTTGTGTCGGAACACGTCGAGTGTTTAATTTACACAAACTTTAGTGCACAGAGTAGTTAAAGCAATAAATATCAGACATTTTAACACAAACCAAATGCACACTGCAAAAACAGACCCCCTTGAAATAGGTCAAATTTTTGAAATTTGAAACAAGTAAAAAAATATATATATATATCTGCCAATTGGGTCAGAAAAATGGTTTCACTCATTTTAAGAAAAGAATTCTAATCATTAAGAAATGTTTTTTTTTTTGTGAAAAACTCTTTTGATAAGATTACATGATTTACAAGATAGAAAATAAAATTTTTTCTTGAAACAAGTCTGTCAAAAATGTTTCAACAATTAAAAAAAAAAGCACGTTTGAATGTAATATTTGAATAAACCGTCCACATTTTCACCATAAGAACACAGTGGAGTCATAAATAAATTTTCTGAAATGTTTGTTTTTGTTTGATTTTCACTTTGTGAAATCAATGACGTCACATCTGGCTTTTAGAAAAACGAAAGAGTAGTGAGCATCGTGCTAGAATTTAAAATCCAGCGCACTACATAGTCCCACACTATATAGTTTTTTAGTAGTTAGGGGTTAGGGGGGGGTTGGACACAGCTTATATCTTTTCTTTTTCCCACGGACGCTCCGGCTTCTTCCCACAGTTCAAAAAAAAGCCTGATGGGTTAATTGGTGATTCTAAAATGTCCCGAGGCAAGCATATGGAAGTGTGTGGTTGTTTGTCCCTGCAACAGACTTCCTTGCCTTCACCCAACAATAGCTGGGATAGGCTCCAGAGTTAATTTGAGGTTCAGAAAACGGAAGGATGGATTGCAGTTTGTGCCCTTTAAGTTTCACCTAAATCTCCTCTCTGTTGTACATCCGTGTTTACAATCCTTTGGAAAGATGGCTCAGTTAAATTAGCTCTGCAGACTTTATGAAAAGGTGCATGTGTGCTAAAAGTGCACAAAATCAACCTCACAGCTGTTGCAGGAAAATGAAGCCCCTCCCCTTTGTTGCTTGCTTCTCAAACATTTCCTCTCGTCAGCAGTGATCCTGAACCAGGCTGGCAGGGAAGCAGGAGCTGCGGCTACAGGCAAAACCGCTGTGGTCCCCCGATGTTACGGAGAGGGGTGCAAAATGTAGATGACAACACATCGGAGATGGAATAATGCGCATGCTGTGGCCTATTAAATGCTGCAACCTCGTGACACGTAACAATGTTAGTGGCACTCGGCCTGCCCTCACGCTGGGCAGCTCACTTGTTTAGCCCCTCTGCACTGTGCAAGAAATGAAGGAGCCGCTGGATAACAAGCAGAGAAACTGGAAGACCAGAGGAAAAAAATAAAGCTGCGGTAATAACATCCTCTGTTTGAGGTGCTGGCAGCGCTGAGAGATTTCATTTGCTCAGATGAAAATAACAAAGCTCCACAGTTCTACAAGTTAAGCCCAAATTCAGCCTGAAATGTTCCCTTCAAATCGTCTCTGATGCAGCTGAGTGTGAGACGAGGCGGCTGTTCTACGATAACTGAGTGAGTGCACAGACCTGTTTCAGGGGAACAAATGAGACCACATGCGCCAATTATGGGGTGCCCTGTCATGTCAGTAGCCTTTACAGAAATCGAATAATTGCTGCTGTAGATGAGCTTTTAAGGTACGGGGCTAAAACCTCTGGCATCCATCCATTCCTGCTTCCTCCTAATCAGGGTCATGGGAGTCTGCTGGATCTCAGCTGTCTTTAGAAGCTGGGGTACACCCCGGGGAGGGGCACCGGTCCATCACAGAATCTATTGCGTGTCTTTAAACAGTGCGAGGAAGCCAAAGGGCTCTGAAAACAGTCACACAAGCACAGGGAGAACGTGAAGTCTCAACCCAAAGCCAACCAGCAGAACCGGGTCACCTCCATGAACCCAGTCTCTCTCATCGTGTTGTGGGGAATGAAATACAGTGAAAAACTGAAACACAATAAGGAAAAAAAGACAGTCTTCAACAAAAACAAGATTCCGTCCTAACATCTAAACAATACAGACTTGAACACATTGAATTTGGCTTTTTTTTTTCATTAAGACTGGTTCCGAGTCCTTCCCCTACCTCTACAATTGAAGGGGCATTTGAAACAAAAGGGCTGTTCGAAATAGTTTTTTCAAGGGTAGAGCGAAGGGACTTCAAGTTCTGCATCTCTCTGTCAGTAAGACGAGCCGTGTCGCGCTATGTTGCAGAGAAGAAGCGCTTTTCTTCATGTGGGTGTGCTCTGACACACAGAAATTTCAAATTTAAATGCAATCAAAGACCTTTTGCTTTTTAATTACCTTGTTAAAGTTATTAAACCGATGTTGCTATATATTTCTGAGCGCCAGCAGCTTCACGCTAACATAGCTGACCAGCGACTATTGATGACGTCACCAAGTGGGAGTTACGTCTGAACTCAAACTAGACACTGGCCATGTCCGAATTCCTTCCCAACTCACTATACAGTGCGTTTGCCATTTCCTAGTGCTGTCCGAGTCTACAATTCCAAAATTGAGTGCCCTAGAAATGTCCCATAAGTCTTTGCAAAAAATGTGCGTACATCAATGCTCACTACATTACCAAATAAAGACCACAATGCATTGTGGTTGAACAATTTTTGCGGAAAAAAAAACATGTGTAAATGTAATTTTTTTTATAAACTATCCACATTTTCATCACCAGAACACAGTAGAGTCACACATCGAAGTAATGAAATGTTAGTATTGATTAGATTTTCACTTCATGAAATAGTGAGATATCATATCCAGCGTTTGGAAAAATGTAAGAAAAGTAGTGAGCATGGCGACTGAATTGCGTTTAAAATCCAGGGCACTATAGTCCCGCACTCTATAGTTTTTTAGTAGTTGGGGACCAGGTCCATATCTCTCGGGGTAGGAGAAGAATTCAGATTCGGCCTAAGACTCCACTTAAAACTTTGTAAAGCAGTGTAAAAAAATTCTATTCTATATCAAAGTAATGCGTTTGTTAATATTTTTGTCTCACTTTAACTATTTTTTTGCAGAATACCTGGTGTCAGAGCCTAAAAAACTGATTAACGAACTACAACAACCAAAACAAGAAAAAAAGAAATACACTTGGATATCAGTTCAATCGAATATTTTATCTAAAATTGAATGGAAAAAGCAAAATGAACATGAGCTGCATTTAGATCAACTATTAAATCTTATCACTCCGCCCTTAGATTGCTCATAGATGCAGCAGGTAGTGGCGGTGGACCATTGCACACATGCAGCGGAGCAGTGCAGAACAAATGCAGCCTTCAGTAAAGTGGAGTGACTTATTCCTTAACATTGATGGAGAAGCTGTTGTAGTTAGCACAGTGTCCTGCAGGCATCATAAGAAAGCTCTATTCCAGACAAGCAGCTCCAACATTCTGATTTTTCCATCACCTGGAAATCACTCACATGTTTAAACTATTTTTCTTGTGTGATTTATAAAACTATTCTGTCTATTTATACATTTATTTCCAGCTCATATACTTATTTTAAATTAAGAGGTAATGAATGTCTCTGCAGTGCAATATTGAAAAGAAGTTTCATCAGTAAGGTAAATGAGATGACCCTTCCAACTTATCTGTGTCCAATCATTCTCCTGCAGGTTCTGCAGAATAAAGTGGGTCTTTGTTCAGTCTCAGCTATTCACAACCCCCTAAAATTAGACTCTCTGTCCAGCAGGACGAGCTGCCCAGGACACTTGTGCATGGAGAGAGGTGCAATTCAAGAGGAGTTCCAGGAAATAGGACTGTCGCACCCCAAAACATCAGAGCCTCAAGGGACTCATAATGCGCACAGTCCTGGAAGGAAAATGGACTGGTCACTCAAAATCCCATCTAAAGACAGGTTCATGGAAATGTATTGGAACAAATAAAAGGCCAGTGTTTGGCAGCATGCAGTGACTCACACAAACTGGCAGGGAGGCACACACAAAAACAGTCTGCTCTGTTTGGCCAGCAGGAAGGTGTCTCAGCCTGTTATTGGCCTCACTTTGCTATTTTCTTTGGTTTACCATGTGAGGGATGTATGGCTGCAGGGCTCCAGAGGTGAGGTCCACTTTACAAAAGGAAGGCGCTTTCACCTGCAGCTACAATCAACTCCTGCGGGGAGCGAAGGAGGGGAAATTCTACCATTTTTATGAGTGATAAACTGTCTCTCATTCTTGACTGCAGTTTTTCTATGAGTGTGATGTGAAACATTTAAACTCATACAGCCTCTGTTCAAGTAATCACGTTACTGAATTTATACAGTGCTATGAAAAAGTGTCATCCTTCCTTCAGATTTTTTTTTCTGCTTATTTTCCACACGTAAAATAGTTAAATAATACTGTAAAGACACTGAAACTCAGAGTAAGGACTCCAAACATTTGATGCCTTTGGATTTTTAAGGGATCCACACAAGTCGCACAAACTAGAATTATTAATTTCCCAGAAGTCTCTGCGGAAACCCGGTGTTCATTGATGCTCAATAGATTGTCAAATATAGACCACAATGCATTGCGTTTTAATGATTTGTCATTTGAAAAAATGTCTGTAAATTCATTTTTTTTAAATTATCCAAGTTATTATAACTGTGGATTCATAGATGATTTTCATAAATTGTTAATATTTTTTTGAGTGTTTACTCCAGCAAAAAAGGGTGACATCAAATCTGGTGTTTCCAAACAACAAAAAAAGGTGTGAACACGTGTCTGGGTCAACTCATATTGGACTTTAGATGAAACAGCTGCGCACATGCCCCTCTACTAATCAGTGTCAGCTCCATCAGATTCCTGGGCATCATCATTTCTGCTGACCTGTGCTGGTCAGTGAACATCAGAGTCATAGTGAAGAAGGCTCAGCAGCGGTTGGATGCCCTCTGCATCCTTGGACCAGAGTCTGCTGGTGAACTTCTACCGCTGCTCTGTGGAGAGTATTCTAACCTACCCTCTGAATGTGTGGTACCCAGGCTCCACGGCACTGGGCAGGAAGGCAGTGCAGAGGGTCAGCAACACAGTCCACACCATCAAATAAAACATTTCTGAATAATCAAACCCAAGCCACCCACCACCTGTTTGAGCTGATGACCTCAGGACGCTGCTACAGGTCAATCAGGTTACCACGACTCAGAAACATCTTCTTCCACTGGGCCTCACACATGCCCAACACTTTCAAATCACCATTCTGTAAAAAAGAAAAAAAATGCACAAAAACGGCACAATACACTTAAACCAAATTAATCATTGTGTTCTGTTTTTTATTATAATGTATTTTGTATTTTCTTTTTATCTAATTGCCTTGTACTATTTCTTACTTTATTTTTAATTATTATCATTATTTTTACTTATTATTACCCTGTGTATTGCTGGTGATGGACCACCCACAATTTCACTGCTGCTACAATTACAATAAAGTCTTTTGATTTTATTTGATTTTGAGTTTGATTTGAGTTGTAATTAAAATCCAGGTCACTAAATAGTCCTGTATTATCTAGTCTTTTAGGGGTCAGGGAGTAGTGATAGAATTTGGACATGTTTTAAGACTGTGATTCCCCTCTACAAGATGCTTGTTTTAATAAAAGACAAATATAAGCTAAAGTAGCTGCCCTCATGAAAAAAGAAATAGATGTTGTTTTTTTTTTTTCTTTGCAAATTCAAATATCACTGTGATGTCAGTGCTGCTCTTGGCAGTGTCTGAGCTGGTTTAAGGACCTTAAAGAGCTGATGAGAGTTATTGAGTATGGGTGCAGTGAAAGTGAGGGCCTTCATCGCAGCTTTAAGCGTAAAATATTCTTTTATTTCAATTCTCTCACTGCTACGGTGCTGAACCACATCTTTTAAAAACTCACATTTCACTGTATCATCCAAGGTTTAACATAGCGTAAAAGGAACCAAATGATACTGAAAGCTAGCATGTTAGTTTACATGACAAAATGAAATCTATCATTCTAAGCTTCATGTAAAAGGTAATTATTACATTTTTAATTACAATTATAATTGTATTTTTAAATGTAATGAAATGATGCAGGACACTTAACCTACCTTTAAATCATTGCAGTTAGAATAGTAGTTTTTTTAGGTAGAAGTATCAGCTTAACTGCGCTTCTTTGCTGTTTTGTTACCAGAAAAATAACAAGAAAAATAAAAAAATATATAATTTGGCAGGAAGAGTCCAGCAGCTTCCTGTAAATGTACAGTGAAGCCTTGAATCAGTTTGGATTAAACCATTTGTCAGTGACATGAGTGCTCAGAGAATCTCCTGTCAACAACCCCCTTTCCATCTTCTCCTGTTCCCCGTCCCATCCATCTTTGGCGTGTATCCCTACAGCAGTCTTCCATGAACGCAGCTAAACCATGAAAGGTTTAGTTTTATTTAGGAGGAACGAAAGGCCTGAATACTGGATGTGTTCTGATGTGACAGACTGTAATCAGCCACTGGCTGGAGTCTGATTTCATCTCTTCATCAGGGAATTTTCTCTGCCAGGATCACACTATGTGAACACGTGAAATTGAACTGCTTACTTTTTGTAATATGCTTCAAATGTTACTGCCGTGAAGCATTTTTTTGCCCCTCTAAAAGCAGCTCTGTGTCCGTACTGAGGATCAGCCGCCGATTCATCTTCCCTGGGGCTGGAGGCAAAGAAATCAAGCTGCTGCTGCAGCAGAAACAGCCTCCCCAACAGCCCACTTCCATCTCCACTGTCAGCTGTCAGCTCAAAACCTCTCCTGCCTGTCAGGCCCCGGCTTTCTAATCAGCCTGCGTGTCTCCGTGCATCTAGCAGCTCTTGCCAGGGTTCAAACTGGAGCTTAAATAGAAAAGAAAATCAAACGTTGAAATATTTCAAGAAACCTAAATGACAGAATCGTTCTGCATACAGATCAGTTCCTTCCACTCTCCCTTGTGACAGTAGTTTCCAGTCTGATATTTCACCATCAGAGGCTTTAAAAATAACACACGTGATCTCTCTAGATGTATTCTTTAAGGTGGTTTCTTCCCTTGTGCTCAGTGAGGCAGCTGGGACTTTTTCTTCCAGGAGCATGTGGACTGTGGCCTCCATGAGCTTGAAGGCTTAGCCCGGGTTTGCTCCACAGTTGCCTCTGAGGATTGTTAGAACCAATGGACAATCTAATTAGTCCCTGAAGGTTCGCAGAAATGCCCGACCGTCTTGTTAGAATGCCAAGATAGGAGTAGTATGTGTGCAGGGGTTGGCATGGGGTGGCTGCTAATAATATGTGGAAAGTGGGGGGAGCCAGAGGGAGGAATAGCGTAACTTTGTAATTAACGTAGCAGTTGAGAAGCCATGGCCATGCCGGGGGCTCTTTGAAATTGGTAATGTGGCACTGCAGTGTTCTAAGATATGTAATGTCAACACCATGCTTGAAGAGACAGAACAGGATGCAGAAAAGGGAAATAACAAAGGCACAACAGTATGGGTATATTAAAAAAAATGAATCTAAAAAACTGCATAAAGCTGTTCCAGATTTAGGGTGACTCATAAAGTTGGAGTCATTTGAATTTTAAATATGGAAAAGTAATTGCAGATGTAAAAAGTTAATTACAGCCCCTCCAGCCCCTGCATCACACTGACACCGAGTTCTCCTCATAGTTGTAGATGAATTGTGTCCTATTCTTCTTTGGAATTATTCAAACTTTAGAGGATTTCCCAGTCAGTTCCACACCTTGCCATATCATTTCTATGAAAGCTCAGCCAGACCTTCGACTAGGCCAGAGGTTTGCGACCTGCGGCTCCAGAACCACTTGGGGCTCTTTCACCACTCTATTGTGGCTCTCTGGTTAAAAGGTAACATATTTTTTAGACAAAGTTCATTAAGCAAAAAAAAAAGAATGAATAAAAGTCAAACTTTTTAGAACACCTTCACAAACAATTGATGAACAGTATGCATCGCCCCATCAGGATCCTGACTACAGTACCCATAATGCTCCAACAATCCATCAAGCAGTTTGGCTTCATGGTTTTCCACAGAAAATCAGTTAGAAGTCAGTACACACAACCAGAACTCACACACCAGAACTGAAAGTGTACTTTCTTTTTAAAAATAAAAAAATCAAGGATAATTAGGATAATTAGGAAAAACACGATAAGGGTCAGTATTTTAGCATATGGTTTTGGGTGTGTTTATTTTTCATCACTACTGACTTTTAACTGCCTACTACTACATTGAGATGATTTTATGTGGTATCAGATGTCTTTTAATTTTGAAAGAAAGCCATGTAGACTTCTAAAGAATTAGAAACTAATTCATTTTTCCAAAAAAGGCAATTTTCTCTTTAATTTTATTTTTCATTGATGCTCGAAAAAACAAGACCATTTGTATATATTATAATAGTAACAATATAACAAATACAGATAGGTATCTTCTTTTTCTAAAGGGTGAAATAAAACCATGGCTCCTAATGGGATGTTGTCAGTAAGAAATCCTCCAGAAAAATAAAGTAAGCCTTAAACACCCACTCAATAAAATTTGGTATTTTAACATGCTCTTGTGGCATTCTTTTGATGAAAAACAAGTAAGTTAGGCTTAAAATTCCATTTCTTTTTTCAAATCATTGTGAATCAGGAGGAACTGTATTTGTGTCGTAAAAAATACACAACAAGCTCCTTGCTCCACTCCATTCTGATGCATCCACTTGTTTACGACTAGATCCATGAACATCTTTGTTTTTTTCCTTGTCCTCAAAACTGTACGTCTAGATTGCTCCAATATTACTCTTCGTTTTTGTTGTACCGGTAATATTAGGTTTGGGGTGTGATGGGCTGTAAGCTAGGGAGAGAGCATATAAACAGAGGGGTGACAGGAAGAGGGGACGGACTTGCTGCTTACAACTCAGAGGTGAATTTCTGATGAACTCCTGCTGAAACTATGTACTAAAAATGACACAGTTAAAAACACGAATTAAAAAGGGGAAGGCTTTTAAATACTGAAAATCAAAAAATATATAAGTTGGATTTTAAACGCCACAATGGATCAATTTTAGTTCAATTTATTTCTTATTCTTGAATCAGGCGCTTTGATTTAACTGAAGTGAATAAAGTTCCTAATGTGGTTCTTGGTTCAGTCTCTGCTGAACTCTCACTCTGTCTGGTTGGTCCAACAGAATGAGCATGTGTTGGTCTGTCACTCACTGTTGATCCCACTAGTGTCAAAGCCTCAGAATCCTCTTACTAACTCTTATTTTACAGGCAGTGCTGCTATTCAAGATCTCCAAACTTTAACTGTAGGATTTCTTTCACTTTGCTAAAAAATGTCTGTGGTTTGCTGGGATGTAGCAAGTAAAATTTAACAGAGCATTTAGAGAAAGGTGTTATTTTAAGAGCTGTGGAGATTAAAGTTTCACAAAGAAGCAGGGGAAAATTTTAAAGGGCTTTTTATTTAAAATAAAGTCATGATGGAGTTTTTTACTGAATATATTGCAGAAGGACGTTTTAAAGCCACTGAACAGTCAGTAATTATTGATCCTATAACGTGTAAAAGTCCACTGATGAACATGGAGCACACATCTGCAAACTGAATCTGTTCATAGTGGTTGTTCAAAATATATATCTCTCACTCAGAAATGAAAAATACAATCCAGTTATTCTCTCAAGGTGAAGTATCTTTACTAGCATAAGATTAATACTTTCGATACTTTTGTTGCAGTTGTTCTGTAACACGTACAGTAAAAAGCTTTAATTTACTCACAGAGTTCATGAAAGCGCATCGTCTATCTGTCAGCAGTGTTGCCAGATTGGGCAAAAAACAGTCAAATTTGAGTTAAAACTGTGCAGGAAACTGCCCAATCTGGAAACATTGGGTGTCTGTTTAAACATTGCACTACCTCCTCACACATTCTCTGTCTAATTGGAGAGTCAAGGGAGTCATTAAAGAGCCACATATTTGCACGCCATTGCAGGATTTTTTTGTGGTGTTTTTTTTTTTATTTTTATTAATTAGTGTTGCTTTTGTTTACTTTTTTCCTCAATGACTTTGATATTTAAGTATTGCTTTTTTTTACATGTATCTGTTTGCAATGTTACTTTTTTTTTTTTTGCACAAGTTACTGTTTTCTTCTTTTTAAATTTGGTATTATGCCATTACCAATATAGATGGGTGCAGCGGTAGGGCAATTGACCTCTGATCGGAAGGTTGCAGGTTTGATTCCTGCCTTGCCCGGCCATGTGTCGAAGTGTCCTTTAACAAGACACTGAACTCCACCTTGCTTCTGGTGGAAGGTTGACGACAGTGTTCGGCAGCATAGCCACGATGAGTGTGTGAATGGAACTGTAAATGTAAACAATTTGTGCATTCGAGGAAGGTAGAAAAGCACTTTATAAGTCTACACCATTTACACCATGTTCTATATTTGATGTGTGTCAGTACAGATTAGTTCTGGGCGGATCGATCCAAAATATCACTGGTATTGATCTCAAGTTGGTATGGGTATAGGATCAATACTGCCAGATATCAATATTATTTGAAACTTTTCTGAATTTGCAAAAAGGACCCAGTTGAGTCGCTGCCTCACCACTCTCACCAGTCCTGAGAGATCTCAGCAGCAGTAGAGAAAGCGGCATGCACTGTTCACCCTATTACCACTCTATGTAAATGCTGAGTTGTTTTTTATATGTTACTTTTCACCTGTTTTTATTGTTCTATTTAAAGGCTAAGAAGTTACAAATTATTTATATTTCTACCAGTTGTTTTTTTTTATCATTAAACCTTTTGATTTTTGTATCATAGTTACTTGTTTCTTTTGGTTTGTAGACTGTTTTCATTCACTTTATTCTAATATATTATTTTCCATTTATTTGAAAATAATGTCTTAATATTGTTTTTATGTCTATCAAGTAACTTAAAAAGGGAAACTTACAAAAAAAAAAAAAAGTTATCTGATTTGAAAACAATTGAGATTTTGAGGTTCATGTCACATCCATTGCATTTACAAAAAATATCGATATTTGTATCGATATCGGCGATATTGACCCAAATTGGATTGGTATTGGATCGAAACCTGAATGCTCACTTTTGCCCTGTGCTTTTGCTGTAATTAGCTATAAAACATTTTTATTTGCCAAAACTCTCAGTCCTGTGTGTTATTATGCAATTAATTAACAAAAAATGAGTATTTCTGAATTTTTTCCATAGTACAACATTTAAAGACAAAAAAGTATCAGTATTAGTATTAATTATAGCCTTGTAATTACTTGGTATCAGATCAATATCCAAATTCCCAGTATCGCCCACCCCTACAACCCACAAAAATCCACTCTGTGAAGAACTCAAATGTTGGAGATCTGGGGCATAATTTTCAAACTATTTAGAAAAGTCTAAAAGAGCATCCTGAACGTTCTGTTCTGAAACTTTGTTAGAGGAAATGTTTGGCTTCGTAAGTGGAATACGATTAGTTTAACTGCTGCAGTAAATGGTCAAATCAAATGGCCATTCTGGTGATGATGTCATGTTTTTAAACATTTTGAGCAGACAAAAGCCCCTTTGCAAGTCCAATGAATATTCTTTATCCCATTTTTCTTTCTTTCTCTGTCTTCATTTATTTCAGCACATGTGGATTCTTGAGAAAACTGATGTTTTTTTGTCATCCCTCTCCTGCAGGACTTCAGCTCCTAGATTTCCAGGATAGATGACCCATTAGGGTTGGGTGACTAAAACAGGAACTCAATCTAATGCCTCATTTCCTCTCAGAGATGAGACAAGCTTTACGGCTTGACCTTTCCCAACAGGATCCCCTCCTTTTTACACACGCCACGCTGTAATGTCACAGATCACTGTGTCGCTTAATCCAAAAATAATATCAAACACATTAGTATGGGCAAAGGGCTGGAAAAATCCAATTTGAATTTGATGCTGCTCATTCATTGACTTGATCTTTCCATACGCGTGATGTCAAGGATGGTTTTATCAGACATTTATCCAGAATGAGAAATAAGTCTTGGGGAGTCAGGTTATGTCTTAAAACATCTGCTTTTGAAAGCCAATGAATAAAGGAGAGAACATTGAAATAAATAATGGCTACACAATCATTTGTGTAGCCAAGCATGAGTGTTTGACATGAAAAATAATTTACTCCATGGTTGAGTGATATTGTTGTTTATTGAAGATGGCCAGCTATTGGGTTCCAGGTTTATGCTGCACTGGTAAGTTGTTTTTAAAGATGATTATTTCTTAAACATTTATGGCTGATTTAAAGCATGACATGATGTCAGCGTTTGACATAGACTGAATGACTTATCTCTGGCTCCTCCCTATTGCTCTAATTGTAGAGGCATTTAAAGCTGTAGAGGTGTCTGAAAGGGTTTTTTATGCCGGTGCTTTAGTGATTTAGGGATGACTATCCTTCTGTCGCTAGGGTAGAAACTCCCTTTTTTATGTTGAAGTGTTCTAAGTACAGAAGTTTACATTTAAATCTAAGTATTTTACTATTCAAAGATATAACTCTTGCATAAATAAAGGCATAAAAATGCATTAAATATCCTCAAAAAAAAAAAAAAAAAATCACAAAATATTTAAAAATTTTCAACGCCAGTACATTTTTCCATTTGTATTTGTAAGTGAAAATTACAAAATTAAAAAGAAAGTTCCAGAAATACAAATAGGATAAAATATTTTTTTTAAAGTAATGTTTTTTGTTTTTTTCAATAAAATGTTTTCTTCTTTACAATATTTGTTTTTGCTTAGTGCCATTCTTAGCATTAAACTATTTTTTTTCTTTTCTATTCACTAATGATTTTTGAATTCTTTTTTGGCATATTTAAAAAAAAATGACCAAATTCTTTATATAACCTGCATGACTAAAGATTTCATCACAATGAAGCAAAAGGAGAAAGAGTAAAACATCACCCCGGAGAAGAATGTGCTTAAAGAAAAATCTGGAGCAATAACCAGCAGCGTCAGCTTATTATGATTTTGCTGCTGCTGCTGCACATTAGCATCACCTATATAGGAAGAGAAAGCAGAATTTGTCTTTGAATTCTGGACAGCTAATGTTCAAAAGCACACAATAAACTTGTCACATGCGTATAACTTTGTGGCAGTTGTGTCTGAAAAAGCAAATGAGCCGGGTGGTGTTAGCAGATGGTGGTGTGCGGACAAAAAAGTTTTATTTTGACACTTTCACCATATATCTTTAAGGAGCAAAAATTACAGAAAGAAAGAGCCTGCAGGTCCTCTGGACTTGTGTGTGGCTGTGTTTGTTGGTGTGTTCACCTCACCAAATAATGTGCCGCCGCTCCTTCTGCTCAGTGGCCTCGAAACAAATGTCTTATTTAGAGTCTTCTTCATTTGCACTTGTGGCGATGGAGCAAAGAGGAAATGAGAAACCCTTGACGGCTCAGTGTTGGCTGTATTTAATTAGCCAATTCACTCTGTGCTTTGCCGGCTCAGTGGGCACAATACCTCTCTGTATTTTTAAAAGCAGTTGTCACATGCTGCATCAGCATTCAGCAGATCCAGACATGCTGTCAGTAGTAAAAATTCACATCTTTCTTTCCTACAGGGGCCGAGTAAAAATAGACACGCAGGCAGTTGGAGTGCAGCACAGCTTCTCAGAAATAACCAACACAAAGTGGAGAAGGTGGGAAACTCCAGCAGCACAGGGAACAGACAGATCATTTTTCCTTCCTAATCTGCAAACATTAAGAGAAAACAGAAGACTGTAGAAACTCTGTTCACTGGAAACCACAAACAAGCATCAAAATCTAGGAATATTTTATGGAGACTTCAAGACTGTTCGTGCAACTCCAAACCAGAGTGAAGCATTTATCTGAATTTCAAACCATTATTAGGGTATGGCAGTTTAAAAACATTATTTTTTTTAAATTACGAATTAATTAAAAATGTAATTTTATGGGAAAAAAGTCGCAACTGTTAAATTACGGGAATAGAGTTATATATTTATTCGACTATAGGCCAAATTTATGACCCTTTTTCCTGTAAATTTACATTTTTAAAAGTCGTGCTTTTATAACTTGAAATAGCGTAAACTTATGAGAAAAAAATAATACATTTACGAGATTAAAAGTATGGAACCCCTAAAGGGACATCGGAAAAA
>NC_050527.1:22059660-22086997 GCF_002922805.2 Oryzias melastigma | reverse complement strand
AGGGGCTCCGTATAAAAGTGGTACATTTACAAGAAAAAGGCATACATTTACGGGAATAATAAGTTGTACACTTTGAAAAAAGAGTCAAAAATTTACGAGATAAAAGTTGTAAATTTACAAAAAAAAAATAAATAAAAAAACACATGTTTTTGATCTTAAAAATTACAAGAACAAAGACATCAATTTCCGAGATTAATAGTTGTATATTTACAAGACAAAGGTAATAAATTTCCAAGATTAAAAGCTGTGAATTTACGACTATAAAAGTTGTAAATTAAATGAAAAAAAAACTAAAACATTTGCCATATAAATAGTTGTACATTAACAAAAAAAATCATAAATTCTCAAGATTAAAAGTTGTAAATTTACATTAAAAAAAGTAATACATTTACAAGATTAAAGTTGTAAGTTTATGACTTTAAAAGTTGTTAATTTACAAGAAAAAACTCGTACATTTACAAAATTAAAATATGTAAAATTACCAGAAAAAAAGTAATAAACTTACAAGATTAAAATTTGTTAACTTACGAGATTTAAAGTTGTACATTTACGAGAAAAAAAACTAATAGATTTATGAATTTTTACACTGTAAATTTATGGCTTTAAACGTTGTAAATTTATGAGAAAAAGAAACGAGTTTAAAAGTCGTAAACTTACGAGAAAGAAGTCCTAAATTTAACAGGTTTAAAAGTTGTAAATTTACGTCTTTAAAAGTTCTAGACTTACGAGAAAAAAACGTTTTAATCTTGTGGTATTATTTTTTTTGCTGACCATAATTCCCCCCCCCCATTTTTTCCACAATCTGATCTCACCTCCTAAATCTGAGTCGTTGTTAAGTTACAGCTGTGCCTCGTAATAAGAATTAATTTGTGAACGTCACCAGCATTTTTTGTTCAAACAGATTTATTTATACAAAGCAGCAGTGGATGCAGTTTAACATTTTACTGTCATAGAAGGACTTTGGATGTTTTATGTGGTTCTGCTTTACTTTACACAGTAGACTAAACTAATGGAGCTTCTCTCTTAAAAGGGTCTTTCAAGTAACCAGGAATGAGCAAAAGACCAGCGAGTGTTGCTTTTATGTTTCTAAAACCTGAGCAACATTTAAAGTTGAGTGTAAAAACAACAAAAAAGTCTTTTCTTTAGTCTGTCTTTACTTTAGACAGTAGACAAACACAAATACCTTCAGAATTATGTACAAGAGGAGCTGGAGTAAAATTGCTTCTCCTAAAGCTACAAAACTTTTTTGTATACCAGATTTTTCTTCCATTTACAAGACACTGGCTTTCACTTCTAATCTTAAAGATACTTATGCTGAAGTTTTTGTCCAACAAGACTAAATTACTAACAATGAAAAAGTAAAGAACCAACATTGGTGTTAAAGCAGTATAATATGGCTTATTACATTTTCCAATACTCTTTATAGATTTTTTGCAACTTGAGCAGTACAGGTGTGCAGGATCTATTATTAAGCAACTCAAGCAGATATAGTAGCTCATGGAGAAAAAGAAAGAAGTGCAAAAATCAGAAAGAAAAAAAAAGGTGAAGGACATGTATCAGATTCAATAAAGGCTATTAAAGAAGGTTTATTCAAAAAGCAAACCACAAAGACAGTGTTTTAAGATAAAAAAGGGTTTTATTTGACCTTGGTTCAGTCTTTTTAAGAACACCAAAAAAAAAAAAAAGGATAAAAACAACTCTGCACCTGAGCAAGTTTAGCTGCTAATCAGACATGTGCAGAGTCCAGACCTGACAACTACTGTAGCGTTTGACAAGCTAGAAAAAAAAGAAAACAAAGGAGGCCCTTCACTGTCCAGCAGCTCAAATTATAACGAGCAAGAATTGGAAGCATTTCGTCTTTTCAGCTCCCAAATGCTTACAGAGGCAGTCACCAATGCAGCTGATGTAAGACAGAGGCAAACATGCTGCAGAGCCCACATGCTGGAAACGCGCTGCTGGCACCAGCCTTGAAAATGAGCATGTATTTTTAGAAATAACTCCGCTTTGACTTTATTGTAAAATATTGTACAGTAATCTGGTTTAAAAAAACTTTCAATGTGATAAAGAGCGCCATCTTTTAGGAAAACATAAAGCAGACAAATGAATTGAACTGAAGCAGATGAATTGTGTCCCACAGAGACATTAGCCTTTTTTCCAGAAGATAAATTATACTAATTACTAGAAGAATGTAAAAATTTTGAAAAAATAATATGCAAAAAAAAAAAAGAAAAACCTGCTTAATTTCAGTATTTGACTGTGTGGGTTTATCCTTAAGTCATCATCCTACATTAACATGAAAGGGCAACTAGAAACCAAGTTAAACAAGCTAAACTAGACCGAGCATGTTTCCCGTGTCTTTCTGTGCAAAAAGCTTCACTACAGAGGAATTCTGAGCTTCTACACAGACACTTACAGCGGCAGAGAAGTTCCTGTACGAGGATTTGCTAAACAAATCCAGATAGTGGAGGCTGTACTGTAATGAAAAAAACAAACAAAATCTAAGTAAATATTAAGCGGTCTTTCTGTCCTTTTGACACTTTTTATGCTTAATGTTGTTTTAATCAGAGCAAAAGTCCACGGATTCATTCTGTGAAAGACAGCTGCATGGAGTCGTGACTGGCTTTGTCCTCGGACATCACAGTCTCAGGTACGCCACCTGTAAAGAAAAACCAGTCAGCAGTTATTTCAGCTGTTTCAAAGAGGTGTCAAAATGCTTTTTTTCTTTCCTTTTAGTTCTCAACAGTGTGGTAAGCCAGAAACCAACAGATTTCCCAGATTTATTGGCTTTTAAAACAGCAAAAAAAAAAAAAAAACTTTATGTGGCAATGATAAAATCAACTTAAAAGAAACACGTGTTCACATCAACAAAACCCAGAAAGGAGAAACCGGCTTGGCCTGGTTTCCTCCATCTCTCCAGCTCCATCTGCTTCTCCTGGGCGTTTGCCTGCTGCAGACAATGCCTGCACTCCACTGAGGGCTCTATGCGGGGTTGATGGATGGGGGCATTTGCCTCATTCAAGGCCCTGTCATCTCCGTCCTCGTGCCAGTGTCTGCTCGCCGCTTAAGCACATCAACTGTAATTCATACAAATGATAAGAAATGGCAACTGGAGGTGAGCTCGTGTTAACGCAGCTCGGACTCCAGGAGAGAAAAGACGAGGCCAGATGAGGAGAGGGGGGCACTGAGGCTGGACGGCAGAGCAGCAGGCTGGTAATTAAAGGGAGGGATTTACAAAGAGCTGATCAGAAATGGATCTCTGTTTATTAAGGCTTTTGACAGTCAATTGATTGGACATTGATGAACACGGCCACCTGAAGGTCAAATTTTCTTATGGCCCGCACAAATAATTACTGATGCTAAACCATCAGCATAACTAATGATAGATTAGTCCCAGGCACCCATACAGGGGTCGACCCGTATAGGTCTTTAGGTTGTCCAGGCCCATGGAGGGTCATAGAGAGGATCAGCTGCATCCTAATGGTGCCTTCACACCGAACGCGGCACAGGCATCGAGTTTCAGTGTTAAGTCAAAGAAAAGATGCAGTAAGACGGTGAGCGCGTCAACCAATCAGGGTCTTAGCTTTGGGCACGTGACGTTTTCAGTGACTAGATCAGGGGTCTGCGGCTCCAGATCCACATGTGTCTCTTTTATCTCTCCATGGTGGCTCCTTGACCAAACATAGAATAAGTCATGGAGACTGCTGATCCAGACATGTCGACCGTCAGAGTCAGCAGCTCCTCCTAACCAAAACTACCTAAAGAAAACCAATAAACAAAACCCACAAACTAAGACTACCAAGATCCAACCCCAAACTAAAATAACAAAACCCAGCAGTGTAAGACTGCTGAGGACAAAGGGGGGAAAAAGAACAAAACAAATAAATAAAAGAAAAATAAAATAGCATTTTTTTTTAAAGTAAGGATTACTTAAATAGCATTTATTTAACTTAGATTAGTTTAATGTATATTGATGTCTAAGGAGCACATAGATGATTAACTATGTAGGTTTTTACATCCCTGTTGACCTGAAGACGTCTTGTTTCCTCAACTCTACTTCCAGAATGAACAGATTTTTTATTCAAAACTTTGGTAAAAAGTTTGATCTTTTATGAATTAAACCCACATTTTATCATATGCTGCACAATATTGGTTACTATTTTCCCAGAGCTGCACAGAGCAGCTTCTATTTTGAAAAGAAGCTATTTGATCAACGTTATAGAGATGCTAAGTTCTTTTTGTATTTTTGCTTTTGTTCGTGCCAAAAAAAGAAATAATTCATATTTATTATTAAAAAAGAAGAAGGTCATGAATGCAAATCCAAATTTCTTAAAGGCTAAAGTAAGACTATGTGGCTTATTCTTGGTTTTGATAAGTAGAAAACGAGCCCGAATGGTTCTTTTACTGTTAAAGGTCGCTGACCCCTGGACTAGATCGAAAGGTAGAAACAGAGACTCAATGTGACGACGCGATGAGAGGATTTTCTTCTTGAAGATTCATCTGAACTCTGCACAGCACGGGAATTTTTTTCTTTTTCAAAACTAATTCAGAATCTGATGGAACTTTTTTTTCAATTTTTGCACAACAGATTAATGTTTTTTTCCATTTTAATTGATATTAGAGCTAGAATTTCTTCTTCTTTTTATAGGCATCGTTTTTATTGTTTAGATTCCTTTGGATGATTATTCACCCACCGTGTGCATATGTCCAGATTTACAAAGTTTTAAAAACTCATATATTAAATGGTGCAAAGGAATTTTCTATGGTTTTATGTGTAAATTGTAGAGACTCCAATACCATAGGCCCCTTCCTCACCTAAAGCGATTCCCAGCACACTCCCAATCAGAAGAAAACTGGTTTAACATATCTCATACTTCGGCACATTACCCAGATTCTGATGAGTCCTTTTACCAAAAGAGCCATTGAAATCATCAACATCAGTTTAGCTGCAAAAATATGGTGCTTGTGTTAATCAGACATGTCATGACAAGTGTCAAATGGCGCCAAGCACTGAGGCACGCCTGCTGCGTCTGCATCCTCACTCTGCATGAGGACTCTTCGAGTTGGGAAAAGTGCACAGCATGTTTCTGTTTAAAACGTTTGAATATGCAGGAGAATAAAAACTGTTGTTGCACAAAACAAAATGCTGCTCATCAGTATTGCAACTGTAATATCATCAGGGGTTGGAGTGTCATGGTATCCCGCAGAAAGCATTTGGGCATTACATTTGCAGATATCTTTGTATTTCTACCAGTGTTTCTGAATAAGTTATGCCAAGAGCAAAAATATAACATCTTAAATATTAATATTTGGTACCAGTGTTTCAATACTTAATGCTAATCAACAGAGTCACATAACATTTGAACTTTTTATGAATGCTAAGCATCAACATCACTTATCGATTACTCTGGAAGCCACATGCATGTTTATTGCGTTTAAATTCTGACAATGACGGACAGTTTTATTTTGTTGATTTAAATAAAAGCTATTTTAGATCTTGGAATAAATTATTTTACATTTCTTTTTTTAATATTGAATATCATTAAACCCTACACTATTGTGTAAAAATATTCACTTTGCGAACACAATTAGAGAGTTCTGAATAAATATAGTTTTTAACGCTGGGCGCCAAAGCTATTATCACAACCCTTCAGAGTTGGCATTCAGCATGCAGAATATTTCCTCCAGTGTGGAAAACAGAACGTGTTAAAAAACAAAAGAGAGTCCCTGCAGTGAAGCCGCTACGAGGAACAAAATGAAAGCAGCTCATCCACCATCACAGAAATGAAAACCTCCCGTTTTACTTTGACTGCCTTTAATGGATATTACATCCACAACTACTGAGCAGAGAAATTTTTAATTATAGGAAGATGGAAAAATGAAAATAGGTTTAATGAAGTGGAGGCGACGAGAAGACATTTAATTGAGTTCAGATGAAACCATTAGTTTGATTAAAAACAGTTTATTGACTACTTTTATTTTATTTTTATATCCTTGCATAAGGAAGTGTTTGCAAAGTTTTTGTTTCTGTGTTTAAATGAGGAGTCAAAACGTTAGAACCACCAGCTCATAAAATGCTTCCCTCTTTGACAACAAGGAATCTGTGCATTTGGTTTATTCATGAACCAAAAAAAGCAATAAAATACAATGAATTTATGTTTTCATATGAATGTTATGAACATTGTGACAGCATGGGCGGCATGTATTCTGCTTTTTTAGTACCGAAACTTTTCTTTGATCAAACAAAACCTCTTCAAGTGTCATTTTTAATTAAATAAGATGTTAATTTCTGTTCTTTCTGGTTCAGATGTGTCTGCAAAATTAAACAAACACTTATTTTGTTTGCTAGTGCAGACCCAGCAGCTTGTCTGTTTTTTTTTTGGTTTCTTCATTAGATACTCTGGGTTTAAAGCCTCACATCCAGATCCTTCATGCTCTAGAACAGTTCATGTGCGGTTCATTAAACGATTGAGCTGGCCCAACAAACTGGAATAAAATATATTTCTAATCCTTGTTAATGTTCTATATTCCTTGTAATTCTAGTATCTTCCCCGTCTATGGAACGTAACAAATACACTGACCTTCGTTTAGGTGCAGAAAGCTATTCCACATTCATGTGATTTTGGTAGATTTTGATTTTTTTCTGACACTTATGTGTGTTTTCTGAGTCGGACAGTCATTTTTCACATTATTCCAACGCCGCATGAATGCAGCATTTCTCCCAGTTTTTGTTTTTCCTTAATCCCCATCAACCCACTGGTGTAATTGGCTCTAAAATATTTTTTAAAAGTCTCAAATTTGAAATAAAAATTCTGAAATGTTCTGTTTTTAAATACACATTTTCAGTAAATTAAAGCATGCTTTCATCCAGATCGAGGGGGACCTGCATGGTGGCAGAAAAAATGGCTGAAAATCCTGAGCCGGAAGGAACGTCCAAGACTGCACCCCCCCGCTGCACATTTTGGTTGTAAAATTTGGGTAAAAAAAAAGACTACTATTACTCAGGACCCTAACAGAAAGGTTTTTTGCATTTTAAACTTTGAAGCTTTACCACACTAAGATGGGCTTGAGCCTAACCCAGATACCACCTCTGGAAACGAGGAGGAGATGAATGGGGTGAAGGAGGGTGGGAGGTGGAAATGTTCTGTTGTTTCAGGGGACAAAAGCTCCTTGTGAGCGGGATATGATTTACACTCCATTACTCTAGCAGCTGCAGAGGTGGAGGGGGGGCAGTCGAGACATTCCACCTGGCAGCATAATGATGGGGTTTTGACGCACACTTTGATCTGCTCAGAAGGACCCACACAAAAGCAAACGCAGACACACACCTTGACCTGGAATGCGGTCTGCAGGTAATGACAGAACAGTGGTGGGTTTGGGTTTAAATAAGAAAAGGCGTCTCGGGCTGGGGACAGGTACAAACACACTTCTTTTAAATTGCTGGCATTATTTATGCTTGTCAGGCATTTTTATTAGGTAAGGATGGAGCAATTGTGTCACTTTATTCATGAAACACAGGCTCTAGATGGGAACTGAAAATGCAGAAAAAACAAACAAATCCTCTTTCAAAAAGTCCTCTGTTAGTCTCAAATTAATCTCAATCTGTTCTCAATTTAGTTATCATTTATTAAAAAGTGATAAAAACATAAAGCGACCTTGTGAATGAATTATCCACTAGAGAACCCCAAATGTGACTAAATAGACAACAAAATAAAAAAATGAATACACAGTAAATTAAATGTGAATATATATGTTGAGTAGAAGTAAAATTGAAGTTAATGTCATCAGAAATGGTGCTGCAAATTTGGTTGTTGCTGAAGAGTTAACGTATCTTTACACATTGGTCCAAGAATTCCATCTATACTCTTTAGTGTAAAAACGGCTCAATCGTATCATTTTTTGGAACGGCTCCTCTGGCAGCGATGAGATAAACGGTTGTGCGGCTCAGCATGGCGATGACTAACACTGAGGGAAAAGCTGAGGAGGATCTGCGAGGAGAGACACGTCCTCGTGGCTTTAAGGGAAACAGACGCGTGTCGGATTTGACTGGGAGGAATGGAAATGTCTGATTAAAAAAAGAAATAAACCTCTTCTGGAACGAGAAACATTTAATTTTGCAAACTGACAAGCAGGAAGTTTCCTTCAAACTCTCAAAAAAGCTTTTGGATCATCTGGTCCATCTCAAATTTCTCTCAATTGGGTTTCCACTCGTTAAAAAGTGATAAAAATATGAAGTAACCTTGAAAATGAGTTGTCCCACTAAAAATCTCACTAATTAGAAGAAACCATGTGTCGACTCTTTCTTAAGGTCAATTGCTGCTTCTAGAGCAAACCATTTCTGCACAACACATTCAAACTACAACATGACAGAGTTGTGGGTAAGCTCCAAAGGTTTCTGCATCGCGTGAAGAGCTCTAACAGTCGCGGGGTTGCGTGGCGAGCTTCAGCTCCCTGTGTCGAGCATTCAAAGATGGGCGGGGCTTTTATACTGGAGCCAGAGCATGATGACATGACGTGGCCATCATTTTAGGAATCGAACAAGTTTATTTTAAATTTTCATACATTTGGCAATGGCCAACAAACGGCACTTTTAAAGCCCCATTTGTAGAAGTCAACTGCCAAGAAAAAGTTGATTTAGTGTTTGGTTACCCTTTGATAGACCACGGGAACGCTTTTACAATAGTTTAGAGATGGTTGGAGAGGGTCTGTAAAAGAACCTAGAGAAAATAATTGTTGTCCATAGATTTGAAATTACTAATTTCATTGTTTATGCACTATTTCTATTGTTTTCTATACAAGAAGCATGGATAAAGTCATACATTTTATTAGTCTCCCTTGATCTTAATTACATAATAAGCAGAGAAAGGAGGGACTATGAACCCTCTCATCAGTTGAGGACTCCGTAAACATCTCACCTGGTAAGACCTCATGGAGCGCATGGATGAAGGAAGCTCCGAGTGGCTGTGATTGATCACCCGCTGCAGCTCCTCACACACCTTCAGCGGCAGCACCAGGGGGTGTGCTATGACACTCGTCTCCCAATGAGAAACAACCCTGAAAGCAAAAACACGGCTACCCTGATCAATTGCATTTGAGACAACATTGGAGAGACCCGCCAAACACTGGAGGGAATCTTTAACCATTTGTCTTCAGGCAACTTTGTTTAAATAGTCAGTAAAACAGAGCAAATGTGGGTTGATCCAAAAAGAAGGAACACATCTGTGTGCAAACAAGCAATGCAACAAGAAGGGGCTTAAAGGAGGAAGAGGGAAGGGGAGCAGAAAGATGGATGCTCTGTCAGTGAGCGATGTTGATCTATTTGTTTGGTTGACATTTAGCCATCTGTGAGCTTCAATTTTGAAATGCTTAGAGTCTTGGCAAGGAAAATATCTTCTAAGCCACTTTAGATTAGAGGAAAGGTTGAGCTGAGGAAAATGTAGCTGCAATTTCCACACTAAGAACAATTCTTTATGAGTGGAAATAAATGCATCCTTTTCCCTGGACTCAATTTCCACCTCAGACTGGTCCGCCAGCACCTACAACTTTCACTCAACCCTAATCAAGTCGGGGCTATTAGTGACGGGAATAATCCACTCAGGCCCCGGCTCGCCGCTTCTCTGGCCAGTTATTGGCAGTTTAAACAACACATACTTCAACTTTCCTCCGCAATCATCTGTGACTGACTGTATCCAGAATAAGACAGCCGTCAGCCTTGGACTCCAGCTCCACAGGCTGAACATTTCATTTAAATTGTCAGAGATGAGTGATGAAAGTTGCATGGAGTTTTTTTTTTCTTGTGGGGAGGAGATGGAGAGGTCGGCTAAATCAGCAAAAACTGCTTCTTAAGGAAGGCAAGATGTTGAAGATCCACCAGGCCTAAAATTAGATTCTGATTTTGACCAGAAGTTTGGATATGTAGATGATTTTGTACAAAAAAATAAATAAAACAGAGACTGGAGAACATGACTGTTGTCATTAATGGGGCTGCAGATCATGACGTCAGACTTCTGAAACATACATGGTTTGACCAATCACAAAACTCAAATGTAATACCTCGATTCAACCTGTGGGGAGCAGCAAGCGGACTGTTTTAGGCTATATTGTCAAGAATTAAACACCTTTATTTTAATTTGTCAAACATTTGGCAATGACAGCATTTTTAAAGCCCCATTTATAAAAGTCAACAGCCAAAAAAAAGTTGATTTATGGCTTGGTGACCCTTTAAGGTCTGGACTTTGCTTATCCAGCTAAGACAGTAATGTCTTATGCTGGATGTTAACAATTTCTAGTATATTTTTTCATAACATTTTATAATGTTTTGACTTCAAACTATGTTGCAGAATTTTGGTCTCATCAATTAAAGTGATCCCATATAATTATACTGCCACCACAGCCAACAAAGGCAATAATATTAGTAGTAGAGTGGGAGAGACTCCTGGTGGATCGTCTGTGCTCCTGTTCTTGGCCGTGGAACACGCCTCTGGCTTGTTTTGGCTGTGGACCTCGCCCCCACCTGTCCCCCAGTCCTATCTGCCTTAACTCTATTTGAATACGTAGTTGTAGAGTTAGATAAGCTAATTCTTCTTTAATCCCCTGTCAGTCCTGTGTGAGGATCTCTCCTTCATGTGGACATCCCTAACGTTTCTTCTTTTTTTCCTGGAATCAGTTTTTTAGGAGTTTTTTCTCACCGAGGATAAGCCGAAAGTGAACTACTTTTAATTTGGACAATTTAACCCTTTAAATCTGCTCCAAGGTCTCCTTTTACTTTTCTAGAATTTGAATTTTAGATTTCCACATGTGTTTAGCTTGGCAGCCTACTCTTGCCATGTGAGGCCGGACATTGTCGTGCATTAGGAGGAAACCAGGACCTACTGCACCAGCGTAGGGTCTGACAATGGGTTCAAGGATTTCATCTGGATACCTTATGGCAGTCAGAGCACCATTTCCTAGGCAGTAGAGGTCTGTGCGTCCCTCCATGGATATGCCTCCCCAGACCATCACTGACCCACCACCAAACCTGTCATGTTGAACCACGTTGCAGGCAGCATAACGTTCTCCTTGTCTTCTCCAGACTCTTTCACGTCTATCACAGGTGCTCAGGGTGAACCTGCTCTCGTCTGTGAAAAGTACAGGGCGCCAGTGGTGGACTTGCCAATTCTGGTGTTCTTGAGCAAATGCCAGTGGAGCTCCACGGTGCTGGGCAGTGAGCACAGGGCCCACTACAGGACGTGGGGCCCTCAGGCCACCTTCATGAAGTCTGTTCCTGATTGTTTGGGTAGAGACATTCACACCAGTGGCCCTCTGGAGGTCATTCTGTAGGGCACGAGCAGTGCTCAGCCTGTTCCTCCTTGCACAAAGGAGCAGGTATGGGTCCTGCTGAGGGGTTGAGGACCTTCTACAGCCCTGTCCAGCTCTCCCAGAATAACCACCAGTCTCCTGAAATCTCCTCCATGTTCTGGAGATTGTGCTGGGAGACACATTAAACCTTCTTGCTGCAGCACGTGTGGATGTGCCATCCTGGAGAAGTTGGACAACCTGTGCAACTTCTGTAGGATTAAGGAATCTCCTCATACTGCCAGTAGAGATAATTATCAAGCCAAAATCAGCACGAGTGGAAAACCAGCCAAAAAAGATCAAGAGGGAGAAACTTGAAATGACCTCCACATGTAACACCAGTCCTGTTTTGAGGGTTTTCTAATTGTTGCCACTGAAGTGCTCCTGTTGTTAATTCTATGAACACCAATACAGCTGAAATTGATTAACGAGGCTCTCAGCTGCTTAACCAACCAGAAAATTATCAGACAGGTTTAATTCAATTCATGCCAAGTCCAATAAAAAAGTGTTCCTTTAATTTTCGTGAGCAGTGTACATTTTTACAGTATGCAGAAACCTGTTGAAATGTAGAACATGAACTTTAACTCCAACAGCTTTCCTAACAAAGCAGCTCTAACTCAATGAGACAGAATGGATCAAAACCAAACAAGGAAAACTTACCGCCAGTTAAACTAAAGCAGTATGAGCGCTGATTTAGAGAGAGATTCCAGGTCTTTTAGGTTAGATGACGATCATTAGAATAACTTTTCTATAGTAGGAAATCCTTCCTCTAAAACAGGAGAACAATGGTGATTAAAAAGACCGTTGTTTGGTCTCCAGTCATTCTGTCAGTCAGCTGGTGGGCTCAGTGAAAAAGGAGGAAACAATCGACTTCTGAGTTCTGTCTTTATGCCTGCTGGCTGCATGACTGAGGTGGAAGAGGGGAGGATGGGTGATGAAGGGGGAGACTTTAATTCAGTTGATAATAGGGCTGGATGGTTTTGGAGTGGAGCTCTGCTTTACCAAACATGGAGAACAGCAAATAAATGTGCTCATCTGGAATGGCATCAAAGTACCTGGCAGCATTTGAAACAAAGAGTTCAATTTGCCAAAACAGTTTCTACCATTCACAGAACAGTGAAGGATAACAGATTGAAGGACACAAAAAAAATGAACTCTCACTCTCTTTGTGGGGCGTCTGCATCTGAGCAGGTGATGTAGAGGAGTTTCAGGGCTCTGGCGGCTCTGAGCGGTGAACTGTGAACCGCGGAGCTGCTGTCATTCCCGACGCACTTCTCTGGGACGGCGGCGATGATGGAGTCGCTGTTCAGCAACCAGAGCTGCAGGGCGAGCAGAGATCACTGAACACACAATCATTCCAGGAGGACATCTGGATTAAATGACAACCACATTTAGGTTACACTCAAAATCATTTTGCTGTCATGTTATAAAAGTTTCTCGTGCTGTTTTGAGACAAGACCTTATAGCACTCACTTTTCAAATATATTTGTGTTGTGAAGTCTACTCTGTTCTGATGCAATTTCACACAAGATTAATTTTATTGTAGCTTTCATATTTCCCTTGTAGGGGAGTTTTATTGTCTTGCTTTAGCTGGAAGCTCAATTTTAAAACTGTTAAAAGTTAGTATATTTCCAGATCCTGTCAGGATTAAGAAAACTTCTGAGAAAAAGCATGTTTTATTTGAATTATAATGATATTAAGATACAAGGCAACAAACAAAATAAACACAATGAGGGTAAATAATAATTTTGTGTGCATCTTTATCAGGAAAAGGTCCATCTGTGAAGCCTGAGTTTAGCTCAAGGATGAAGCTGAAATGTGACAAATGGGTAAAACTTTATAAAAACAGCTTTATTCACACATTATTAATGTGTTTATTTATACATTTATCAGCACAATAAGCCGAATAAGATTTATTAACACACTTAGTAAGACTCATTAACATCTAAAGTGAGAACAATGTCTACAAGGGCCATAATAATAATAAACTGCTAACAAGAATAACAAATTATCTTTGTCAACTATATATCAAGTATTTTGCAGCACCTCATCTAAAGTATTATGGAGACTGCAACTATGAAATAACGCTAAAAAAAAAAGAATCCAGGAAATCACATGGTTTGATTTTGAAATAATGTATTTATACAATGGTGCAAAAAATAAGTATTTATCTCCTAGAAACATGAATGAATTCTATCCATCACAGACCTGTTAATTCTTCTTTAAGAGGCTCTTCTATCCTCTACTTGTTACCTGTATTAATGTCACCTGTTTGAACTGGTTATCTGTTTAAAAGACACCTATCCACACCCTTAAACAGTCTGACCACAACCTCTCCACCAAGACCAAAGAGCTGTCAAAGGACGCCAGGGACAAGATTGAACACCTGAATAAGACTGAAGTGAACCAATCTCCAATAAACATGCAGCTTGATGAGAAGAGATCAACTGTTGGAGTAATTATTATAAAATGGAAGAAATAGAAGATCACTGACAATCTCCCTCCACCTGGAGATCACTTAATCTGGAGAACAGTGAGGAAACATCCCAGAACTACATGGAGGAACTGATCCATGACCTAAAGAGAGCTGGGTCATCAAGGTTACTGTAGTAACACACATCATCATTATGGATTCAAGTCCTGCAGAGCTCGGAAAGTCCCCCAGCTTAAATTAGGACATGTCCAAACCCATCAACCAGATGGTTCTCCAGAGGTTACCTGAATGATCCAGAGGATTGGAAGAATGTCATGTGGTCAAATGAGACCAAAATATGATACACTTTAGTGTAAATGCTGCACATCATGTTTGGAGAAGGCTAAGTTACACCTCAAAAACACCATACCCACTGTAAAGCACGGGGTGGAAACATCATGTTTTGAGGATGCATTTCTGCAAAGAGACCAGGACGACTGAACCATATTAACATAAGGATGAATTTAAACATGTTTTTTGGACAAAAAACTTTTTTGATCAGTGAGGTAATTGAGAAAGAAACTTAACATTGATACCAAACACACAAAGGAGTAGCGACTTAAGAAGCATTTTAATGTGTTCTAAAGTCTCTGGACCTAAAAACAACAGCGAATCTTTGGAGGGAGTTGAAAGTCTGCATTTTCCAGCCCCCCCCCCCAAATAATAATAATAATAAAAAGAAAAAATAATCACATCTCTTGAGAAGATCTGACCACACTTGACCCCATTCATTCCATCCTGTACAAGAATCAGTCGTCCTGGTCCCTTTGCTGAAAAACAGCCATAAAGCATGATGCTTCCACCCCCGTGCTTTACAGTAGGTTTGGTGTTCTTGGATGCTACTCAGGATTCTTTCTCCTCCTAACAGTAGAGTTCTTACCAAAAAGATCTATTTTGGTTTCATCTGACCATAGGACATTCTCCCAATTATTTTCTGGATCATCTAAATGCTCTTTAGTAAACATTAGACGGGCCTGCAGATGTACCGGCTTTAGCAGGGGGACACGTCTGGAACTGCAGAGTTTGTCGTGTGTTACTGATGGTAGTCTTAATTACTTTGGTCCCAACTCTCTGCAGGTCATTCACTAGGTCTCTCCGTGTGGTTCTGGGATTTTTGCTCACCATTCTTGTGATCATTTTGACCCGAAGGGGTTAGATCTTGAGTGGATCCCCAGATGGAGGGAGATCATCAGTGGCCTTGTAGGTCGTCCATTTCCTTTTAATTGCTCCCACACCAAGTCATTTACCTATTGTAGATTCAGTCTTCCCAGCCTGGTGCAGGTCAACAGTTTTATTTCTGGTGTCCTTGGACAGCTCTTTGGTCTTGGCTATAGTGGAGTTTGGAGTGCGACTGTTTGAGGTTGTGGACAGGTGTCTTTTATAGAGATAACAAGTTCAAACAGGTGTCATTAATACAGATAACAAGTAACAGGTTACAGGTCTGTGAGAGCCAGAAACCTTTCTTGTTTGCAGATAAAAAAATACGTATTTTCTACAATTATTTTAAAAAGAAATTATGTCAAAATCAGATAGTGATTTTCTGGATTTTTTTTTCCTCATTTTGTCTCTCACAGTTGGGTTATACTTATAAAGAAAATTGCAGGCCTCTCTCATCTTTTTAAGTGGGAAAACTTGCACAATTGGTGGTTGACTAAATACTTTTTTGCTTCAGTGTATTTGATGCATATTTTCAAATATTTACACCTAATTATGAGATAATAAATGGCTTCATCTCACTTCAGTAAAAGAAGAGATCTTTCTGATTATGGTTGTTTTAAATTTTATAAAAAGTAAAAACAAAATTAAGAGAGCAACTCTAAACAAAAGACACAAACAGCATGTCATCTTATCAGCTTATTTGAAATTCCTGAAAGGTACTTACGAGTAGAAAGGGATTCCCGTCAGGTGTTTGAACCGAGAAGTGGAAAGTACTGAGAGAGTTTGACAGCTTAAGCAGTCGGGCTGCTAATGTCTTTTCAAGGAAGTGAAACCTGCACCAAACAAGGATCAAGTTTAGTCATTTACATATAAGTCATGCTGGGGTCATGTCACCTATGAGCTTTGTTTCAAGGCATTTCACGTTCCCTAAATATTCCAAATGAAAGTTCATCTGTAAGACACAAGAGTCAAAAGTCTAACAACGTTTCTTCTGTTATATTTATACAATAAAACACGAGCTGATTAAAATGCATAACGACAAGCAACCAAACAGTCATGCTCTTCAAAGTTTGAAGACGTCTCAGTCTTTACCTCTAATGATTGCAAAACCTTAAATCTTGCATCTAAAAGTTTGGAAATCCATTAATACCAGAAAATTTACAACTTTCTTTGTTATTCTTTTAAAAACTGACAAACCTCTAAGCAAATTATACATCAGAGAATTTCAGAGAGCCATCCTTCCCCATAAGAGTGGACAAAGTTTATTTACCACACAACTGTTGTGTAATCTGCTTCTGAAATCTACCAACAACTATCTCTCCTCAATGTTTACCCCCCCACACCTCCACCACCACCACCACAGCCCCCGGGGCATCTGACTGGAGCACACAAATAAAGCTCCTTTGTAACGCCTCGTTAATCATCTCGTTGGGGCAAACCATTTAGCTAAAACAGAGGGGAATGGAATAGAGATGCCTCATTTAGTCTGACCTTTGGGAGATTTACAGGAATTTAACTCTATAAATTGTTGAGCGTCTTTGGTTGGGTCACCTGTAAGGTCACGTGTACAAACACTTTTAAAAATCTCATTCCAAGGTAATTACTTGGAAATGTCAGGTGGACTTTTTTTATGCGACCTTTAGTCTTTCAGTTCCAAAAAGTGGCTGCTGGCGGAGACCCGATAGCTCAGACAGACAGGTTTGAGTTTTTGTTCTTGAACATTAAGCTTGTGAGTCTAACTTTGTTGGACTTTTAACTTTACAGTGAGCTGTCACAGAGTAGTACCTGTGACAGCTCACTGTAAACTGTGTATGATATTTTTTAAGAGGTCATCCAAATGTTTCCAACAAGATTTTAAGTGGATGGAAACCTATAAAATAAAATTAAACGAAAAGTAAAGAAGTTTGGCTAATTGTATTTTAGTAACAATTCTGCTTGGCAATATGTTATGTGTTGGAAAGCCTGTTATTTCCTGTTTTTAATGGGCTACGTCTGTAAAAAACATACATGTGCATTTATGGGATGAGCAGTAAAAAAAAAAAAGTGCAACAAATTTCCTCAGAGTGGATCTTTCAGTTAACATTTTAGAGAAACCAAAGTGTTCAAAAATGTTCTCCTGTTTAATCAAGGCTGAACTAAAAGCACAAGTATTCTGCTGATAAAGAAAGAAATGTGAACCATTTGGTTAAATATTTAGCAAATAAAGTGCACATTTCCTCCCTCATTCAAAATGTGTCTGTAGGCTCTAAGCAGTCTCCAAGACCTCGTCCACAGAGGCCACAAATGGTGGAGATCTAGTTTGTAACATTACTGAGAATGAAGCAAAATGTTTGCAGTTGAGTGTCTTTCTCCTCACTGCAAACTCTTAACTCTACATCGTTAATAAAATTTTACTGGTGGTGTGATTTGACATGGAAGCTTTATATCAAAGTATATTATTAGAAGTGGTTTTTATTTCATTAAAACATGGCAATGACTGGCCATTTTTCTTTAGATTAGAGCTTCAAAAATACACATACAAACATAATAATAATTAGAAATAGAAAAACTGGGGATGTCCTAATCAGGTTCTTTTGAGAAATTTGATTTCAAGGATCTGCCGAAACAAAGTCCCAAGCTGTTACTTTTGTAAAACGTCAAAAGAAATGAAGACATGAAAAATAAACAGAATTGATCCTATTAACTTTCTTTTATCATTCAACTCTTAAACAGAACAATTCTGTGAATTAGCTTAAATAATCAGTAAAAATAAAACTAGAAAAATAGTTAATTATTAACTAGTAAAAACAGGTGGTATAATTATCCACGTGAGAAAGTTTGTTGACTGTAGCTTTAGTATCTGCAGAACTATTGAACATTTCTGATCATTACTAATTTAAGATTCCTAAAAAATAATGATGGCTTTCTTTTAAAATTGTCATTGTAGCATAAATATGATGAATATTCATGGCTGGCTAAACATTTCATACTGTCAGTTGTTGTTGAGACATTATTTTTTTATCACTTTTTCCCCAGAGCTTGCACCTTGTAGACCAGTCATTGGTAACTGTTTCCCATTCAATGTTTGCTAAAAACATATATTTTTTCTTTTAAAATGGCTTGTGTTATGACAAATCAATACAGCCCTCAAGCTTTTACACCATGTTTTCTCATCTTTTTTTATCGTCCTAGAGCAGGGGTCTGCAACCTCCAGCTCCAGATCCACATGTGTCTCTTTTATCTCTCCATTGTGGCTTCTTGGACAACATAAAATAAGTCATAGAGACTGCTGATCCAGACATGTCGACCGTCTCAGTCAGCAGCTCCCTCTAACCAAAACTACCTAAAGAAAACAAATAAACAAAGCCTGTAAACTAGGACTACCAAGATCCAACCCCAAACTAAAATAACAAAACCCAGCAGTGTAAGACTACTGAGGACAAAGAGGGGAAAAAGAACCAAAAAAGAAAAAAAAAAGAAAAGGAAATTAAAATATAATCTTTTTTTTAAAGTAAGGAATAATTAATTAGCATTTATTTAATTTAGATTAGTTAAATGTATAAATTGATGTCTGAGGTTCACATAGATGATAAACTATGTAGGTTTTTACATCCTGTTGACCTGAAGACGTCTTGTTTGATCAACTCTACCTCCAGAATGAACAGATTTGATATGAAAAGTAAAACTTTGGTAAAAAGTTTGAAGCACATATTATCTTCTGCTAAACAACATTGGTTACCAGCTGCTCAGAGCAGCACTGAGATAATCTTGTTTGGCACAGATCATCTTTTATTTTGGAAATACGTTTTTTGAGCTTCTGTCAAACGAAAAAAAAAAAAAAAAATCAAACTTTGAGAGATGCTAGTTTTTTTTTAATATACTTTTGCTTTTGTTTGTGCCTAAAAATAGACATAATTCATATTTTTTTAAAAAATAGGTCATGAATGCAAATCCAAATTTCTTAAATGCTAAAGTAAGACTATGCAGCTCCTTCTAGGTTTTGATCAGTAGAAAACAAGAACAAATGGCTCTTTTACCGTTAAAGTTTGCCAACCCCTGGTGTAGAGGCAACTACAGCCATGGGAATTGAATCCCAAACTCTGCAAGTGGACGGCTACTGCCGCACCTCCAACTTCCCAACATCTAAAATTTGTAAAAATTGTGTGCTGCTGATGGAATTCATTCCTGCAAGTCTTACCCAACTGTTAGACAGATGGACAGAACATGGAGAAATAAACAAAAACGTAATGGTTTTCGCTGCAATTTTACTGAGAAACAAAACTGACCAGCAAATAGTCTGAAAAGATTTACAGTTTAATGATGAATCTGTGTGTTTTGTGTTAAAAGCAGTAACCAGGATATAAACCTGCCTGCTCAGTGCAGCTGGTCTTGGATCCCCCACAGGGGGCTCCACCACCACCTGTGTGACGTACAGCTTCAGCGCTTCTAGAAGACACAGCAGAGATTTCTCTCAGGGACTGCTGAACAGCATCACTGAATGGAGCTGGTGGGGGGTGTACCTGGTGAAACAGCCTCTCCCAGGACTGATGAGCAGCTTGCACACGAGACAAATGTCACACGGCGACAAGGTTTCTGTGCAAAAAAACAATCCAGCATCAGAACTCAATCCTCTTTAAATGAAGTGATTTTAAAACCCAAATAGCTGCAGCACAAAGGAGGGACAGAAAATGGAATGCAGATGGTTTTCCTGCTCTTTGTTGGGCTTTTTACAATCCCGTTCATGCGCAGAATGATTAATGAAAGAGTGGAGGGATCAATCCTCATCTGTTGCTGGTGATGGACTTGAGTGGAGCTGCTGTTTGATTCCTGCACGTCTGTGTGGGTGACGATGCTACACAACACATTAAGAACTCCAGTGTTGGATTCTGGGAAAAAACCCACACTAGAATGAACATGTGCACCCCCCCTCACCTTTTGCTCCTGTCTGTCTGCCGTTCCAACAGGACTCACTTCCTCAGTCAGAGTCTGAGTACAGCTGCTGTCTCGGGCTAAAAGGACGAAGGTGTCGCCCAATAAACAATCGTCAGCTCGAGGCAAAAGCTTCTTGCTGGCAAACGGATCCGGATGGCAACACCAGTCGTCCACAATGGCGTTCCAGCTGCCGTTGGGGAGAGGAAGAACCCGCTTGAACACTCTGAAGGAGTAGAGAAAGAAGGAAAACACAATAACAGGCCTTCACTCGGTTACTGTCCAGGGATAGCGACTCACTAAATTAATTGGTTCTTGCAGCAGCGTGAGGTGTTAAAGCTCAGCAGGCACAGAGCTGTCTGAGGCCCAGATAAACACAGAAAAAACAAAACTACAACATAATAAAGTGCAGGCATAAAGGACACTCCTGGAAAAAAGCCCAAACAGTTTCTCATAGTGTTCTAAAATACATTTTTATACATTCAATCTTCAAAAGAACAGATTAAACATCATTGAATTCCAAAAAGAGGTAAATATGATTGTCTCGACTAGAGACAGTACAGAAAAAAACTATTCAAAGATTAGTGTTGATTCCGATAACCAAACACATTTAAACTTGTACGGAAACCAAAAGACCATGTTGTTTTTTAGAAATATGTGACTAATATTGACGTAGATTATCATTAAATTAATAAGCAGATCTCACTGAGATGTTTACTAATGACAAATAAAATCCTTTTTACCATAATTTAAAGCTTTAAACCCAACCAGAAGAAAACACCTGAATACGTTTCTCATTTATGTAAAAGTAATGGCTAAATTTCCTGTATAATTTAGAGCAGGGGTGTCAAACTCAGTCACACAAGGGGCCAAAACCCAAAACACACCTTAGGTCGCAGGCCGAACCGGATAAACATTTATTGAACACTTTAAAACTACATTTTTAAAACTTTAGATCATTGACTTTTTGACATATTTATGAACTAGATATATAGTATTACCTGTGATAATGCTATTGTGAATGCTGTAAGCTGAATTTAGCAGCTGCTGAATTGATAGCTAAAATTGCTAAGGCTAATAGCTGAAAACGCTGAAGCTGAAAGCCTGGTAAAATATTAGTTAAATGCCAAATTAGCCTAAAAAACAAACAAAAAAAAACTTAAGTTAGCCAAAAAAGCTAGCATTTAGCTGAAATATTAGCTAAACTCAAAAAATTTGCTTAAAACATAAAAAAGTCTGAATTAGCTAAACAGCTAGTGAGTAAATATTAGCTAAACTCCAAATCTGCGTAAAAAACGTAACACTAAAGCCTAAATAAGCATAACAGCTAGCATGTAGCTGAAAAATTAGCTAAACTCCAATATAGCCAAAAAAAATCTTAGTAAATCCCAAAATAATCCTAAAAGCTAGCAGAATGCCATTTTTAATAACTTTAAAACTGTAACTTTTGAACAGAATTATAAATATTAAAAAAGCAGCTATATTATTCTAGAATAAATCAACTTAAACCTTAAATAACTATCAATATTTTACTCTCCATAAAAATGTATTTTGTCAAAATGATACAAGATAAAAATAAGCACAAGTTAACACTGGTCTATTAATAACCATAAAATAAAATGATCTAGAGGGCCGGATACAATTACCCAGAGGGCCGGATCCGGCCCCTGGGCCTCGACTTTGACACATGTGATTTAGAGCGACTGTATTTCCACTTTCACAGGAGCATCAAAGTTAAAATCCTCTTCCAATCGTCTCTTGAGCTATTTTAAAAGCATCTCTGGTGATCTTTCAATTATGATTACTTTAGAAATACAATTGTAATCTTAATTTACTTTATACATGTCCTCCATTGTGAGAGAAATACCACAAGAAGATGTTAAAAACATTAAAAAAAAAATCATTAGAGTGGGTTTAAAAAAAAAAATCAGCACTGTGGTGATTTGAGACACACATGCAGTGTTAGTATTATGGTGTGGGCTGCTAAAGTTATTTGTCAAAAATCAAGGTTTATCTGGCTAAAATTGAGCAATCAATTAGGAAAATCAGACATCTTTTAAAGATCATCCAGACACGAATCCCATTGAGAATGATTACATGTACAAAGAAGGACTTGAAAGAAGGTCTAATTCTTCATCTCAAAGATCTGGAGAAGAATGTGATTCTTTTGTGACCTTTGCTTTGCAACTCGCAAATTTACTCCATGACAAAGGTTTTGTACATGGAGAACTTGTTGTGCAAAACATATGAAAAAAATTAGAAAGGCCACTAGGTGGCAATCATGGTACGGCATTACACCTTATTCCAGAAGAAGAAAATATGAGCAAAAAACAGTACTTTAGATCAGAAATGGTTACTTTAAAAAATCTTTCCTTAAAAGAGTTTAGAAAATTCATCCCTGTGAGTTTATAGAGATGCTCATTTAGTCAGCAATGTATGTTTAGGTCAACCGAGCGTTAGCATTAGCCGCCCTATGGGAGATTCCATTAAGCGTTAGCATCAAGCTAGCAGACTTTAGTTTTAAAAGTCTGCTAGTCTGAGTTAAATCAATCTCTATTTTTATGAATCCATTATTGATCTGTTAAGCTGAAATCGATTTAAATCGATTAAACAATTTTATCAACGCAGCCCGTGAAAAGGATCTGTAGATGTATTCCCCCATACAGTCTTAGAGGGCAACTGAACCCTAAATCAACTTTTTTTGCTCTATACATGGGGCTTTAAAAGCACTATCTGTTGGTCATTGTCAAATTTTTGATAAATTAAAATAAAACTGTTTAATTCCTGAAAATATAGGCAAAAACCATCTGTGTACTGCACCCTACAGGTTGAAATGAGGTATTACAGTTGAATTTTGTGATTGGTCAAACCATGTAAGTTTCAAAAGTCCCACATCATGATCTGCAGCTCCAGTAATGATAACAGTCCAGCTCCCAAGCCCCTCCCCTCTGACTGAAATTTTGGCTGTCAGCCTCCAACTTCCCTGTTTGGTAACCCTTTAAGATCAACCTTTTGAAGTCCAAAAACAATCAGAATTCAGCTTCCTGTTTCTACTATGAATTTCTATGTGCTCAGTTTTGGATCGAAATACTATAAACAACATGAGACCCAGTTAAAACTTTTTTATTTTATTTTTTTTAGAAAAACTAATTTTGTTTTCAAGAAATTTCCATTACAATTTAAAGCATATTTTTTTTTAAAAAGTAATAGGAACTATTTTGTTTGAACCTTTTTATTTGGTTTCCCGGCACCTTTAACTCTTGGTCAGATGTTAGTGTGCCTTTTCATGCTTAAAAAACTAATTATTACTTTTTCTGGAACTGCCTAAGCTAAAGTTTTGAAATATTTGCTTCAAAGAAGAATAAAAAAGTCTGCTCATTGGGTGACATTGGGTAGCTGCTGACAAGCACAGCCTGAGGGCAAGGGTCCCTGATATGCAGCCAGTGCAATTTTCAGCAAATCACATTGCAGGGTAGAAAAAGCTGCAGGGCAATAAGAACAATACCAAAGACCAATTCAGGCACCTATAGGTAAAAAAAAAAACATTTGTTTTAATGGTCAGTGCAGGCCTTATTGTTCAACAGCCTCTATAACTCCAACCTGTCAGAGGTAGGAGAGCGGACTCCACAGAGGACGAGTCTGTCCCCTTTCTGTGTGGGGTCACACTTGATAACACAAAGAAGAGCGTAAATAAAAAGCCGTCTCGACTGTCCCCACTGCTCCTTACCTGTCCTCCAGCAGCCGGGTCATGCAGCCCTGGCAGTAGAAGCAGTACGTCTGTTTTGCTCGGAGAGTCTCCGTCACACAGTCAGAAGCCTCTGTGAAGGGCCAAACAAAACAAATGAGCCAGGTGAGCTGAGGGGGAGCTCACCTTCAAATACGGAGCGGGAGAATCAATAAAACCTGGGGTGGCCAGGGTGACTCGTCTGTGCAACGGGTGATCAATCTAAATCTGATTGGACTGTCACGCCGTCCTTAGCCATAACTTGCTGTTACGATGGCAGAGACAAAAGCATTCCAGGTGAAGCCAAAAGATGAGCGTTTACAGACGCTGCTCAACAACTTCAGATGCCGTCTCTTCAGACCAATTAAAGGGAGTTCCAGCATGGTGGATAATGAGGCTGCTTATTGGTTTTTAATGATGCTCGGTGCAAAATAGGATCCATTCTTTGATGAGTGGATCCAATTAAATTTGAAGACATTTACCTTTATGGGAGCTCTGCTCAACAGTGATGCGGAGCCTGAAGTGCAGCTCCTCTTCACTGGATTCTCCAGGCGTTGGGATGCAGGACCCCTCCGTGAAGCTGACTCCTGCAGGTAGAGTCAGCTCCAGCTGCCCTCTGGGAGTCCTGACCACAAGGGAGGACGCCCCTCTGGTCACAAGCACATGGTCAGCAGATCCGGCCACCTCTTTACTGCAGAAGATGGAAGCACAGGAACAGATGAGACATTTCAAATACAAAACATGAGAAATAATGGACAAAATAAACCAGAATTTCATTGAAAGTGTTACACGGACCTCTCAGAAAAGTGTTTTTTATCAAGTCAAAAGCCTAAACGTGTAGGAATCTGAGCTCTTAACTAAAATTCAAGATAAATACATCCGAAAAAAATATACTTTTATTCAATATTAATTAATTAACAAAAAAAAGAAAAACAGTTTTCAGACTCCAGGGAAACAGAGCAGCGACCTGAGAAATGAATGAAATGATTTATTGATTTCTCCAGCTCTCATTACTGTCTGGCACTGCCGAAAAACCCCCAAGAATCTGTCAAATCAAAAGTTCTCCACTTTTTCCTGAACCTAAAAAACATGAAAAGAAAACATTTAAGAGTTTTGACTTGTAAAATAACTAATTTCCTCTAATCTTGATTGAGTGTCTGGACAAAATCTAGCGTGCATCTGTTGCAAGTTTAATAGGTTAAAACTTTCCCATAAAGCTCCTATAAAGCAATTCATTCCTAATCAGGAAATTCTATTCTCTTTTTTATTCGGGACTTTCACTAAAAAAAGTAAAGATAGTTTATCAATTATTGCTGTTACGTAAAATACAAAAGGCAGCATTTGTCTCCTGCCAAATGAAAATGGACGATTGTAACGGATTTGTAATTAGTCTCACGCACAGTGATTAATAAGACAGCCATGCTGGCAAATCCAAACCCTTTTGTTAAAATGTCAGGTACTCTGACAAGAAATATTGGGATTTTAGAAAATGTAGGACAAAACTGTGCCACAAAACACGTATTCACATTCATTTGTTTGTTTACAAAGATGGATGAACTCATAGAGAGCAAAGACGAATTTGGATGGACTTTAATGTGGTTTCTAGAGTCATGGACAGTGTAACTTTTTCCTAGAAGACCATGGGACTTCTCAACTGTAAAAAAAAGGGGGGGTGGGGTGCAAGTGGTAACAGGCTGAGCTCTGTGAAGGTCAGTGTTTTTTGAAAGTCTGTTTATTTTGCAGGATTTTATGCCTGGTTGACTCCATCTAGAGGCAGAACAGGTGTACTGCAACCAAACTTTTTGAGTTATTATAATAAAATAAAATAAAAAACAAGATAAAATTGTAACATTTTCACCAATTATTATTATTATTATTCCCAATATTCTTAGTTTAATTTATATCATGTCAGGAGTATATTTTTATTTTAGCAGACCAAATAAACAATGACATTTAACACCAAATGTCCTCTATTTTACAGATGTGAAGTAAGCTGGGCTTTAAAAGAATCAACTATTCAAAATCACTAAAAAACAAGATTCATTCATCATTTTTTTTCTTTTTTTTTAAAATCATCTTCAGGCATTACTTTTAGTTAGTTTTTAAGTGTAATTATAATTTCCTTAACAAGAGTTCCTCCTTTCTTTAGCAAAAATATGAGAAAACTTTTTTTTTCCAAAATGAAATTCATTTTGGGTGGAAAGTTGTAAAATAGATGGATCATTGATTGAAATGTGTTGAACAGTAAATCTAATTGTGAACTGAAATGGAGCAGAATCCACGTTTCATCAGTGACACCTCGCCGTAATGTGGAGGAAATAACAAAGCTCCAAGTTCAGCACAAAGATGCACAACTTCACCTCTCTCCATGAATGGAGAGGGTGGAAAATATCTTCTAATGAGAAAAATAAAAGCTTACTTACTAATTGTGCACAAATGCTGCATACGCACAGGGTGTGCAGGTGATACACAAGTGAGGCCTGGATGATCCACAAAAGATGCCCAAAAAAAACAGACTGATTGTCTGATTACTTCATGTCTAACTGCCAAGCTGCATGTAAGGGAAGTGTGAGGGGTGCACACCTTTCACGTGAACAGCACAAACAGACTCCCTGCTCAGTGGACACTGTTCGGGGGGTGTGAAACACTGAAATATCTGTATGACATGCCTGTCTTAACTACTTCGTTATGTGTTGTTTTCTCTACAACCCGACGCCTGCAGCATACCCATAGGAAAAAAATGTTCATAAACATTTTAACTCTATGGGCTTTACCGAGATGTTTCCCCATGTCCAGGTCCTATAGGTCCAGGTTTCCCCAACAGGTTTAGTTTGAAAGTTTGAACTTGATTCATTCACTGACTTCCACAAAAACAAGGTGTTCGTATTTTTAGACTCTCAGAGGATTTTAAGCAAACAGCCATAAAGCTGTTAGGTAACTTTCCTTATTGACAGCAAAAGTCGACTTTCATGGAACTTTAAGGCGCATTTTTTACCTGACAATAAGAAGTCCACTCAGAAGCCGCTTCCTCAGCTCCAAGAACACTCCAACTCCACGTGCGTTGCATGACGGGTGTTCCGTCATGTTCATCAGATCCTCGGGTTTGAGATCAACACAAAACAACGAGAATATCACCGGATATGTGAGTTATGATGGTATCATCAAATATTCTCAGGAAGGGACAGTAAATATACAGCTAGTAGTCGTAGGAACGCTAGTTTGCACAGAGCTTTGTTTAGTGGCTTTTCCTGGAGTGCCATTCAACATCCGTAAATGCCCTTCAAAATAAAAGACGGGTATTTTAAAAAAGTCAAGTTGTTTAAACAGTGCTTTTTAATTGACAAAGTATAACATTTATTACTTACCTAGGAAAACTAGCAAGCAAGCAAGCAAACAAACAAACAAACAAAAACAGTAGTTCATCAAAATTTGCATCTAATTGTAGACTGATGATAGAGAAAACCTTCCCTCATTGCCCATCATCTCTTTGTTTACACTCTATCCTGCCAGCTTACAGCACCTGACTCCCACCCCCAACCTAACATTATTGATGCAAGAAAAATTGTGAGCAAAATTGAAGGTATCCAACCGAACAGTTTAGATCCAGGTACCAGCTTAGACAAGAAAGATTAAATTGTCAATTGATCTGTTTCTCTCCTATGGATATATCAGAATCGGAGATTGTGGACTGCC
Organism: Oryzias melastigma; assembly: GCF_002922805.2. Taxonomy (NCBI): domain Eukaryota; kingdom Metazoa; phylum Chordata; class Actinopteri; order Beloniformes; family Adrianichthyidae; genus Oryzias; species Oryzias melastigma. Next base: position 22,059,710 of record NC_050527.1, on the reverse strand, counting down.
AGTTGCAACTTTTGTGTCATAACAACAATCTTTCTCAAACATTTTTTTTG
>NC_050527.1:22057128-22059566 GCF_002922805.2 Oryzias melastigma | reverse complement strand
GATGGGTTTTTAAAGTCCAATGTGCTTTGAATCCATCCCCCAGTATTTGTCTATAACAGCCAAGAGTAAGATTTTTTTTAAAGTCAGTAAAAGTTTAAAGTTTGACAGATTTGTTGATGCAAACTTGCTTTTTATTAAAGTCCTCATCGTAACCCCTGTGTAAAACAGTATTTTATTGTGAAGGCGTGGAGTGTGATTTCCTGGAGGATCGGGCGCAACCTTTGCGCTCGTGACACCATACTCGGAGCTGATTGGCTGTCGCAGACGTCCACGCGGAAAAGCCCTCGTACGCAGTGCCGAGCTGCAGTGCAGTCTGGGAACTGTCAACCCTTTAGCTCTAGATGTGCGGCGATGGGAGGTACAGTACGTTCACCTCTGATTTTTAGGACGTTCGAGAGAAACAGGAACATGTAGATGAAACCGCCGGTAGTCTGTTGTCACAGTGTTACTCTCAGGGCTCCAGGTGTTTTTGTAGGGGGTGTTCTCGGCAGAGGGCCCCAATCAGCTAGCTCACGTTCACATCAGCCGTGTTTACCTATCGAAGCGGATGCAATAATTGAATGACAGCCCCAAACGGTAAGGCTTTTTGCGCTTTTTTATTCTCACTATCAAATATCAACAGTTGAAGCAAAACGACCTATTTTTGTTAGTTAGAACGGACATCTTTAAGCCCTCTTTTCAAGGTCTATATACTAAACAATGGTGGGCGGATGAATATTTTCATGAAAACATTTTATTTTACTGTCGTTATGATTGTTCCCGGTTTATTTGCAATGTTTCTTTTTAAGCGTCAGCATTAATGAATACAATAGAGCCAAGCTGATGCTTTGAGTCTCCTTTGAGGACGCGGAGTTTCAGTTACATCCACTTTATGAAAGATTCAGGCACTTGGCTGGCACCTTTTATGTCACAGGCGCAAGCCACGCCCACATCACCTGAAACACCTGTTCAGCTACAAGTCAAGCAAATATCCACATAAACAAATCTCTGTTTGGGAATGAATCTGTTCCTACTAATACTCTAACGTCTTTCCATTGATTACCTGGAAAATTTTAAGGGTTAAAGGGCAAACCTGATACGACTGTGAGACTGTTTGAAAAGGAATATATTTAATCCATCTATACCCAGAAAATACAACATTTCACATATAGAAAACCCACGAATTAATGACATTATATCAATTAAGTGTCATTAAAGGAAATTCTAGCTTTGTTAGATCCAGTTTACCTAAAAGTGTGATGTCAGTCTCATCTATGTCACTTAAATAGGATTGTAATAAAAACACACGACATACGTGGTATGAAATGTTGTTATGACTCAAGGTATTTGGCAAAAACGAAAATAACCTGAAGCTAAAAGGAACCACAGCTGTTGTGGTCTAAGTAGGTGCAGATAATTTAAAAAGAAAATATGTAAAAAGTGTCATCAGGGTTGTTTATATGGTAACAAATATTTCAAATTAAAGTATGACCAAACTGCTGTTCTTGTGGCTAATTGAGAAACCTAATCTTCTCAGGGAATAGATTATAATATTTTTCTGTCAGGAATCTATTCACTTCAGTGAGGTTTGTTTGGTGGTGAAGCTCAGAGTTGACTGGCTTAACTCATTCGAAGTGATCAAACTGATTCAGTTGAGCAGCTGAGGTGGAGAGCATCCCTGAACGAGAGGCGCATCCCACCTTTCAGCAGATGAACTGCAGCAGTAGAAGATCGTGTTACGTAAGCAGGTCTGGAGACAGGAAACTGAGGGAGCTATAGGTGAAGATGCCTGTTAAACAAGTGATACTGGGACAGTTTGTGCTTCAGCAGTGAGATGAACACATCTCTATTTGCCTCAGACAACCAAAACATGGGAATAAAGTCGGCCAAACATCCTGGTAGTGGATTTAAGGAAATCTCTGTGTAATCTTCTTAGAGTCAGCAGAGCATCATTAAAATGCGCTAGTGCTTCAGAGTGTCGTTATTGAACATGTGCTTTCTTGGATGAGAGTGCATCCATCCTGTTGCAGCTGCTTTTAGCAACTCAACACCCCACAGAGCAGTTTGAGTTTTCTCTTTCCTGTGGCTCCTGCAGCTCCGTCCCACAGATCAGCTATTTGATAGCATGAAACCGCCTTCTCAGAAAGGAAGGAGGGCGAGTTTCTGATCGAGTTTTCTGATCTCACCTGAAAAGGGAAGATTCAGTGAAGCATCCAGTGAAATAGCTAGACTGCTTTTGTTTTCAGTGTTTCCAATAGTTGAAGACCCCATCCAAACAAAATGGTGTTTTTAATTTGTCTATGTGGCATTTTTCTGAAAGTGGAAGACTTGTACAAAGAAAACTGAGATCAAACTCTTTATTCATTCAGTGGGATAGAGTGTAAGCAGATGGATTATGAACTCCTACTGCTTTTTAGAAATTATGTCCTAAAAAAACAACACATTTTTTTTTTTTTTTT
>NC_050527.1:22028424-22057000 GCF_002922805.2 Oryzias melastigma | reverse complement strand
CTTTATTGTTTAACCTAATAACCTACTCTTCCTGTGTAAATCTTACTATGACCAAGACCTGGTTAAACTACACAGTTTGACCTAATAAACACAAACATATTTAGGATAAAGCAATGCTTCTGTCCTTATGGAAAGGCTTAATCCCTGAGTGGATGTTTTTTTTGCCCTTAGATGTGATGTCACTCTGGTTCATAAGTGGGTAAGACATGTATGTGGAGGAAATTCTGAACTGATAAACGGTCTGCACACTTTTATGTTCTCCAATTGGCTCACACATACATAAAGGAGCAGCCATGCAACCCTGTTTGCTCAAGGACACTTCAACATGTGTGTGGTCATCAGAAATCTAGCTACAAACCCTTCAGCTGGGACATAACTGGCGTACCCCCCTCTGATTGTTTGTTCAGTGTTTGACCAGCAGGTGACACTAGCACATAGAGGTTTGAGCAGAAAGGTCTGGAGTTTAGCATAAAGAGAATGCTTTTGTTCTTTCTATTCCTAGTGTAGAAACTCTTGAAAACATCTGTAACTATAATCATCTCTAGATGGTGCACATTAGCTGTTTAGGATGACTGAATCTGCTCCTTTCCGGTCAATGATAAATAAACACCTCATCACAGAATCTCACTCTTATCTATGCTAATTAGCTATGATGAATCTATCCGTGGCTTTCTATTGGTCGTGTACACCTAACCCTGCATGGCTGGAAGACATTTCCTTGTCATATTGAGACCCTTGTTTTTGGGAACCATGTTTTTTCAGCTCGTAATCACAAATGTTTCCCTTTCCTGCTCCTTTTTAACAACAGCTCTTTGTTGGAGGAGAAGCAGGAACGTCTCTGTAGAAATGCAAATGTTTTTTCTAAACTCTGCAGCTTTAGTGTCAGAGTCTTGTTGATAAGGTCCGACTCCCAAACAATAAAAATGAAGTCACTGCTGCTTGTGTGCAACTTTGACCCCACTTACTCATCCTGGTGGAATAAATACATACTGTACTCACTTAGGGTGTGCTGTACAGGCCACGCCTCTTGTGTCACGCGCAGAGGAAGAGGACCGAACTAAAACTTGAGCTTTTCTTGCAGGTGTGATGTACGCATCTGTGGCCTGTGTGCTTCATTGAAGTATTAACCAGCTGGGAGGATGAATGCAGAGGAGGTGGAGCTGCTCGGTGACTCAAAGTACAGGAACTATGTGGCTGCAGTGGACAAAGCCCTCAAGAACTTTGAGTACTCCAGTGAGTGGGCAGACCTCATCTCTGCACTGGGAAAACTCAACAAAGTAAGGACCAAAAAACCCCACAACTGAGTGTTTTCTACTTTTCAGATGCACCTCCTGTACCTGTGAAGAGGCATTCCAAAGATTGAATCGCATTCACAGTGCATGCCTATGTGTGACATGTCTCACTATATAAATGATATATCAGGGGTGTCAAACTCAATCGCACAGGGATCCAAAATCTAAAACACACCTTATGGTCGCGGGCCAAACAGGATAAACCTTTAATGAACACTCTTAGAATAAATGTTTAAAACCGTAACTTTTTTAACATAATTATGAACCAGATATATAGCATTACGTGCAATAATGCTAGTGTGAATGCTGTAAGCTGAATTTGGCAGCTGAAGATGCTGAAATTGATTGCTAAAAATGCTGAAGCTGATTGCTGAAATCTTTGAAGCTGATAGCTGAAAATGCTGAAGCTGTTAGCTAGCTAAAATATTAGCTAAATGCCAAATTAGCCAAAAAAAAACTTAAGTTAGCCAAAACAGCTAACATGTAGCTGAAATATTAGCTGAACTCCAAAATAGCCTAAAAATATATTAGTAAATGCAAATATAGTCCAAAAAGCTAGCAGAATTCCAATTTAAAACTGTAACTTTCTAACATAAATTTCAATAATAAAAAGGCAGGAATATTATTCCAGAATAAATCAACTTAAACCTTAAATAACTTTCAATATTTTACTCCTCATAAAAATATATTTTGTCAAAATTATACAAGTTAGAAGATAACATCAGGCCATTAATAACAATAAAATAAAATGATCTGAAGGGCCGGATAGAATTACCTGGAGGGCCGGATTCGGCCCCCAGGCCTTGACTTTGAGACGTGCTATAGATGAATTGAGAGAACTGTGATTAACTTTGAGAAACTTTGATGCCCGTCTACAGACTAATCAAAACTACAAATGTGGATGATATTTTAGCCCATTTCTGAAATGTTCTGGTCTCCTCAGGTTTTGCAGAACAATGCAAAATATCAAGTTGTTCCCAAGAAGCTGACGATAGGCAAACGGCTGGCTCAGTGCCTCCACCCTGCCCTGCCCAGTGGAGTCCACCGGAAGGCCTTGGAAACCTATGAGATCATCTTTAAGATCATCGGGCCCAAGAGGCTGGCCAAAGACCTCTTCCTCTATAGGTATTTTACATCCAGCTTCAAAATCCTCCCTTTAAAACAAAAAAAAAATCTGCTGGAGGAGTTGATCAGAGTTGTATGGTTTTCATCCCTGTAGCTCCGGACTCTTTCCATTGCTGTCTAATGCTGCCATGTCTGTGAAGCCTGTGCTCCTGGGGCTCTATGAGACCTACTATCTACCACTGGGGAAGACACTGAAACCCGGCCTGCAGGGCTTGCTGACTGGAGTTCTGCCTGGTCTGGAAGAGGGTTCCGAGTACTATGATAGGTAGGAGGAACAATAACAGAAGAGCTTGTAGTGTTGGATATCTTATGGACACACTTGAACCCAATTCACAGTTCTGAATTAAAACAAAAAAACAAGACATTCTGTTTTGTTGAAATGATTTGATCAGTTTGCATTAAAAAGTAACTGAGAATTTATAGTAATCTTAGAGCTTCAACTTTGTGACTTTTAACAAAGCAAATGCGCAGAAAACACAGATTAGCCTAAATATTGAGACTACAGACAGGTAAATCTGTAATCATTGGGGTTACTGTTAGTTGTTACAATGCATAAATAAGTACATATTTATTTAAATAGCACTTTTCAGAGTGCAATTTACAAAGTTGCAAAGTTAACACAAGACAAAACCAAAGAAAAAACACAAGCCGCGTATAATATTGTAAATAAATCACAAATACGTTTTTTTTTTTTTAGTCAGCTAAAAGCTATTCTAAATAAAAACATCTTAACTTGAGTTTTAGAACAGTGGACTGAGTAAAGCTGGTGCAGACACACATGGAGGACGACCTACTGTCTTTTCTACTCTCTTGATGTTGTCATAAACTGGAACGTAAAATACGTCAATATATGTATTATAAGAAGTTCGTGGTCAATATTTTCTTTATTGCTCAGAAAAGCCTTCCTACTGTTTTTGATGTGGTATATTAGAGCACTTTGTACTTCATGTTTTTGCTTTTTTCTTTATTGTCTGAAATAGAAAAAAAAATCCCCTTAGTAGTGTAAAAGTTGAAAGTAATAAAAAAATAAAATAAAAAAAATTACACAAACCTATTTTTTTGTTATTTTTGTTAAATTTATTCATTTACAATGTCACAAATTTAAACGAAAATATCTCAAAATTAATGTTTTTACAGCAATTATTAGGCTAAAAATAATGTTTTTTTTTTATTTTATACAATTATACTGTTTTGTTTTTCTTAGTTTGTTGTATTGTGTGGCAAATAAACATTTTAATTAAAAAATTGTGATTAAATTTGATCAATTAATTAGTTGCGATCAATTAATCTCACAAAATTAATCGCATAACAGCACTAATTTAAATCCTAAAATCTATCTAACATTAACTGGAAGCCGGTCTGGTAATAAAAACGAAGGGGTGACATGAATTCTCTTATTGGCTCCACTACAGTCACATGTGCCATCCTCCTAAATATTTAATATTCTCTGGATTATGAAAACATGATATTTATTTATTACATATTTAACCCATCTTAGTTTTCTCATTACTTATCAAAAAAATACTTGTGGACAGAAACCCAGACTCTTTGACTCTCATTTTTGCTTGAGTCTTCTGAGTCTCTCTGTTCTCCGTAGAACCAACACCTTATTGGAAAAGGTGGCTGCAGCTGTGGAACAGTCGGCCTTCTACAGTGCCTTATGGGGCAGCATCCTGACCAGCCCTGCCGTGCGTCTTCCCGGGGTGTCCTTTGTTCTGCTGCACCTCAACCGCAAGCTCTCCATGGAGGACCAGCTGTACGTCATCGGGAGCGACATCGAGCTCATGGTACATGAGTCAAATACTGCTGTTCAGAGTCTTGATGCAGTCAGTCTCCACATGTATTGACACACCTCATATGTAGATATCCAATCCCTGTCATCACATTAGACAGTGATGTTGGAATATAAGTAAATACTTTTGCCGCTTTACTTCATTTTGCATTAATTCCCTACAAAATATGAGGGAGCTGCCTGTGTGAGGAGCCGCTCAAAAATAAAAATCTACCTAAAAGAACAGCAGCATTGTTGTAAATATGATCTATTTACATCATCTGTGTCATTATCAATATTTTCTGTCATCAGGCTAGAAGACAGACACTTAAAATAACTGAGATCTGTAGCCCTGAAGAAGGGCTTGGTGACCCGAGTTCTCGGCTGTCTCTGTCAGCACTTAAGTAAAAGTGTCTCCCTGCTGCAGGCGCTCAAAGAAATGTCTCAGGATTTAGGATTTAAAATGTCTTTAAGCTTCTGGAAGCAAGGTTTGGCACTTCTCCGCCCTCGCTCAGATTCAGTGGAGGATTTGAACTTGTCACGTTCTGCGGTCATAAAAACTGGTTTGTGGTTCCACCAGGTGGAGGCGGTCAGCACCTCCGTCCAGGACTCCAGTGTTTTGGTGCAGAGGAGCACTCTGGACCTGATCCTCTTCTGCTTCCCCTTCCACATGAGCCAGGTCAGCCTGCTCGACCATATTTACATCCTTCTTCTGCACGCTCTTATCTGTCATGTCGCATTGCTCGTTTGTGTTATTCTGTGTGTAATCTGTGCACATATAAGACAAACGATGGCACAGATGTTTCCTCGTGTGTTTTTTAGGCCACCCGCCCTGACATGATCCGGATCCTCTCTGCAGCTTTGCATGTGGTTCTGAGAAGAGACATGTCATTGAACCGCAGACTCTACGCCTGGCTGCTCGGTGTGAAACACAAACAAACAATGTTCCCACTGATGCTTTTACAGCATAAATTGTGAAATCCGAGCCACTCTATACATTATCTTACTTGAAAAACCAAAGTAAGAGTTGTTTATGTTAGAAAATGCAACGTTACCAATATTCACTTTATTTCTACATTTTTCAGAAGCCGTTTAACTTAGTATAAAATAACAGTGGTTGAATCATTGCAAAAACTCAGTGAAATCACCACTTTGCTTGATTTGCACATTTCTTTGCCCTCAACAATTTCCATGCCATGTTTTTGTGAACTCTTTTGCATGTCTGTATGTAGATTTGTAAAAATCTCACTTTTCTCTTGTGTGATTTGCTCCCCACTGTGGATAATTGAATGGTAAGTCGCTCACAGCTGAGCTCCACGCTCCTAACCAAGTGTGCCAATGCCACGACAGCAATTCATTTAGAAACATGTGACTTTACTGCATCAGCACATAAAAACATGTCTGCCGTTAGCTCATAAAATAAAGAAAACAGTGAAAGCTGATCTCATCTGACTATGCATAACATACGGTATGTCACTCTAGTTCCTTTGTTCTTTCAAGGCTTTGACAACAATGGGGTGACCGTAGGACCCCGCAGCACACGGCAGAGCAACCCTGAGGAGCACGCTAATCTCTACTTCAACACCTACTCTAAGGACATGCTGGTCCAGGTGAGCTTTGAGCAAAAGGCCCTCTGTTGGTCCTGATCATTGACTGTCTAAGAGGAACTGGACTGAGCAAGTGTGATGTCATCCATAGAAAATGACTTCTAATGAACAGCCCTACCATTTAAACATTACACAAAAATCTGTCAAACTTTTTGAACTTTGTATCTAGCGCTTTGTACCTTTGCACCACGTGCTTTGTACCTTTGCACCACGTGCTTTTACTGAGGCAACTGATTGGTCATTTTTTAACTTTAATAACTTGCAATAATGAAAAAAAAGTTAGAATGATTAAAAATATGTTAAAAACAGATAGTAGAGCCAAGATGACCGGATAACAGCTGTTTATTTCTCAATAGAAGTCTTATGGGATTTTGGCTTCTTGGAGTCAGCAACTACTTCCTGTTTGGATCACTCAGTCCAGTTCTCATATGCAGTCAATGGTCCCGATGAAGCCCCCACTTTCCTTCCCAATTTTGATGCACACAAATAAGAGCCAAATATTGCAGTTCCTGCAAAGACCCCTAGAGGCAGGAGTGTTCCTTGACTCAATCTTTAAAAAGTCTACCTTTATACCTAAAACTAACTTCAACACATTTTAAGAGTTTATTTTTCAGGTTTCAGGCTTTTATATTTTTATGTCTATTTATTTTTTTTTAATCAGAACTCCAGTAATTTCATTTCATTTTTTAAATTTATTTATTTTAGCTTGTCTTGTCCAACGTCTGAGCAAACAGATCAGAGCTGAAGACCTCTTGTGTTGGACAGAATCTACTGGTACAAAAGGGAGGTTATGAATCTTCTGACACACAAGGTGCATATTTATATAAACCCCTTTTGTAATTTACCCTGAACTTTATTTATATTGATTATATTTGTAACTTTTTTTTTGCTGGACGGGATGGAACAGAAGAGGAGGGAAGAAGAGAAAGGCATATTAGAGAGGGGGTTAAGGGCACAAAATAAAGGGGGGAAGGAAAGAGGGGCTTAAGGAAATTGGAGAATGACTACAAAAGGAATGTTGCAAAATGTCCTTCTTTTATTGTTTTATCATTTTATGATTTTTGTATTTCTATATATTTTAATTGGAAGATCATTTTAATCTAACACTTTGTTTATACGTTTTCTTATATTTTATTGTTTTTTCTTTCCGCACCTAGAAAATGGGATTATTTTTTAATTTCATTGTATTAGTGTGCAATGACAAAGACTATTCTTTTCTATCCTGTTCTGTTCTAACTAAATGAGCTTTTGGCTATACTATAATTTATAGACCGAATATTGCATTCAGAAAGTACAATGAGGATCAATAAAGTTTTGGTATAAACCTCAGTGCTCCTCTTGGAAACTGATGGTTGCTAAAGTGTCATAGAGGAAAAGCTGCAATTGGGGCTAAAATGTTCAAAGTCCATGTGTTTGGATGCTGTGCAGAAGTTTGACTCATACATTTTATCACATAGCATCTTTAACACATGAACATCAAAGCTAAAAAAATAAACAAAAATAGTTTTTAGTGCAAAAGTTGTTACCATGAAAGATCAGTCAACCAAAAAGTCCCGTGTACTCCAGGGAGTAGAGATCAGTCAGACGAGGAATGCTTGTTTTTGAAAGGCCTTTTTATTTCTGTTTGTTGTATATGTTTTTCTCCCATCGGTGAGGCTCCCTGTGTGGGGGGACGTTGGTACGACTGGGAGCTTCACACTGTAAAGCATGCCAAGCATGAAACAGAACAAAGTGAAAGGAGGTTGGAGCGAGTCTGCAGTCATCTCTGCTCCATGAAAGACTGCAGCGATGCACATGCTTTAACGTCTGCTGTAATAGAGGTGTGCGATTGTGTGCTTCCAGGCAATGATTGGCATCCTTCAGGGTAAGGCCCGTGGTGGAGAAGAAGAGAGCGTTCTCATGCACGACCTGAAGCCATTCCGCATCCTCATCAGTCTGCTGGACAAACCTGAGCTCGGTAACCCGTCTGTCCACATGCCAGTGTGTCAGTCATCTCAGAGCTGTGACAATGAACCGGATGTGTCCTGACATTGAACCACAGGCCCAGCTATCCTTGAGGACGTTCTCATTGAGGTGTTCCGAACTCTCCACACACAGTGCCGAACAGAGTTGGACCTGCAGAGCCAGAGTCCGTTCAGCAAAGATCACACACACCTCAGCAGGTGATCAGCGCTGGGTTAGAAAAATGGGATTCAAGTTGATTGGAAATTTGTAAAACAATTTAATATTGAAGGAATTTCATAAAAATCCTAAATCAGTAAATCAAATCTAATCTTGAACTTGTGGATCGAAATTTAGTCATATATGAGCATGATGTGAGCAAATATATTTGGACTCAATAACACAATTTCCCATTTTATTTATATTTAAAACGACAAAATACTTTACGTTTTTGGATAATTAATCAGGGATCTGATTTAAAAGACTCACAAGTCATGAGTCATTAAATATTTTGCTTTTTTGTGATTGAGTATAAAAAATAGATTGTCATCCAGATTTTGTGTTTCTTCTAGTAAACTGCGAGAGAACAAAAAGACAGCAGAGCTGATTAAAACAGCCAACCTCCTCTTCAACTCCTTTGAGCCTTACTACATGTGGGACTACATCGCTCGCTGGTTTGAAGAATGCTGCAGGTCTGTTTCCTGAGATGTTTTCAACTATTTTTGTCAGTTTAGTCAGCATCATCCTGAGATTTGTGAGGCGGAAGAAACACCACACAGGATTTCTACTGTTGCTGCTTTGAGCTGATATGAAATCCTGCTTCCTCTTCAGGAAAACGGCGAGCATCAGCACAAATGCCGCTCGGCATGCTGGTAGCTCAGATCCCCCCGAGCCTGTCTTGGTAGAGTTCTGTCAACTGGTTGATTTTCTTCTGGATATTGTTTCCCTGGTAAGAATTTTTCTTTTTTTAGTATTTTTTTTTCCTGAAGGCTCTCAAGAATATAGTTAATTTGTTTTTTTTTTAACTTTGGTTTTATTAAAGATTGATTTTACTGCTAAAGTGTTCCTGAAAGACCCACTCCAATCATCGTTTGATGTGTTGTAAAAGCGTTTCCAGAGGTCTTTTAATTATGATGATGCTGTTTTTAGACGAAACAGAAAAAACCTGAGTCATTATAGGTTATAGTTTATTCAGAGCAGCAGCAGTTCATTAGAAATTCACCTATAAATTATGGGTGGAACTGTCCCTTCCCTTCTCCACTGCTGAGAGCTTTCAGTTTACACACTAGCTTACAGCTCCTCACACCTACAAGATAACAAAAATAGTGAGCAGTACTAGAGCTATCCATCTGTGCAGTTTTGTGTGAGATACCAGCCTAGACAAGTAAAACAAAAACAGAATGGAGTGGAGGATGGAGCTTAAGACCTGCCAGTTGTAGCTTCTATGTAACAAAACGCTCTTTTTCAAACTGTATTTTTTTTTGTCTGCTCCTGATTCACAATAATTTGAATAAAGAAATACAAAAAAATGCAATTTTAAGCTTAATTTTCTGTAAATATGTAAAAATGCCATAAAAAATATTAAAAACATAATTTTCATCAGAGTGGGTCTTTAATCTTAGTTTCCTTTAAACGCCAATAGTTTTTATTAAGCTTTTACTAGAATTTAGTATTGAACGGAAAGTTTTTTGTGTTTAGTTTAAAAAATGTGCCTCAAATGCTTTGATTTTTGGATTTTCTATACATTATTTTATCTTTTGACTTGATTTCCTTTTGTTTTATGCCTCGTTTCCACTGAGCGGGCCGGACTGGACTTTTGAGCATTTCCATTACAAAATGGACCCGTTGAGCAGGACCGACTGGTACCATTTGTGGTTCCTCGTTGGTTGTAGGTCCATTGAAAAATGGAATGAACCCGTTAGGGTGGAGCTTCTGTGATCACACGATGAAATCTATGGATTGGCGGAAAGATTTTACGACGACAGCAAACGTCTGACCAGCACTTTTCCCGACTCAAGATCGTTTTTTTGTCCTCTTTTCAGCTGTATTATTTTTCTTTGTCCCCTGCAATATTCTTGCAAAGAATAATAAATTCTTTACATGCAGTATTCCCCCTTATTTCCGGGGGTTGGGGAACGGAGAGACGCCGAATCTACGAATACGTATGCAGCTTCTCTTTCGCTTTAGTCACACAGTTTTGCTGCACAGATGCGTCATCGTCAACACCGCGCATACGCTTTTATGGTCCAACGCTCAATGGAAACGCTCACTTGAATTGCCATTCTAAGCCGGCCAAGAGGGGACTGGTCTGGTCTGTACCGCTCAGTGAAAATGTGGCATTAGTTTCCTTCCTATGTATACTAGAACCTTCTCTTTTTTGTGTTCTTCTCCTGCAATTACAGATGAGTGCTCAGGCTTTTAGTCACAAATCTGCTCCCTCTTGGCACACTCACCTCCTTCATATGCAGCGTGTTCACTCTTGTGACCCGCCTGTACAATGAGGCTTCTCTCTTGTTTATCATTCCCCTTTGGTCCATTCTTGAGGAGGTGATCGCCACCAGAGAGGCTGTTCTTCCCGTCTGTCCAGTGTTTTCTGCTCAATCCCCACACAGACTTGGACTGTTTGGGGATTCAAACTCCCTGCTAAATATTGTTAGCCTCTTTTTTTTTTTTTTTTTTTTTTTTAAAAGAAATGTGCCCGACCTAACTATTTCCAACCTGAATAGTTTGGAAATCCTACACACCTTTATTACCCTGTTGAAATGCTTGAGTGTGTAAATGCGAGCGTGTTTGATGTGTGGCCTGTGCTCTGCTTGCTCCCTTCTGTTCAATCTGTCTGCTCTCTTTCCTTAAGCCTACTAGAAGCATGAGGGTAATCTGCCAGGTAAAGTACTGCTCTTTCCTGCCTTTTCACCTCACCCTGCTTCACTGAGGCTACGATTGCATTTCTGCAACATCCTGCCAACAACCTTGCTCCTCCTTGCTTTAATCGACTGTGTTGCTTTTATATTTTAGTGAACCAGTCATTTTGTCTATTGAAGCTTTGATCTAAGACTGGTTTGGATCTTGTGAAAATGAAATCTGCCCAGTGTGTGCGTCTCATTTGTTCAGCATTTGGTCGGTTATATGTTGTACAGTTGTCATTTTTTGCCAGAATGTCACATATAACCATATTTTTACTTGTTTTTATTCATTGCTAATTATTACTTTTTCCCCTTATGTTTTAATTTTGTGTTTAATAAAATACTTTTACTTTGAAAATAACCAAAATGTTAAGTTTTATTTGGTATATTTGTCACATTAAATGTAATAAAAGAATACGGCTACAAAGAAAATATATTTTTCCTGATACTTTTAAACTTACCAATTAAATCCAACATACTTCATTTGAAAATCAAGCTGTTTCTCAGTTCACCACCTGTTTACAGTTGTTTACTTTTTAATTTGAACATTTTCAGGAGACATACATAGAAATCCAGACGGAGCATCTCCCTCAGCTGCTGTTGCGAATGGTGGCGGCTCTGACCTGCCACCTTCAGGCCCCGGGCCACGCAGAACTCACCCACTGCCTCCGCCTCTGCTCCAAGATCCTCAGTAAGGTGCAGCCACCCCTGGTGTCCCCTCTGGCTCTACCTTCGGGCCCCCAGGCGCAGGCCCTCCCCAGCTCTGCCGGAAACCCATCGAACTCTGTGAGAGACAAAAGCAAAGACGCAGAGGTGAGGAAGAGGGTTTGTCAAACGGCGTCTACTTGTTTTGTAGATGTGTCAGGACTTGTATGGCATGTTGGTCACAGAGGAGGAAGAGTAAATCTGTTCAAGTGAAGCAGAAACAGATTGAAGGAGTTTGAAGATCCTATGAATGATGAAAATGTTAGAGCACAGAGTAGAGGAGGAGAACGTTGTGGAGCTGAGAATAGCAAACCTGTGGAGGTATGGAAGTGTTTAACCCTTTAACACCAAAGCTCCAGTGTTTATGTCCTTTGATTTACTGTATTTTTTTCAATTTTTAACACAATCAACATAATTCCAGCAGATTATGAAGGAGAATCTATTGGAATTATCTTGTTAACGGTAGAAAAGTTACAGTATGTTTAATTTAGTGCTTGGTTAACCTTTAAAGATAAAATCTTTCTTGGCTCTATAAATAGGGCTTTATAGAGCCAAATTTAAATTAAAATAAACTTGTTTAATTCCTAAAATTGTCAACAACCTTTTGTGTGTTGCCTTCTACAGGTTGAAACTAGTCATTGCAGTTGAATTTTGTGATCGGTCTGCTGGTAGTCCCTGAAGTTTCATGTCATCATGCTCTGCAGCTCCAGTATAAAAGCCCCGCCCTTCTTTGATTCTGTAATGGTTGGTCATTAGCTTTAGCATGACTCGTAGCTAGGTGTTTTGCCTTCAGTTGACAAAAATCTTCTGTCTTACGCAACTTTCCAGTGGATTTGGAAGTTAGATAACATAGCTTGACTGCAATAGGCATTATATCCAGCAAACTCTGTCCTGGGGATGGATTTGCAATGAACATTTCACTTGCGGTTATTTGTTTAATATGTTAGCTTTTACTAGCTATGATGTTAGCGGCATTTTACCACTCTCGGACTCGGGTGTCCTTCGGATCTGCAAACCCTCAGCTGCGCCGGCAGCACATTGTCGGGCATTGCAAAAGCACCATCTTGAGCATTGATATAGATTACTGGATTAGCCTTTGCCTATTCGCTACTATAGACAGAAACGTTCAAGCACAGGCGCCATTGCTATGCATCGAGTCGCGTCCATAGAACGCAGCTGTTTCCCTTTAAGACATGCAGTCATCAACCACAAAAATCAGACTAGCTTCCTAATTTTTAACCGATTTTCACAAAATATGGCTCAAATTAAAACTAACAAAATGACTGATGTCGTGGTATATTTAAATATTTTTTATCTGCTGTAAATAGTGCAAGAACTGCGCCTTCTAGATTTACAGCTACATAAAGCTAACCTAACTCTCAATCAGAGATCCAAGCCACCCCTCCACCGCTCAGTCCGGCTCCACTAGCCCCACCCCCTTTTTAGCACTTTTTAAAAAAAATCTGGGCTGAGAATAGAGTCTGCCTCCAACTGCCTCGTTTGGTTACCCTTTAAGCTTCACCGGTGATGCTTTATTCAGTTGTTTATCCACTTCCCTTGAAAAAAATTGAAGCAAAAAATCCACATCAAAGCCTACTTTGACCCTGGAGGCTTTAAGATATTACCCAAAATGCATTGGATCGTGCTCTGATGGTGTTCCCTGGTCCCCGAACAGGGCTTCTTGTTGCTTCATGCCGGCCCCTGAGCCTGTAGCACGGTTGGCTGGGTGGCCGTCCCCCGGGGGGACCCACTCAACTCAAATTGTTTGAAGACTTACTCTATGTGGTTCATAGTGGTCCTTCTGGTTCCTGTCCAGCAGTCAGGTTGTTTAAGTATTTTGAAACCCAGTGAGCCGTGGATGAAGGTTCAGAGCGTTCGTGGCGGAGCAGGATGGCTTCAGGTAAACTCCAAAGACACAAGAAGGTGACCTGACAGCTGAGCCCAGCCAGCTTTTATTTCTGATGAGTAGCACTGACGGTCTCTTGGATGTGCTCCACCCATCAGAGTGGAAAACATCCAGTACCCATCCACTGAGTCCCGCCACTCCACCCCCACCCACCCCATGGGGCGTAGAGTCTTCTAACTAATGTGCCACCTGAGTCCCGGCCGCAGAACGCACACGCCGCTGCCATCAAAGTGTACGCCTGACAGCTTTAGGTCCTGGAATTATCAAAAACTGGAAGAACTTTAATCTTTCAGTTTGTTCTTCATGTAGCATTCAGTCTATAGAGTCCCTGAGGTCTGGCCGCCCTGTAGTCATCAGCACTTTATAGATGTGCACAACACAGAGCGGCTGGCAGTGGCTCAGGTGACTGAGTTACAGGTCTCTAACTTTGTGTCACAGTTAGCTCATTACTGACCTGCAGTAAACTGCAGTTTTATTAGTATTACAATATTTAAATGTACTTTTTTCCTACAAAGTTGGAACAAATAAGTAAAATAATGTTTAGTTGGTGCAGAAATCCATTAAAGTCCCCCTATGAGGGGTTTAGTTGTGATGTAAAGAAGACTCATTAATGCAAACAGAAATACTGAGAAATAGAAAAATGAAATTATTTCTTATTACATTTTTTGTCTTTCATAAGAAAAATGCCACACATACATGTTAAAAACTCAAAAAAGATGATTTCAAATACTTTGATGTCAATACTTTTGGACATTTGGGTCAATCTCTCACTGACTACTACCCAGCCAGTCCTTTAGATAAAAAAGGACACTGTTTTGTATCATTCTTACTATCACAATAAATACAAATATAAGCTTTTGTTTTTCTGCATAAATAAAACAGAATGTAAAGAGAAAATAGCCTATTTCAAAATATGAAATATTTATAACTTCTTTAACAAGATGTTCACATGACTTTCTTTCAAAATAAAATATACCTTGTGTCAAATAGGATCATCTTAGTGCAGCAGTTGTAGTAGGAGGATCTGTGATGACACAAGTGATTTAATAAAATCACATTTTTATTGTTTGTGGTGAATCTCAGGGAGAAATTTCAAAATCTAACAAATGAAAATTAAATGATAGCTAATTAAGTGATTCGTATCGTATCTTTCTAACTATAAGGTGCACTTTAAATCCTCGAATTTTTGCAAAAATAGGAAATCTGTCGTGTAATCTGTTGCCTCTTTGTGCTCACTGATCTCCAATTGTTTTTTGTGGTACATGACGCACAGAAATCTGTGCAAATGTCTTAATTTGACTCATGATATGTTTTGTCTTTCAGCTGGTTGTGAATGAGCTAAATAAAGTTTGAATTAGTTTATTTTTTTAAACTACTACTCATTTCCTTTTTTACTTTACAGTTTTAGGTAAAGCCACAATGGAGGGTAAAAGTGGCTCCAGAGCCTCAGGCCTTAGAAAATAATTGAAAAAAAAAAAAGGAAATATTGTTACATATTTGAGACATAATCTTTTCTTTGTCCCCTCTCCTCTCTCCGTAGGCTCTCCACTCCACTTTAGAGGAACATGACAGTGAGGTGTTTGAAGGAGAAACCCCCCATAGAGGTCACTCCTTTGAAAGTGGCTTCACAGACTTTGTCCAGTACCAGGAGGACGGCCCAGAGGAGTCGGAGCAAACCCCCCAGTCTGCTCTGAGAACAGGAGGCCGATCCTCTGGCCCATGTCAGACCAAGCCTCTGGACAAACCGGTCATGCAGAGCTGCCTGGAGCACTTTCAGCAGTTCCTTTCCCGCCTCATCACCTTGTACATCATTCCTGGACAGGTGGATCAGTCTGAGAGTCGGGGTGGGGAGCTCGTGGACCCGTTGCATTCAGAGGGCTCCCCGTACCGTGACTCGCACACAGCACTTGAGACGATCCCCAGAGACTTTGTTGCTGCCTTCACTGCTGCCTGCCAGCTCTTCCTGGAATGCTCCAGCTTCCCGGTCTACATCGCTGAGGGAAATCTGAAGTCGTCCCCCACTCTGGAAGAGCCATTTGGTTAGTCTCAAAGTGGTATAAATAGTGGGGGAAAGCTCCTTTAACCTCCCAGTGGTGATCATCCATTTAAATATCAGTTAATTTTCCATTTTGTGAATTTTTACATTTGCTGCTGTTCTGTGTCTTGTCCATGCAGACAGTGATCAGGTCCGTCTGCCTGTGTGGCTGCAGACACTGATGGATGCCTGCTGCCTGGCCAACGACTTCAGCCTCCAGGGCGCAGCCATCTCCTTGCTCATGGACCTCATAGGGCTGACACAGTCAGTTGCCATGGTAACGGCTGAGAGCGTGGCCTCTGGCAGCAGCGGCTTCGAGTCCACACAGACCATGAGCCCCAGTCAGGGTCGAGTGGCCGTGATCATCAGGCCTCCGCTCACTCAGGGAATCCTGAAGCACATTGCAGAAAGGACAGACTTTTTTAAGGTAGGATTAGATTTAGGGTGTGGAACGGCTTCTGTCAGGCTTGGTTCTGTGTTATAATCCGTGTTCCTGTCTGTCTTTAGAGTGTGGCTCTGATCTTGTGGCATCAGCTGAGTGAAGGAACACCTCAGCATCACCAGCGGAGCGTGGAGCTCTTTTACCAGCTTCACAACTTAGTTCCTTCGTCCAGCATCTGCGAGGACGTCATCAGCCAGCAGCTCATGCACAAGGACAAGGTCAGCAGCAAAGAAAAGCACACACGTGCAGATCTCACAGGGTTCAGCTGTGAAAGGTTCAGACAGAAACCATAAATAAGGGACACATACTTCTAAGTAGACAACTATAAAGAGTGACAAGTTGGAGATGCGGAAAAACTGGTTTAGAGAAAAACTGAAAATGTTCAAACTTTCCTGTGATGACAGAGAAATAGCTTTAAGTATATCAGAAGGATTGCTTAGGTGAGCTATTTTACAAACACATCAGTTGATTTTCCCTAAAGAGAGATCTTAAATCATTTTTAAATAATCTATATTTTATATTATCAAGAGACTACATGTATAAAACAGACTAGGAAGACTAAGGTAAGTATTGATCAACTCAATTGATGCCTAATTATGGATTCTTGTTATTATGGATGTCACAATCAGGTTTTTTTGGGCCCATTTGCTTCTGAGGCATTTTATTTTTTTTGAGTATCTGCCAATACCAAGTCCAGATCTGACGCTTTTGTAACACATTTAATAAATAATCAAATGAAAAATAAACACATCCAATTTTCTCCCCTATTTAAATTTTATCAACCATGTTTTTATCATTCAACACTTAAACAAAAAAAGCTGTGTAACTGCTTGAACAATCAAGAAAAAAAGTTCAGCTATCAATATAATATTGAACTACTAATAAATATAGGTGATTATTAATCATATGAGACAGTTTGGTGACTCTAGCTTTAGTGTCTTTAGAGCTGTTGAACAGTTTTGATCAGATGTGTGTTGTTGTAGCATAGAAATGATAATGATGACAAATCATGAATAGTTCATATTAAAGTAAGCATTTATTAGTTTTGGTTGTTTTTGTTAATGTTTTTTTTGGTCACCTTTTCCTGGAGTTTGCACTTACTGTTCAGCCTTCTCACTCTCTCCATAAAATTCTCATCAAAAAGTGACAAAAACAGTTTTTTTTCGCCTTTTAGGTCAGTGATTACGTTAAGACAAAGAGTTATTGAGCCTGGAAGTCTAAATCTGTGAATATATTTTACCAAAATGTTTTCCTGTTCCTCCTGTTCAAACCAGCGCCATATTTAGCTGTGCTGTACGGCAATCAAATGTCGTGATTCGTTTAGGATATGCAGACTTCTAGTAGAGTATTGATCTTAGGGATTGACTATATATCTGTGCCAGAATCAGTATCAGACAATATTTGCCAAATTCAACTTCATTGGTATCAGTCAAATATGAAAAAAAAAATCCACCACTTTTGTTCAGACTGGACTTTTATTTTATTTATTTATTTTTTTTATGGACTTTTATTTTTGATACATGGTGATCCCCGGCAATGGGAAGCTTATAGTTTACATTTATGTCTAGTGGTCAATTAATGGTCTGAAAGTTTTAACTGATACTTGTTCCTCTGAGATCACTGGATGTTTGTAAATAAGGTCAAGTATAATATGATTGTAAAGGAAAAAGAAAAGATGTGCATTTTTAATTAAGGAATAAAAAGTAAATCTAAACTTTGTTTTATCGTAGACACTAAAATATTGGTATTGGCAAATATCGGCTATCAGTTGCAGGGGAAATATCGGTTATATCAGTATCGACCGGAAAAAATAATGACAGTGCATTCCAAATGTATTTGTAATGATGAGTTTGAAATAAATAGTGCCTCTGAAATATTCGATACCTGATGGGATGCAACATCCGATTTCGATTGAGTTTGAAACTACGCGATCGGAGCGAGATCCCTACTTATGACATGTCATCTTTGGATTCGCTGCTACCTCACACTCTGTTCACGCCCCTTCTTTCTCTTTCAGAGGATTCGGTTGGAGGCTCACGTGAAGTTCTCAGTTTTGTGGCATTTAACTCGAGATTTGAACATCACTAAGTCCTCTCCCTTCAGTCGCACATTTGACAGGTAGATTGATGTTCAGAATGAACAGAAAATCGTTTTTGTTCATGCCTCAACTCCTCACTTCTCCTCTCGCTGTCCTCCAGGTCTCTCTTCATCATGCTCGACAGCTTAAGCTACTGGGATCCGTGCACGAGCGCCGTCGGCCGAGCATGGATCAATCAGGTCCTCCAGAGACATGATATTGCTCGGGTGCTGGAGCCGCTCCTTCTGCTCCTGCTCCACCCTAAAACTCACCGAGTTTCTATTCAGAAGGTGCAGGCGCAGCGCTACCTGGCTAATGTTTTCTCTGGTCCTGATCAGGATCCAGTAGATCCCATTTATGAAAGTAAGCAGATCTGTTTTTATTTCTGGTTTTAGTGACATCTTGTGATAGAACAAGATTTTGTAACCAATGGAAATAGAAATAGTTTTCTTTCTTGTTTTCTTCAGACTTCAGTCGGCTTCGAGGTGAAAGGCTTGGACAGGAGGAGCTCCACGGTCTGGCCGTGAGCGACCTGGAGCCGTTCTGCCTGACTGTTAACCCTTTAAGCGACAGCTTGTCCATTCTGAGTCTGAGTAGTGAGAACCTCCAAGTAGCTGTTGATTATCAGCCGACTGACCAGCAGGGGGAGCTGCAGGGCTCAGAGTCCAGCGGATCTCCTTCACCTACAGTGGAAAACTGTAGCTTTGAAGAACCGGACCGGGTCAGCAGCTCAGTGAAAGGGTCTGAGGGGCAGCTCGGCTCTTCAGAGAGCACATCTGAAAATTCTGTGGAGGAAGCTGTTTCCTCTGTCCTAAAAGATGTCCTAGACAGAGTTATGAACATGATGGATGAGGAATCTGCTGAAGTCTCATCTCAACATGAACAGTGGCCCCAGACTGATTCAGACAGCACGTCATCGGACACCTCCACCGGTCTCCGTCTGGACCTCTGTCCTCCTCAGTGCTCCAGCCACCAGACTTTGCCTGAGATGTTAGCTGGAGGCACGCTAGAGTTTCTGTCTGTCACAGAGGAGCAGCACAAAGAGGGCATTGTCCGCCATAGCTCCTCCCCCTCAATTGTGACATTGCCAGACAGCTCCGATCCAGCCACTCCGGACCACAACCTTCAGGTGGACGACCCTCAGACCCGGAAGCGGAGCCACAGCAGCACTCAGCTCAGCCTGAAGGGGAAGATCATGGAGAGACTGGCAGACAAGTCTCCGGGGGCAAAACCAAAGATCAAGAAGACGAAGAGGAAAGAGGAGGAGAAGCTGCGAAGAGCAGCAATTCAGGCCGAAAAGCTGCGTCCACCCAGCATCTTCTTTGGAGACAGCCTGGATCTGGAGAACTGGTACAGCTGTGGGGAGGGGGAGGTGTCTGAGATCGAGAGCGACACTGGCTCACCGAGCGGGTGCTCAGGAGGAACGGTGGGGGGTGTCAGCGTCACGGGGCACAGGCCGTCCTCCACTCCACCTCGTTTTAACATCCATCCTCTCTACCAGCACGTTCTGCTCTACCTCCAACTGTACGACTCCTCCAGGACCCTGCACGCCCTGTCGGCCATCGCCGCCATGCTACGAGCCGCCCCCTCAGGCTTCGTGAGCGCCATCTCCACCACTAGCATCAACAACACCTACACGCCGCAGCTCTCTCTGCTTCAGAACCTGCTGGCCCGTCACAGAGTCTCCGTCATGGGCAAAGACTTTTACTGCCCCATTCCCCAGGACTCACATTCCCACTCGTTTCGTAGCGCCATGTACCTGGAGATCATCATTTCTCTCTGCCTCTACTTTCTGAGAAGTTACTACTCCGCCCATGTCACAGCAGGCCCTCAGGACTTGGCGGGAAACCGAGCCATGCAGCTCACCAGCGTGGAAGTCCTCACGCTGCTGTTCAGCGAGCTCACCAAAGTCACCGGCGGCTCGGCGAAGGGCTTCGCTAGCTTCATCAGCGACGTCCTCTCAAAGTGTAAAGTTCAGAAGGTGGTTCTCCACTGCCTGCTGTCCTCCATATTCAGTGCACAGAAATGGCACGAGCAGCGGACAGCGGGGGTGAACACCGCGGCGGTGGAGGAGGGACTGTCAGAGGACAGCGTCATCAACCTGTCGGAGGACCAGATGGACGGCTGCAGCGCCGTGCAGTCCCAGCTGCTGCGCCTGCTGCACAGCCTGATTGTGCTGGAGCACAGAGTTCTGCTGCCGGCCGACGAGGGGGGAGACGGCGGGTCTGCGGGAGGAGGTGGAGGAGCAGGAGGCGGTAGTGGGGCGGGGTTTGAGGTCTTAGGTGGAGAGGTGGAGCATGTCAACCCCCAGCAGCCAATGACTTCCCTGCAGTACCTTCATGGGCAGCCTATCACGGCACAGGGCATGTTTCTGTGTGCGGTGATCAGGGCTCTGCATCAGCACCACGCCTGCAAGATGCATCCTCAGTGGATCGAGCTCATCACAGCCTCCCTGCCTTACATGGGGAGGGTGCTGAGGAGGGTGGTGGCCTCAGTCACTCTGCAGCTCTGCAGAAACCTGGATAACCTTCTCCAGCAGTACCGCTATGAGACCGGACTAACTGACACCAGGTATTAAAGTCTACTCTTTCATAGAGGAAAACACCATAGTTTGACCACCAGAGGGAGCTCTTTTCCATCTGAACTCATGCTTCTGACTTGTGAAATGTAGAGTTTTTTAACATTAAAACACAACTTTTGTGAAATAATTGTTTGTTTGTCTGTCAGGCCACACTGGATGGCTCTTTGTATTCCCCCTGACCTGATTCTGACTGTCCTGGAGGGGGTGACCACCATTATCCATTCCTGTTTACTGGACCCCACTTCTCAGTACCACCAGGTGAGGGCAGCATGTGATTGGAGCTGAATTCACATACTTGTTTGAATCAGATATTATGATTGTTTCCAAATCATTGCATGTATTTGATCATTTATTTAAAGATTATTATATTGATGCTGAGATTAGAATTAAAAACTGCATAATACTACCTTCAATATCGGCGTTGAGCCTCCTAATGACTGATGTGCCGTTCAGTTACAGGTGAGTGTTGACCAGAAGCACCTTACTGAGGCTCGCTCAGGCATCCTGTCCATCCTCCACACCATCATGACCTCCGTCACCCTCCTGTGGAGCATTCTCCACCAAGCTGACAACTCGGACAAGCCAGCTGCCGCCTCAGCCGCCTCCATGTCCAACATCAACCTGGGCTCCACAAAGGTATCGTCTACAAACATCATATAATAAAAGGATCAGAAAAAAATGAACAAGCAGGTTATGGGGGAAAATTGTTCCTAGTCTTTGTTGGTGCCCCTGGTGAATTTCTCTGAGGCTTTATCTCATTAAGTCAGGCTTGAAGCTAGACCCTCATGGATCAGTGAGCCCTCTCATTCTGAAGTTTAATTGGATGAATATGTCGGGGATGTATCCTATAGTACAAGGGTTCATATTTTAGGCCTCAGGGTCTGGTGTGTCTGCCTGACCTGCTGCTAATGATCTGGATGATTGTGAAACAATCAGGACTCCAATCTTTAAGCAGAGTTTTCTTTGTCATGTGGTTTTGCAAATCGCCTAAAGTTACAGTAAAGTAACTCAGCAGTGTTGAGGATATCTTGCTATTTGCTTGATTGTTACATGCAAAAAGTTTCACCAAAGAAGATAGGATAATAAGTAGTGCTGTCATGCGATTATTTTTTTGTTTGATTAATTAATCGTGACCTGTAATTAATTTATGGATTTTAATCGTGACATTTAACCTAATATTTGCCGTTAAAACCTCATTTTGATGGTATTTTATTTAGGTTAATGACATTGTGACACAATAAAAGATCAAAATAAAACTAAACATGAGGCTTTATTATTATTATTTTTTTTTATTTAAAAAAAACTACCAACCTTTACTTTGACACCACCTTGGGGTATGTTTTTTTCCAATCAAAAAAAAAAAACATCAGGGCCAGAGTGCTCTAATTTACCACCCTAAAAGCATTAGTAACACTTTTTGAGCCATCAAAAAATACTGAACATAAATTTCTAATTAATCCTATAGCTTCAATGTTAATATACTTTATTCCACAGTTTACCACAACAGGAAGACAGTAGAAAAGATATGAGAATGATTCTAAAGTTTTCTTTACATTTTTGGGTGAATTTGATCATGTTAAAGACTGGGTGAAGCAGAAAAGAAATAGAAAAGAGAGTCTATGAAGGATATGCGTGATAATTATTACCCCCTAATAATAAACGTCAACTTTGTGATCTGCAGAATCTCAGACAGCAGATTCTGGAACTGCTGGGTCCGATCTCCATGAACCACGGTGCTCACTTCATGGCAGCAATAGCCTACGTTTGGAACGAGAGGAAACAGATCAAAGCTCCAGTCAGAAATAAGGTACAGTAAACATCTGCCCACAACTGGACTTCATTCTAATCAGTTTTCCTGAATAGTTTTGATCCATTTGGAATAATAAGATGTTACAGTTTGATTCCTCAGCGGTTTAATTTTGTTTGGAAAAAAAAAAATTCAATTAATTATATAAAACGAGGCACATGATAAAATTATTTGTGTCCATCTTTTTTTTTTTTTTACATACAAACTATGTTGCTGTCTAAGAATTCTTTTATTTTGTGATTGAAAAGTAGCTCTTCCACCTTTTCCCACAGTTTTTCTAAATTATTTCTTTCTAAAAAGCCTTTTATTCCTGATGAATTCTAGAATCTGCATGATTTTTTTTAACATACTATAACTTTTGAAAGGTTAGCACGATCAAAGCAATTCCATTACGTTGATCGTGCTTACAATTAAAAATCATCTGGTCTTGCAGGTGATTCCTGCAGCCACAGAGGAGCAGCTGCTGCTGGTGGAGCTGGTTCGTTCAGTGAGCGCCATGCGCACAGAGACCGTCATCCAGACGGTCAAAGAGGTGTTGAAGCAGCCGCCCGCCATCGCAAAGGACAAGGTTTGCTTTGATGTTTGCCGCTGATTTCCTTTTCTTCTTCTCCCATATGTAATAGTTGAACAAGCACAGTGAGGAGTCTGTATCTCCTGATGACAGCATAGATTTACTAAAGCTGGAAATTCAATATTTTTATTTAAAATACAACATGAGTTAGTATTAAAACATGTTTTTATCTTTATTAAATTGCTGTTTTTTGTACTTCCTCAGAAGCATCTGTCGTTGGAGGTGTGCATGCTGCAGTTTTTCTATGCATATGTGCAGAGGTGAGTTCACTACTTCATGGTGTTTCACTGTTATGGAGAGGTTCTGTTCTTTAACCACCTGCATTAACCTTTTTGCATTATGTGTCATAGGATCCCTGTTTCCAGTTTGGTTGACAGCTGGCAGCCCCTGCTGGTTCTGCTGAAGGACTCGGTCCAGCTGGGCCTTCCTGCTCCTGGACAGTTTCTCATTCTGGGGTTAGTTTTTATGCATCCATCCTACACCGAACTTTTTTATATTTGTTTGTTTATGGCTCCTTTTATGCACATGTGGACATTTAAAGTAGTAATTTATTGAACTTTTTCTCCCATTAGGATTCTGAATGAATTTATTCTGAAGAACCCCAATCTGGAGAGCAAAAAAGACCAACGAGAGCTGCAGGTATCCACAACAACCTGTTGTTCTCTGTAATTCAAGTTTGCTGTTTCTCCTCTACACTACTAGAAATAGAAATGAAAAAAATCCTGAAATTAGAAAAATGAACTTCAAATTTGAAAATTTGAAAAAAAAAAAAAAAGCTCCAGTGAGGAAAAAAAAGGTCTTACCAAGAATTCTTATTTTAGGAAAGAAATTCAAGTCAATATTTTCTCCAACTAAGATTATTTTGCTACTGAAAAAACGTTCTTAATAAGATTTTCTTGCAAGACAGTAAAATAAGATATTGTTTCTTAAAAAAAATAAAAGGTTTGTACTTTCATAATATTCTGTTTTCTCAGTGCACCCAAAAAACTAGTAACTTAAGCTACTTAAGTTACTTTAAAACTTTATTTCAATGTGTAATAATTATTTTCTGCATTAATATGATATTCAATGAGTATTACATTTCAGTTAAAGAATGTATGATTGTTACTGTTTACTGAAATCATGAAATCATGTTTGATGAGATGAATCAATAATCAACAAGCACTTCAATTTCCTATAGGAATAAAAAAAATTATGCAAAACAGTGAAATGAAGTAATTAAGTAGGGGTGGGATTATATAAATTCGCTTCTTCTCACTCCTTTTCAACCAATAAATCAAACTCGACTGACTTTAGTTAATAATCACAAAAAACTAATGAATCAAATGTGACATAAGTGTGTTTTATTTTTGTTTGTTTTCTATTTTCTAATCAATGCATTTCATTCTTTCTGTAATGAGTTTGAAATAATTGTGTTTTGTCCTGTATTTTTCATGATCTATGCTTGAAATAAACCAATCAATCAAAACCTACAGTCACATATAAAACTGCCACTCCGCGATGGGGAGACACCGGCAGAATCTTCACAATTAGCTGCTGCCGCCCGATTTTCCTGAAAGTCGTTGGCGTGGTCATGAATGGAGACAGCAAACCGGGGAAATGTTGCTCGCACATTCTCAACACACAGGAAAACGTGCAGCACACAAAACAAAATGTCACTAGGCATTCACCGGCCAGATTTGCTAAAAATCCAGCATTTAGGTTGCCGCACGGTGGTATTTTTGTATATGTGACCGTATCTTTAGGGAAAGGAATTTTAGTAGATTCTAGTTGGATGTTTAAATGACAGTCTATTGCTTTAAAAAGGTTAACTAATATCGTGTGTCTTGAGTGATATCATGGAAGTAAATTCTGACCTTCTGGCACAAAACTTCATATTTTGTTACCCAAAAAAAGAGAAATAAAACAGATAAGCATCAAGTTAGTGTTGTAAGGTTGAAATTACCTCTTCTTCTGTCCTCAGGACGTCACCCATAAGGTGGTGGAGGCCATCGGAACCATCGCAGGCTCCTCTCTGGAGCAAACCACGTGGCTGAGGAGAAACCTGGAGGTCAAGCCGTCTCCTCAGATTGTCGTGGATGGAACAAACCTGGAAGCTGATGTGGAAGGTTTACAAACATTCCTTTACTTCATGGTATCTGATGGAAGTGTGAAGGCAAGCCTGGCAAACGTCACTGCTAACCCAGAATGACTAACTCAGTATTTAAAGATCCGCTCTGATCAGCTTTAGTGCTCTTTGAATTATGATTATGCTGTTTTTAGCCAAAATCTCAAATCTAGGACATAGTTTCTGCAGAGTGGTGGGAGTTCATTAGAAATACGCCTCTGAGTTGTGGGCAGGACTGTTGGGGTGGGGTTGTGAAGGAACGGGGAGGGGAACTGGGGGTGGGGTTGCCATTTTTCCAACTGCATTTTCTCGGCTTCTCCTCATTTACGAGGATTTGAATATATAAATACTCAGAAATGCAATTTTGCAGCTTAGTTTTCTATATATATGTCCTCCATCATCAGAAAAATGTTAAAAACACCAAAAATTTAATTTTCATCAGTGTGGGTCTTTAAGAAACAAAATCTGATTCAAACCAAAGTGTGGTTTATGAATTCTTTCAACCACATGTGCATGTGCTTCATAGCTGCTGCTAACCTTTGGTATATGTGTGTTGTAGATTTGATGCTCACAGTGATGGAGGAATCCAGCTTCACTCCATCAGTGTACAGCGTTCACGCCCTTACTCTGCTGGCCAAGGTAAAACCCCAGCTGGACTCTCAGACACAGGCTCTGATTCTTCCTCATCCTGATCATGTCTCGTCTGCAAGCGGTTTAATGCTGTAGCCTTGTCGTTCATCAACACTCTCCTCACATCTGATCCGCAGCCTATTTATTATCAAATCTGAAACTTCAATCAATTCCTTCAGTTTGATGTTTGCTTGCTGCATCTGAGCTGTTTTCACCTCTGCAGAATCAGATCTCCGTGTTTACTGGCTCTGAAAATGTTGGATTCAAATGTTTGAATGGCTGTACAACATTAAATATGTTTGTTAGGAGCTTTTTCTTAACAACTTCATTTCTATTGCACTGAATGAAGTCTGGTAATGGTTTGTTAGGTGCTGGCTCATCTCCTGGACATGGTGTTCTACAGTGATGAGAAGGAGAAGGTCATTCCACTGCTGGTTAATATCATGCACTATGTTGTGCCCTACCTCCGGAACCACAGGTGTGGATGAGCTCCCTGTTCTTCTTCCATCATTTTAAACATCTTTGAATGATGACTAATCTGATTTAGTGCTGTCATGTGATACATTTTTTTTTGCAATTAATTAATCCTGACCTGTAATCAATTAGTCTAATTTAATCTGTGAAAAACTTCATTTTTATGTATTTTATTTAGGGATGTGAATGTTAACGCATTAACGCACACAATTAATCAAAAATAATTAAGGCGTTAATATGTATTAACACAAATGAAACGAAGAAACAGTCCTTCACTTTAACTCTGTGGTTCACACTTCCACGGCGTGCATTGGAACATTTTGTCGGGTATTATCTTGCTTATACTATGGCCACTTACAAAAGAAATTCATATTCAATCGGCTAGTACTTTATTCTTACTATTTTTGTGGTTTAGATCACTTTTTCACAAAATGCGGACTATTTGATCTGTGGTCCGGTGCCATATAGTACAAATAAATTTTACCTGGTAAAACATTGTGATTAATTGTGATTAATCCCAACACAAAAGTGCGATTAATCAGATTTTTGTTTGGGATCGATTGACAACAGTAAGTAAAAATTAATGTTCTAAATGTAGAGTTTCGTGTGTGATTTCATATTGTGATTATTCACAGATAATAAAAGGTCAGCAAATACTGAAACTAAGAAAATAAAAGTATAGTGATTAATCGCGATTAATTTTTTTTCAGGTTTGCAATGAATTAGTTAATTTTTTTTAATCGAATCCCAGCCCTAATTTTATTTAAATTTGTGATGTTATGTTGCATTAAGAGATCAAAATAAAACTAAAAAAGGGCTTTATTTAATTTTAGTTTGTTAAAAAAAAGAAGAAATTAAATCCCTCAAAGAAATTCAACTTTTTAGTCTTTGGAATTTGTTTCTACACTTTTGCTGGGCTTTATTAAAAAAGGAGCGAGGGCAGAGAGTGAGTGGCGTGCGCTGAATATGTTACCATGGCAACACAACGCACTGCATTTGAAATAGTCTGCTTGTAAAAAATAAATAAATAATGGTAATCTTAAATATAACAAGACTGAAGTTCTAATACGTTTTTTTATATGTATATTTTTAATAAATGACCATGGTTTGAGCGGGATAATGCCTTCAGCTGTGCACTAACATGGAAGTAAACAATCCGATCAAAAATTAGATTAAAAAACAATAATGCGCTGAAATTAATTAATTGCGATTAACTTTATGAAGTGACAGTCCTAATCTGATTATGACAGAATAAACAAACTCAGTTTGAATGTAAAGGTCTGGCTGTGGTAAAAGCCCCTCTTCATCTTTTTCCTGACAGTGCCCACAACGCCCCCAGCTACCGCGCTTGTATCCAGCTGCTGAGCAGTCTGAGTGGGTACCAGTACACCCGCCGTGCCTGGAAAAAAGAGGCCTTTGACCTCTTCATGGACCACACCTTCTTCCAGATGGATGCTTCCTGTGTCAGCCAGTAAGCAGGAGAAGACAAACAGCTGCAGCCGCTGCTGTCTTTGTACTATTAATCAAATCTGTCTGTTTTTTAAGCTGGAGAGCCATCATTGACCACTTGATGACTCATGATAAAACTACATTCAGAGACCTCATGAGTAAGCTTTCATTTTCTCAGGAATTTGTTTAAATAATTTCTGCTTCTGTCAGTTAAGACTCTCGTTTGTTTAACCCACAAATCAATTTAAATTGAGTGTGTTACTGTTTGAAAAGCATGAAAGTGTTGGGTTTGTAAATACTCCAGGTCTAACCTGGTCTGGTTTGCCTTTAGCTCGGGTGGCTGTGGCCCAGAGCAGCTCTCTGAGTCTGTTCACCAACAGAGATGCCGAGCTGGAGCAGAGAGCCATGCTGCTCAAGCGGCTGGCTTTCACCATCTACAGCAGCGAAGTCGACCAATACCAGAAGTACCTGCCGGACATACAGGGTATACACTCACCTTTATCACAGGTCAACGGTGGCGAGCAGTTCTTGTTCACATCTTAAAGCGACTTCATAAGAACAACACAGCCTAGAGCAGGGGTGGGCAAACCTTTTTACTCGTGGGACACAAAAGGTTCTAAAATTTGTGTTTTGGTTATCCACCTCATCAGAGAAAGAAATAAGATGGAAGCTGGACAAAAACATGCTTTTATTTGATTGAAAATTAATATATTTATTCAAGAACTGAACAGTTTTAAGTTATTATTTCAAAAGTGTGAATTTTGTTCTCATTTTTGTTCGTTTGTTTTCTTATTTTCTACCTCAGGTAAACAGCAAACGTAGAAAAGTATTGCATTCTTGTGGTGCTTGAATGATCGGAAAAATACTTGTCCAACTCAGAAAAACAACAAATCTTCCGACACCCCATGAATGCAAAACAACTTTCTGCACCGAGACAAAGGCCTATTTATTTCTAGTGCATCATATATGAGGAGACACTGAAATTACAGCAAAAAGAAAACAAAAATAAGGATTAGTAATTGAATTTATTCCAGGCTAGCAGGCCAGATTAAGTAGTTTAACGGGCCAGATATGGCCCCCGGGCCATAGTTTGCCCACACCTGGCCTAGAAGCTGCTTTTTGACCTTTTTTTTTTTTTTTTTTAATGTTTTAG
>NC_050527.1:22027348-22028391 GCF_002922805.2 Oryzias melastigma | reverse complement strand
AAATACTTTTCGGTTGAGGTCTTTAAGAACCACTCCGATCATCTCATGATCTATTTTAGAAGCCCTCCCAGTGTTTTTTAACCTATGATTATGTAGTTTTTCACCCAAATCAAAGAACCTGTGCCGTTTTCTAGGACATAGTTTCTGCAGAGCGACAGGAGTTCATTAAAACATCATTAAAAGCCGTACAGATCCGATCAGGTCTGGCGAGGAAAACAGAGACATACATGGATCTATTTGTCTTCAAGTGGTGGATTCTGAATTAGCTTGTGGATTTTCTTTGTCACACATGAGATCTTTTTTATATACAGCATTTCTCACGTTCTCCTGATTCACAACAAATCGAAAAAATAAATACTCAGAAATACAATTTTAATTTTAATGATCTTAATGTATGTCCTCCGTCATCAGAAAAATGCCACAAGAACATGATAAAAACACCATTTTCATCAGTAATGTTTGTACTTGTGGGGATGTTTAGATGAAGTTCCTGCCTGTTTTTCTCTGTGTTTTTTGTGTTAATAAAGCAGACTTGTGTTTGTTTAGAGCGTCTGGTGGAGAGCCTGCGTCTGCCTCAGGTGCCCATCCTTCATGCTCAGGTTTTCCTGTTCTTCAGAGTGCTGCTGCTGCGCATGTCCCCCCAGCACCTCACCTCACTGTGGCCCACCATGATCACTGAGCTGGTAAATCTAGAAATCTTTAGCTTTCTTTTGGTTCACATCAGCTGTTCACACACTCACTCTTACTCTGTAGGTTCAGGTTTTCCTACTGATGGAGCAGGAGCTGATCGCAGATGAGGACATCACAAGGTGCAGTGCCATGAAAAGCATTTTTTTAGCCCTTTAACACTGGAGCTTTAGCTCTAGCGTCCAAGTTCTTTTATGCAATGAACATAATTGTAAGAGATTCTAGCATAAAGAAAATCAGCCTTGCACTGTTATGCAACACTTATAACTTTACTAACTTCATTAAGTGTTGCATATTGATACAAAGCTGCTGTTCTCCATGCCAGAACATGCTGATTGATCGCATAAATGGTTCAG
>NC_050527.1:22024082-22027216 GCF_002922805.2 Oryzias melastigma | reverse complement strand
TAAGTGTTGCATATTGATACAACGCTGCTGTTCTCCATGCCAGAACATGCTGATTGATCGCATATATGGTTCAGTATGTCAAAGATGTTGAAGAATTTATTTTCAGAGGTCTTTCTTCTGCTGGTCCCCAGATCATCAGGGCCTTCTATTGCTGGTCTGGAAACCACCTACTCAGGCGGGAACGGCTTCTCCACCTCCTACAACAGCCAGCGCTGGCTCAACCTGTACCTCTCTGCCTGCAAGTTCCTGGATCTGGCCTTGGCCCTTCCTCCTGAGAGTCTGCCGCAGTTTCAGATGTGAGCAGAGATCTAACTTACTCGACTTTGCATGACAAACGCGTTTAAAGGGTAACATAACAGGAGAGTTGTAGGCTGACTTAACTTTCAGCCCAGATTTGAGAAATGCAAAAAAAAGGGGTGTTGCTAGGGTGGGTGAGCTGAGCGGGGGAGGTGTGGTTTGGATCTGTGATTGACGGTGAAGTTAGCTTGAGGTATAGTAACTCTGTGTCTTCAATATGGAAAATGATGCCGACCAAAGTGAACTTTCTATGGATTTTAAGGATTTTTTTACTTCAAATTTCTTCCAAGGCAGGCACTCATGGTCCACACTGAAGGGGTCTCCATTGAAAAATGGTGCTAGCATCATCGCACACTTAGATCTGTGAAATTTACTCTCCCCATTTGACCCATCCCCTGGGGAAGCGGTGAGCTGCAGATTCAGCTGCACTGGGGAACCATGTGGTGGTTTAACCCCTTAATGCTGAGTGTCAAGCAGGGAGTCCTATTTTAAGACTCTTTGCTGTGATTCAGCCAGGATTTAAACTCACGACCTTCCAGTCTCAGGGCGCACACTCTACCACAAGTCCACTGAGCTTTTAAAAACAAATTTAGCGCCCCCTGGATTTGGTAGTTCCAGCTGGGAATTAAACTGGGAAACTTGTGGTATGAGAGCAAACGCGCTAACTGATTGGGCCACCGATCAGCCTAACCGATTAAGCTAACAATTCTGAGTGAAATGTTCATTCCAAATCCATCACCAGGATGGAATTTGCTGGATTCAATGACAGCTGCACTCAACCACTGTTTCCTAACATCCAAGTCCACTGGAAAGTTGTGGAAGGCAGTGGATTTTTGTTAATCGAAGGTTATACACCTATGAGCCATGCTAAAGCTAACACAACAATCAATCGTTACAGAATCAAAGATGAGCGGGGCTTTTATACTGGAGCTGCAGAGTATAATGATTTAAAACTTCTGAAATAATGTAGGACTTACACCTGTCGACCAATTACAAAATTCAACTGTAATACCTCATTTCAACCTGTAGGGGTCAGCACACAGTTTTAGACTATAATTTCAGGAATTAAACAAATTTATATTAAATTGTCAAAAATGTGGCATGGACCAACAGTCAGAATTTTTAAATCCCCATTTGTACAGGTAAACAGACAACAAAGTTGGTTTGAGTTAGGTTACCCTTTCATTACAAATGCTTTGAAGTGGCACTAAACAAACATGCTCTGGTTTGGCAGGTACCGCTGGGCTTTTGTACCTGAGGCGTCGGATGATTCGGGGATGGAAGTGAGACGTCAAGGGACCCATCAGAGAGAGTTTAAGCCGTATGTGGTCCGTTTGGCAAAGCTTCTGAGGAAACGGGCGAAGGTACAACTTCTTCACTGACACTGAAGGTTTTTAAATGAGTCTAACTGCAAAAATCGTCTTATTTTATTGTGTGTTTTTTTGTCTTTTGCCTCTCTCAGAAAAACCCAGAGGAGGATTGTTCCACCAAAACTCTGACCTGGGAGCCGGGACACCTGATGCTGACCCTGTACATCATCCGCAGCATGGAGCAGCTGCTGCCCTTCTTCAACCTGCTCAGCCAGGTGTTTAACAGCAAGGCGAGCAGCCGCTCCAGCACAGCCTACGCCCAAAACCCCAATGATGCTTCCTTCCCCGGTCACAAGGAAGGCCACAAGCTGGAGAGCCAGAAGGTCTTCTGGAGTCGAGCTCGACAGAACATTGAGGAAATGGTGGAGAAAGACTTCCTAGAGGGTCTTATCAAGACGTGAAACCACAAGCAGGAACAGGAAGTGACCAGATGACATCACTAGTAAAGATCTTCAAAGTGTTCATTCAAGAACAAACATGCGGGATACAA
This sequence comes from Oryzias melastigma, assembly GCF_002922805.2. NCBI lineage: Eukaryota > Metazoa > Chordata > Actinopteri > Beloniformes > Adrianichthyidae > Oryzias > Oryzias melastigma. The sequence goes on along the minus strand of NC_050527.1, from coordinate 22,025,059 downwards.
ACGAGAGAACAATTTGTACTTTTTTGTTGTATTTATAATGATTCCCTTTTCAAAAACTAGTGTATTTAATTTTAAATATTTGTATATAAAGAACTTTGATGAGTTTTAACATTTCATGTGGGTCCTTTTGGACCAAGTGCCATTCCATATCGATGTAACTTAATAAAAAAAGATTTCTAATGAGAAAGCTGCATCAGATGTTTATTTTTCAAACATTCTGAGTTTGCTGTTTAGTGTTGCACAAATTAATGTGTATAAATGGTTATAAGTTTATCAACCCCCTTAAATCAAGGTGTTCGGCTCCCTTAGAAGATTCCTTTCTCTAACCCAATTCCACTAACTTTTTATCAATAGATCAGATTAACCATTTTAGCAGAGATATTTTCTAAATCCTAAAGTGTGTCTTGCTTTACTTTACACTTTTTCCCTCTTTAACCCTCAAAGAACTTCTTTTGCTCATGAAAAGTCTTCTTTATTTAATTGTCAAGTACAATTTTATAGATTGTTAATTAGTAGAGGTGTAACTATTAATAATTATATTAATTGCAATTTATTCACGACACTTTTATCTTATGATTCTGTATTATCGAAACCCCCCTCCCCCTCCCATCTTAACCCCTTAAACCCCCTTTTCTAGCATCTCATTTTATCCCTCTCTTTTGTCTCTTTTTCTGTCCGGTCCAACAAGAAATATATTTAATCATAATTAATTATAAAGTTTATCCTAAAAAACAAATATATTTGTATGATACAAATAATCTTTTGTCCAAAGATCCATAACCTCATAATGTAACAGTAAAATCTGTCCAACACTAGAACCCTTCAGGTCTTATCTGCTCGTTCAGCTGATGGACATGAAAAAAAATATTTAAACATCTTTTCAGATGTTTAAATCTTAACCTTTTGTTTTAAACTTAGTCTAGAACAGTAAATTTGAAAGCCCCATCTAAATTGTATTTTTGTTTATTGGTTGTTTT
>NC_050527.1:22019580-22023937 GCF_002922805.2 Oryzias melastigma | reverse complement strand
ACGCATGACGAACCAATAGTTCTTTGGAGGTCACTGGCCTCAGTGGAAACCTTTTAGAGGGGTTACTCCCATCCATTCAGGTTTGGGTTTCTGTGTTCAGACTTAGCCCATTTCTTACCAAGAAGACACTGGAGGTGAACAGAGGTGTACTTATACATACATACATACATACATACATATATATATATATATATATATATATATATAGGTGATTTATTCTAAATGGTGTTATGTTCGTGTTACTGAATCCTTTAGTCATTTGTATTTGAAATGTGACAGCCAGATTGAAGGATATTTATGACTTGACAGCATAAGACAAGAAAACAAGTTTGAAATGTGACTTAATTAAAGGGGTTGATTAACAGTGTACATCCAAACTCACAAACTGTACATTTCAATAACTTAAAAACATTATTCATCTTTTAAATTAAAAATCGTTGGTATATTTTCATGACCCATTATGAGCTTTTCTAAACTAAATAGTCTCTTGTATAACCCATTTCAATTACGTGTTATATTTTAAAGTTATAATTTATTAAATATGATAATGTGACATTTGGCAATTAAACTTTATATATATATATATATATATATATGAATGTCAGGAGACCTGACAAATTCTAGCTGGTAATGAAAAATATACAACAAACTAACAATTGTAATCAGATGTGAAGATCAGCACCATGGGCAGCGATACTGCAATTAAGTGTTTTTACCTTTTTTCTTTGCATATCTTGATTATTTTCGTCGTTTTTTAAGCTGCAGATTTTATATGACCTTCATATGACAGAAACTAACATCCTAAAAATCATCCTGCCGCGTGGGGCCCTCGTGCCTCCAGAAATTTCCAGTTCAGATCCGTTAATTTTGACATCTGCTAAACTCTCGCGATGCTTCACGAGACTACAGATAGGTTGGTAGATTTACGTTACTGTACTCGTCAGAGGGAGGCGGGATTTGGTCAGAGGGCAAATATATATATAAAAAAGATAAATAAATAATATTAAAGAGGATGCAAATTGACCGAAAACACCTCCATCCGCACACCGGTTCAGGCGCATCTCTCAAAGGGAATTAGGCGGAGGAGGGAGGCGGGGAACGCCGCTCTGCAGTGCGTGGTGGAGGGATGACCCTGATGGTGATGATGAGGCCAGCCTGGCTCTGATGCTTCCCTGCACGCCCCATTGATTCACTGGGACTGCGGGCTGCTGCTGGTGGAGAGGATTATCCAGGAGGCTGAGGGAAGGAAGACGAGGAAGAGGAGGAGGAGGAGGGGGAGGCTGCAACGAGCATCATCGGAGAGTGGGGTTTGTCAGGCGGATTATAACGCCAAGCAGAAAGGTTTTTACTGGAGAGAAGAGGGGGGAAATCCGGTCAGAACTGGGTGTAGTGTTCTGCTTCTGTGTGGACTATAACCTTCCGAGGAGTCTGGCCTTCGGATGAGAAACGCTCCAGAAACGCGGATCCAGGGGAACGTCCATGTGTTATGTAACCTCTTCAAGTGCAGTTTGACCGAAAGCTCCTTTATTTACCACAGCACTGCGCTTTGTGTGTTTTCGGGGCCGCTGGGATCAGGTTACTGAGCGCCTTCGCTCATTTCCGTGGCTGTGTGGGGGGGGTAGGACCATATTGGACGCTCCACAGTCGAGGTTGGACCCAGCTGAGAGAAGATGTCGGGGCAGACGCTGACGGACCGCATCGCCGCGGCGCAGTACACCCTGACTGGGTCTGATGTGTGCCGAGCGGTGTGCAAAGCCACCACGCACGAACAGACTGCACCCAAGAAAAAGCACCTGGAATGTAAGTCCATCCAGCAAACCATCCATCCATCCTCCATCCAGGGTTTCATTCAGGAGTAGGCCCATACATGTGTACAGACTCTACACAGACATGCTTTTTCAACCTTAAATAAACCAAACTTTGCCCCTTCCATAGTTGGCCAAAGTCTTAACTGATGTGTTCATGCATGTCAAATATTAGGTATTCCACAACATTATTTTGGGTTTAAAGCAAATTTCTTGCTACCATTTTTGCCAGTTGTTGCATAAGTCTGTGAGAATGCTCCTCTGTACTTTAGACATGTATGGTTACTGTAATTATTCTACATTTTCTCCTTAGTTTCTTGTAGTGATAGTAAAAAGTAAGATTTTTTTTTAGCTACACCTGGATGGATTATATCCTAAAAATTGACTATTTTTTTTACCTTCACTGTAGGGCTGCCAACATTAGTCGACTAATCGACGACTAATCAACTATTGAAAAAGTCGACGACTAATTTAATAGTCGATTAGTCGTTACTTTATACAGTATATTATGGAGTCGGAGTGTAATAAAGTAAAAAGTTATAATGACATTATGCAAACTTTTTGGTCTATTTTGGCATTTATTAAGGATTAAATAAACGGCTATGGCTATTTTGAAGTTTAGCTAATATCCCAGCTGCATGCTAGCTATTTTGGCAAATTTAGGATTTTCTCTGTTTTTAGGCTATTTGGAGTTTAGCTAATATTTCAGCTACATGCTAGCTATTTTGGCTAACTAAGGTATTTTTCTGTTTTTTTAAGCTAATTTGTCATTTAGCTAATATTTTAGCCCTCTATCAGCTTTAGAGTTTTCTGCTATCAACTTAGCGTTTTTAGCTATCAGCATTAGCATCTTCAGCAGCCAAATTCAGCTTACAGCATTCACACTAGCATTATTGCAGTTAATGCTATATATATATATATATATATATATATATGTTTTTAGTTAGTTTAAAGCTAATGATGATTAAGATGTGTGCTTTAGAACCAGTTTGCACATTAACCGATTAGTCGACTAATTGGTTTAAATAATCTGTGATTAGTCGACTATTAAAATAATCGTTTGTGGCAGCACTACTACACAGTTATCTGTGGCGGATATAAAATCCTGTGCACCTTTATAATGGGAAGGATCACACATCGATATAAGGGTCGGGTCATCTGGACCCCATAACATAGCATAATTAGGTTTTAACACAGGTTATAAATAGTAGTGAAATAATACAAGCAATAAAAATATACAAGTTATGGACTTAGCTAGACTTGTACAAGAGAAGAGAAACTGTTTTGTAAAAAGAAAACAAATTACATTTTAGAGGTGCTGTTTCCTTTTACCTGTAGTGATAACATAAGTTTACGGTTCTACATTTATCAGACGTATATTATAACATGTGGTATTGCCTCTATCACTCTTCTTGGATCAGAACGTAAAGTTATTTCCTGAAGGACCAGTTGGTGAAAACCACCTGACACAGGAACAGGAAATGACTCTGCAGTGAGTCATCTCTCCTGACGGTGTGTGGTCATCATGCAGAAATGAACATGAGTGAAAACATGCATCAAACTTTTTACTTTAATTTCACTCCCTTTAAATTACCACATTCTCTTGCCAGTGGAGAGCACTGGATGTCCCAGAGAGCTGATCAACGGTTAAATATCTTGTCTATGAAGGAGAACATTTGGCCTTTTTGACCTTCTTTTGAAGCAACTTAGTGGTTTTCTAAACCCAACCAGTGATTAAACAGTGGCAGCACAGTATGATGTTGAAGAATCTTCTGTCCATGTGTCGGCTTCAAAAGAAAGATAGCATCATGAGAAATAATTGTGTTGAGCATTAGAAGACGGGGTGGGTGAACTCTGGATGACCTTCTGCTCAGGCAGGTACTGAAACTGCCTTTCTGTCCTTCTGTCGCCTCTGGATGGTAGAGCTCACACAGGAGGAGGGGCCAATTATTCCTCTACTTTTGTTGACGATTCCAGTGAAATATAATAATGAAATAACAACATTAACTCAACTTATTTATGAAGATTTACAAAAAAAAAACAATTAAATATGCTGCTGCAACATGTTTTTATTGTTAAAAACTGATATAAGGAATATTTTGTATTATAATCATATAGGTAAAATGCAAGAGTATAAACCACAATATCATTTATTGTGTCTTTTTGAAGCCATATTTGCATATTTTTAGAAGATTTTCTACACAAATTGGTAAAACTACTGTATATTTATTTAGCCCATTGAATTTAAATTGTATATTTTTTGTGATGCTTAATCAGCATCTTTACAACTAGATTCTTAGGTGAGTGAAAACAGAGGGATGGAAAATGTCTGTGTGTGCTGTTAGTGTTTGCACAAATGCTGTTGCAGCCCCCACACAGCCTTTGTTAAAACAGAGCGACACACACCAGCTGACTGTGATGTGCTCAAAGTCAACTTTATTAATCAAACAAATATTTATTCATTATTAGTATGCATCAATCCAGGATTTAGATGTTTATGTTTAACATAGCCGCTACCATCTCCCATTTTTTTTTTTTTTTTTTTTTTTTTT
>NC_050527.1:22013865-22019558 GCF_002922805.2 Oryzias melastigma | reverse complement strand
ATTTTTTATGGTTTAGCTTTTTTTTTTTTAAAGGGAGCACTTTCGCCTTCCTTCTAAAATGACTCATATTTACTCAAAATATTTTTAAAGTAGATCTTATTTAGCTTCAGACTGTTATCTAATGACCCGACCTGTTCCAGAGTTTCAGGTGTCGCTCCTTTAATCAGGTCAAATCATTCGTCACATCAGTTGCTTCGGACCTTCATTGGATTATGTTTTAGTGACCGCTTTTCTGATCTGGCTTCATCCTCAAAACAGGAATTGCAAGCGGCGGGGACTCCATAGGGTCTGATTCTGGGTTAAAAATATCTCTGCTGGCAGTGGTGTGTGTCAGTTCTGGTTCAAGCCACATGCAGAACGGTTAGCAAACAAAAGTACCACATGATATGAAGTTCTGGAGCATTTGTTGTTTTTTTTAAATAGTGTTTTTGTGTTCCTATCAGTTCTTTTGAAACTGAAGAATGAGGTATACAGGTATATTTGGCAATTTTGTAGCATGCCTTCATAGAGAGAAATGTTGTTTGGGTCCAAATGTCTTTTGCAAATGTGTTTGAACTTCAGCTGGATGGATCTGAGTGTCTTATTTATAGTGATAGAGTGGTGGAGGATGCAGCTGTGACTCGAGCGACTGGGGAAGTTTTGAAGACATTGCAGTTGTCAGTGGTTATTTTCAAATGTCGTCTTTTCTGGAGGGAGAACTATACATCAGAATTTATTTTGCTGGTAAATCCATCAGCATTCACAGACTCACAGCAGAGCGAGGACTGCCACATCAACAGATGCTGGTCTGTAATGTGCTGCGTGAGACAAGAGCCAAATAGTATTGTTGGGGTTATGAAGTGATACCTGAGAAGACACATTTCACTATTAGGTTGTGTTAGCGATACTGCAGTGGTTGTGTCTCTCTAGATTGGCTGAATTGTGTGAATTACATAACATTTGGCACCAACTTCAGTTCCCTGCAGCCCAATTCCCTCTGCTCTATCATGTCTAAGGAAAAGAAATTAATAACAGAATGCTAATTTATACATCTTAGCTGACATTTGCTGCGTATCTGTGAAGGTAAGCGGTTGGTGAAACAGCATTAGAATGAAAGGCTGTTCTTGAAGGCAATCTTCATTACTGCTGTGGCTCCAAATAGGCTTCATCTTTATCTGATGTTGCTAATGCTTCTGTAATCTGTCATGTAGTTAAGAGAGTCAGGAGAAGATGGAGTATATTTTTTTTAATCTAAACCAACACTGTTTTGCCTTTAAAATATAAAAAATAAAGGCTTTTACAAGAACCTCATGAGGTCAGTGACATCAGGAACTCGATGTCCCTCGCCTGGACTAATGTCAATGAGACGTTCGTCTGGTGCCAAGCCTAAAGGGAAGGGCTTATCATCAAGCTTCTGGCTGCCAGACCTTCACTCATTAGGTCTGGCCTGGCTTTGTTACAATGTAGATTTCTGCAGGAGAAGTGTGGGGGTTTAGGTTCAGATAAAGTACAGATCAGTGAAAATCAAAGGTCATTCAGATCCCAGGTTAGCAAAGCTGGCTGTTGGTTTTGAACATTTTTAAGAACCTTTACAGTAGACGTGTAATAATTCATTTTAAGAACAATTGATTCATTTCATAATATGCGGTTGCTGATACGATTTATAGTCTATATTGGTTAATTTAGTAACACAAACCTACCAAGCCTCAATCCAATTGGTATTTTCCTCTATCCCCACGTTGTATTTGCTAAAACGGTTTTATAATAGCTTAGGTCAGTTTGATTAACCACTAGCCTCAGACAGATCAATCGGGTTGGATCGTAGGAAGATAAATCGATTGATTGATTAATCGCTACACCCCAACTTTACAGCGTCACAGATAAGATTACCGTTGAGGCAACGATTCTGCGCATTTGAAGTTGTAGTCATCATGATCTGCTGCTATTCTGAATCAACTCATTATTCATCTGAGCACAGGTGTGATGATGCTCTGTTCAGGTCAAACTTCAATATTTTACCAGCTGTGTGTGTGTTTGAGCACACAGAGAGGCTGAAAATGCTGGATGTAAGCTATAAAAAACAAACAGCGTGTTGACTCCCCTCTTGGCTGTCAGGATGCTAGTTATCACTTCATGACTCATCATCAATGTGTTAACACATATGAGAGGGAGGGAGACTGGCTTCTGGAAGGAAGGAGTGTGTGTGGGTTGGGGGGGGTGTTCATCATAGATCTCTATGTGTCAGTCTGTGCAGATGTTTTTAAGTTTACTTACCTTTGTTCTGTCATAGTGTTTGTGATCATTATTTGAACAATCTGAGCTTAAAACCAAAGACAGGAAATAATATCTCAAAACAAATAAGCAAACCCTATTAACAAGCTAGTGGTAGATGTGGAAAAATGAAGCGGTGCAGGTGCTCACTGACGTATAGTCCAGTGTTTACATCATTGACTGTATATGAGAACTGGACTGAGTGAGTAGGACGTAATTTGGCTTCGTGGAGCAAGCAGGTACTTCCTGTTTGGAAGGTGAGATTGGAGGGGTCACTCAGTCCAGTTTTCTTATACAGTCAACGGTTTACTATGTTCTAGCCAGGATGACTTCATTTTTTTTTCATGCTCAGTACTTCCAAAACCATACAGCTATATACTTCCTGATGTTGATTAGGCGAGTTTCCCAAATTTGCAGAATGATATAAAGCTGAAGGTTTAAACATTTAACATTCCAATAAAAACAGACACTTGTGTCTGAACTCAGCTTTTGACAAAGAGGCTCTGGTTTAATTGGATGACTTTGTAATATAATCTGGTATTTGTTGTAATTGTTTTAATTTCACCAGAACTCAAATATTTGTCTACTTCTAGTGCATTAAAAATGAATTTCCTCTTCAGAAAGACCTCAGTAGCTCTCAAGTCATAGTCTTCACAATGTACTATTATAATAACATTTGGTAACAGTGTTCTATTTAGTCCGCCAATCCATATGTATAAGAACAAACCTACATCTTTCTTGTCAAGTCCTTCTACTCAGATGTTCACTTTGTGCCTCTTTGTATGAAAAGTACAATATAAATAAAGGTTGATCTGATTAAGAGTAAATGTGATGAAGGACAATCCTAACCTGGTATGAAAGAAATGTCTGACTTGTAGTGGAGTGACAGGACAGTTCTCTATAGATCTTAACAGGATTAAAAACAAAATAAAATTAACTTTTGAAAAACTCTGGCGAGGCTTAAAAGCTGTATCAGTTATCTACTGCCAGGATATGGGAGCAATACATTTGATCGATAAGTTTAACATCATTGTTTTCATCCGAAATCAAAGAACCTGTGTCATTCTTCTGACATAGTTTCTGCAGAGCAGCAGGAGTTCATTAGAAATTCACCTCCAAGTTGTGGGCAGGACTGTTGGCGTGGTGTAAGCCACCTCACACCTCCCATCATCCCTTTGTTTACACTCTCTCCCACTAGCTTACAGCCTCTCACAACCCCAAGCTAATATTACAAACTCTACAACAAAATCTATTTGTCTGCAAGTAGATGCATCAGAAGGGAGCAGAGCGGGGAGCTTCTGCTGATCGTAGCACCTACATCACTGCTAAGCTTATTTAAACTGCATTTGTTTGTCTCCTGATTCACAACGATTTGAATAAAAAAAAGAAAAAACTCAGAAATACAATTTAAAGCTTTATTTTCTTCATACATGTCCTCCATCATGAGAAAAATGCCACAAGAAGATGTGAAAAACACCAAGAATACAATTTTCATCACAGTGGGTCTTTAATGATTAGTTCTTTTGAGTGGAGTTTGAGAACAGCAGCATTATGCTTTCAATAAAGGCTAAAAGGTGAATTCTCTGAATGTGAACTCTCTGATTGCTTGTCATCGACGCGAGCAGACACCTTTGACATGATCATCAAGAAAACCTCATAAACGTTCAATGCACAGAACAGGAGGTAAAGCTTTATGGGCTCAGACCAGTAGTGACATATGTGATCCTTCCTGCACAGAGGGACACACCGATCGATGAAGGCTGATTCTTACAGGCCAGGTTAGAACAGCTGCATCTGGATTGTAGTGAGGGAAGCTTAATCAGTAAAAGCAAAAGTGGAGAAGATGAGATCTTGCAGTTGTCAGACTATGGGTCGCCAACCCTGGTCCTTTAGATCTAACGGTCTACAAGTGTAGAAAAAGCTGAATCACTGGCAAGGTGGTGCATCCTGAGGATCTGATTCAGACCTTTGAGGAACTCAGAGTGGACTTCAGCTTTCTAAAAGTCACAGTGAACGTCTAACCAACATTTTAACAGACAAACTTCACAATAACCCTGGTTTACCGTCTCAAAACAGATCTTCTTTGTTGTGGAAATAACTTTTCTCACTGTTGGTTCTTTCATCTTTACCTTCTGTTGAGGATGGGTTGCCTTTGTCCTCTTTACCCCGGTGCTCTCATGGGTGACACTGTTTGTCCGTTGAAGTGCTGAAATGAACAGAGAAATACAAAAATTGGTTATTAAGAAGGCTGAGAGTGTTCTGCAGCCCTCATCTCACAGCGGGTTTCTCTGAAGACCTCACAAGTGAAAGAGTGCGTGGGAGTTGGACCGTCCTGCATCAGCATGTGTTCAGGATAATGACACGAACGGGTGACCCCCCACACAGCTGCTGTCACATCATTATCTACAGCACTCCAAATGTGAGCAGCTGGTTTATACACTCCTCTGCTGGTTTTTGGATGTTCTGTGAGTTTAGAAGTATATTTTCTGCCGGAATTTCATAAAAGTTTCTTTAGATTATTTGGACAGGCCGGGGTGCAGGTACAAACTGTTGTCCTGATATGCACTAAAGAGGAAGCAGCTTTTCTAAATCCTAGCACACGATAGGGGCGTGTCTATAACCTGATTGCTCATTAATAATGCAGTGAGGCCAGGGTTTCCTGTTGTCTTGTTGCTCCCTGACTGTTGACTTCTCCTCTTAGGCTCAGTGCTGCAGTTACTGTGTCTGAGGAGTTTCACCTGGGATAGAGTGAAGCCTGTGGGGAAGATTTAGGTGTTTTTAAAAAAGAGCTTAAGACTGTTTTAAAGTTTAAAATGCCACAACTTAATCCTCAGGTTTTAAACCAGATTAATAAACATACATGTGCAACTCATTTGTCCAACCAACAGGATGAATGTTCCATCCCCACTATAACATCCCTAGAAATGTATTTAATAGAACGTCGCACACTGTTTTTGAAAGCAAATAATGGTAGATAGACTCATTAGAGCTTTTGAAAGATAGTCACTGACTCAATGATACAGAGAAAAACTGTGTGGCGATACTAACCCAGGAGTGACCTCTTGTAGTCGTGAACACTGCAGAGAGATTGCTGAAAGTCTTAGGAGTAGTTAGGTGGGAATGGAGCTGATCTGAACAATGTTTACCTATAAAACGCTTTAAAACTGTAATTTTAGCTGATATTATTTTTTTATTATTATTAATCAATGCTCTTTTTTCAGCATTTAATAAAGGCAAAAATGCTCTATCTCAAATTGATTTCCAATAATTGTCAAGTTTTAAAGCAGGGGTGTCAAACTCAATCGCACAGGGGGACAAAATCAAAACACATACAAGGATAAACATGTATTGAACACACTAAAACTACTTTTGTTATTTAAAACTTTAAAAAAGTAACTTTTTTTTACATTAATTTGAATAAAAAGAGACAGGAATAATATTCC
>NC_050527.1:22005265-22013701 GCF_002922805.2 Oryzias melastigma | reverse complement strand
AAATAATGGTAGATAGACTCATTAGAGCTTTTGAAAGATAGTCACTGACTCAATGATACAAAGAAAAACTGTGTGGCGATACTAACCCAGGAGTGACCTCTTGTAGTCGTGAACACAGCAGAGAGATTGCTGAAAGTCTTAGGAGTAGTTAGGTAGGAGTGGAGCTGATCTGAACAATGTTTACCTATAAAACGGTTTAAAGCTGCAATTATAGCTGATATTATTTTTTTATTATTATTAATCAACGCTCTTTTTTCAGCATTTAATAAAGGCAAAAATGCTCTATCTCAAATTGATTTCCAATAATTGTCAAGTTTTAAAGCAGGGGTGTCAAACTCAATCGCACAGGGGGACAAAATCAAAACACATAAAAGGATAAACATGTATTGAACACACTAAAACTACTTTTGTTATTTAAAACTTTAAAAAATTAACTTTTTTTTAACATAAATATGAATAAAAAGAGACGGCAATAATATTCCAGAATAAGACAACTTAAACCTTAAATTACTTTCGATATTTTACTATCTGTAAGAATATATTTTGTCAAAATTATTCAAGTTTGAAATAAGCTAAACGTCAAAAGAAAAAAAACACTCAAATTACTTTACTTTTACACCATTTTATATGGAAAAATTATACTTGTAAATAACTCAAAAGATTTTGATCTCCATAAAATATATCCCGTTAAAATGATCCAAATATGAACACACTGCCCAACAAAGCAAACAAAGCCTAGAAATAAAATAAAAGTTGTGCTTTAATCCAATCGTTCCGTTTTCGTTGCTCTGTGTTTTGTTTTCTGGTTGTTTTTCCTTTAATTATTTCTTTCTGCAGCATGAATGAGAGGAAGGGAGAGGATAAGGATGACACCTTCGTGATGTAAAACACTGTCTTTAAAAAAGAAAGCCATAGATTGTTAGAACTGATCTCCCAGCCTCCATAATCGTAGTGTTCCTTCAATATGTTACCAGTGCGAGATAATATCATCGCTATTAATGATAATATAAATTGATCTGGAGGGCCGATATAATTACCTGGTGGGCCGGATCCACCTTGACTTTGACACGTGTTCTAAAGCCACAGGTTTAAAATAGTGGACGATAAAACTGACCTATTAAATACTCATCATGATAACAGTCATGGATATTTCATTATTATATAGATAGAGATATTGATTGACCTATAAAGCATGTTTTTGGAGTGTGCAAAGGAGCCATAGAAAATCCACACATGCATGAGGAGAGCATGTAAACTCCACACAGAAAGGACGCAGCTGGGATTCAACCCTCATTGAGAGGCAAGAGAGCTAACCACTACACCCCCATGCAACCCTACTGGATGAACCAACAAAATTAAATGTATCAGGAGAATTTATTAATTTGATTTTCACTGCTAAAATGCAGAGCAGTAAATTGAAGAACAGTGTTTCTGAGTGGGTGAGACGTGTTAGACTGTAATAGCTTGTTTTTCATAGTTTAACCAGTAGAGCTTGCCTTTTTAAGCAAATAAATGAACATAATCTACATTTTGGAAATTCTAATTTTGTGTCTTTTTGGAGTCGGTTAGGTGCAAACAAAAAATATACTTTGTAAAAGTAAAACAAACAAACACACATTTCACCTGCTCCTTACCAATTATAGTTATGGATATTTTCCAGATGCATGAAAAAAAATAACCTCTTCAAATAATGATGGCACTCTACAAAGATCTCGTCAAACACACTAATTAATAGTTTATGAGAAATTGTAAAGAAGGAGCTATCCGATGGCCAGCTCTTGCTGAATGCTGGGAAACCGAGCACGTTTAGAGCTGCAGCAGGAACGCCGTTTCAGGTGACGTCTGATTGTCGGCACGGATACCTGTGTCCAGCAGCTGCAGCTCGTTCTGACGCCACTGCATCTGCACCCCAGCAGACCCCGTCTGCTGTGCCACACATGGACACAATGCATTCTGGGTAGCTTTTTTCCCTTGCTGCATGCTGCTGTAGGGTAAGAAGAGCTAAAAATAATCACTATACTTTAGTGGTCCATTCATGTGTAGCTCAACACTGCGTGAGTCATGCAACATGGTTTCTCTTTCAACTTCCACCTTCAGAAAGAAACACAAATTACTGCATAAGCTGCACATCACGACAACAGCATCAGGTCTCTGCTTTAAAGCTGATGATGTGATGCTGTGGAGGCTTCAGTCAGTCAAGGACCGGTCTGTCGTCTGCATGAACTCTTCCTGTTTTTCTCCGGTCATGATTTCAAAGGACTCCTCCTGAAAATACGAAAGCCTGTTTCCAAGGAAACCACCTTGGCATGTCCCCATGCATGAACATTTGTCCTAAAAGAAGAAAATGAGAGTTGAAAGAGCTGCATGCTGGACTCCTGGTGTGTTTGCATGCAGTTGTTCTCGTGCAGAGAACAGTTTCACTTACAGTTATTGATGTGGTAAAGGCTGGCAGTTGAAATTGGAGTCGTGCTTAGTTTTTCCTGAGTGCAGCACAGGCGGGGCTCTGATATGCCATTCAGTTGCTGTTATCTGACACTGTAAGCCTGTGTGAGTCCAGACTAAAGGAAGTTCTCAACCATCTTAAGGCTGCTGCTGCACAGTCCTATCCTGGGCTGCTTTTGCAACAGGTTTAGTTCTTTTGCAACACAAAAATGTTCATGGAATATGGTCTGAATTAATATCTGCATCCTTTTCCCACTATGTCTATGTGTACTGATGAAAAAGATGTGTGGAAGTGCACGGAAGCTGAAAGCAGGTAATGGTTCACTTCATAGAACAGATGAAAAAAATCGCTGGGCTTGAAATTCAGGACAGATGTATCCAGATGTGTTACAAACAGGAGGTCACATCACAAAAGCTGTTAACTTCACCTATTTGCTAGAACAAGCATTTTTTTAAATCATAAAGATTTCTAAAAGCATAGAGTGAGGTTGCAAAAGGTCATAAATTTATGTCCTTGTGTAGCTGCTGGCATAATTTTAACCAGATCCATGACATTGGCAAGTACACTAAAGAAAATGGCCCAAATATCACTAAAGTTCCACTCCAACTATGTATTTATTCATTATAAAATCATTACCTTTGGTCTTTTAATTATGATTATGCAGTTTTTAGCCTAAATCTAAACCCTGCGTTGTCTTTAAGACATAGTTTCAGCACATCAGCAGGAGCTCAACAGAGCTTAACCTCTGTGTTGTAACTGTTGATGCAGCAGTTAGCCTATGTTAAATACATTATTCCTTTGTTGACACTCTCTCCTGTTAGCTTATAGCTCCTCACAAGCCCAAGCTAACATTAGCATGGCAAAAAATAAGTAAATAAATAAATAAAAATTGAGCAGTATAGGGAGCCATCCTGCCATCTTGAGTCAGATGGAAGCTCAGACAAGGAAAACGAAGATGTTCATGGATCTATTTGTCAGCAAGTGGATGCATCAGAATTAGAGCGAAGCAAGAAGACTTTGGCCCGCCCATCTCAGTTGCTGCTCGGGTTTTCGCCGGAAACCAAAACTTTTCAAACTGCGTATTTTCATCTGCTGCTGATCCATCATGATTTAATTAAAGGAATACTCAGAAACACAGTTTTAATATTAAATTATCTTATAAATGTCCTCCATCGTGAGATAAATGCTAAAGAACATGTTACAAACACGGGTCTTGATTTTCATTGGAGTGCATCTTTAACTGTGACATATAGATCTATGTTGTCAATTGTGTAAATTTGATGAAGTGGCTCACACTCTTGCCTCACAGCGAGAAGGCCCTGATTTTAGGACCTTTTTGTGTGGAGTTTGTATGTTCTCCTCGTGTATGTGTGGGTTTTCATCTGGCTCTTCCGTCCCACAGTCTAAAAATATGCATTAAAGGTTAGTTGGTATCTCTGTACGATGAAGCCCCCTTTGAAACAAACCTGGTTCACCATATCCAATTAAAAAGTAACTCAGATTTCTAATCAGCCAATCACACGGCTGCAACTCATTGCATTTAGGCTTGTAGTCATAGTTCAAACCGAGCATCAGAATGGGAAAGAAAGGTGATTGAAGTGACTTTGAACGTGTCATGGTGTTGGTGCCAGACGGGCTGGTCTGAGTCAGAAACTGGGTCAGGGTTGGGTTGTTTTGATGTTTAGTTTGTTCTGTGTTGTGCATTGGAACCAAGGCGAACCAAGTACCTTTCTTTAAGAGTGCAGGTGATCACGTAGTTGTCTATTGCTTGAAAGGGATAGGGGAGAAGTTTTGTTGGGGTGGGGGCGGGGGATTTGAAAGCTAGAAGGGGAGACAAATGAGGCTAATTGGAATGTTCTGTTGTGTCGTTGGGATGTAGGAATCCCTTCTTTATCTTTGTAGATGCAATGAGATACGAATATCTCTTGAGGTGTATGTGCTGGGGTCCAAGTTGTTCTCGAGAATGGCGTGTTGTGCTGCTGGGTTTTAGAAAATCCCTGGAAGTGTCTAGTGTGTGGATTCGTCTTTGGATGAGGGATGAGAGGTTAGTTAGAGGGGAAGAGGGGTGATAAGATCAGGAGGGGGAATTTAGGTTTAGGTGTGGGGTGGTAACTGTTAGGTTTAGTATACAATGTTATAATAATGGCTGGGTTCTTAGCTAAAAGGGCAAAATTTATGGGGAGGGGTAAGTTAGGTTAAGGTGTGGGGAGGTAATGGTTAAGCTTAGTGAACAGGGTGGGTGAGAGGTTCTCTAAAACGAGACTTCTAGCTTCAAAACGAGATTTGCAGTTCTTTAACAAGACTTGCGGTTTCCAAACCAGATTTGTCATTTAAAAATGAGATTTGCAGCTTCAAAATGAGACTTGTAACTTCAAAACAAGATTTGCTTAATTTTTACGAGACTTGCAGATTCAAACCCATATTTGCAGTTTAAAAACAAGGTTTGTAACTTCAAAACGAGATTTGCAGTTTAAAAATGAGACGGTTGTAGGGTTTCCACCCACAGCCATCTCTAGGATTTACAGAAAATGGTCAGAAAAAGATAAAATATCCAGTGAGCAGAAGTTCTGTGAGCAGAAATGTCTTGTTGATGCCAGAGGTCAGAGGAGAATGAACAGACTGGTTCCAGTTGATAGAAAAACAACAGCAACTCAAATAACCACTGATTACAACCGAGGTCTGCAGAAGAACATCTCTGAACACACAACACGTCCAACCTTGATGCAGATGGGCTACATCAGCAGAAGAACACACCGGGTATCATTCCTATCAGATAAGAACAGGAAACTGAGGCTACAATTCAAGCAGACTCACCAAATGTGGACAGTTGAAGAAATAAAAAATGTGGTCCGGTCTGATAAGTCTCTATTTCTGCTGCAACATTCAGATAGTATTGGTCAGAACTTGGCTTCAACAACATGAAAGCATGGATCCATCCTGCCGTCTTTCAACGGTTCAGGCTGGTAGAGGTGGTGTAATGATGTGGGGGATATTTTCTTGGCGTACCTTGATCCCCTTAGTACCATCACCACAGTCTACCTGAGTATTGTTGCTGACCATGTCCATACCTTCATGATCTCAGTCTACCATCTTCTGATACTACTTCCAGCATATCATAAAGCTGGAGTCATCTCTGGTTTCTAGAACATAACAATGAGTTCACTGGACTCTAATGACCTCCACAGTCACTAGATCTCAATAGAACCTTCGAGATGTAGTAGAATGGGAGATTGGCATCATAGATGTTCAGCCGACAAATCTGCAGCAACTGTGTGATGGTGTCATGTCAATATGAACCAAACTCTCTGAGGAATGTTTCCAGTACCTTGTTGAATCTATGCCATCAAGAATTAAGGCAGTTCTGAAGGGAAAAGGTGGTTCAACCTGGTACTAGCGAGATGCACCTAATAAAGTATCCGGTGTATTAGTTCAGTTTATGATTAGTAGTGATCGTTGGGGGTTTTAGTGTCTCCCTAACCCTTAAGATTTGTCTTGCTTATGGGATTGGTGACTGATAGAAATGTATTTTAGTGGTAAATAGAAATTCTCAGATTCCCCACAAAAGTTTTTTTTTTTTTTATGTAACGGTCTGTGAGGGAACCTCAAATGAAATATTAGGCTTCAACAGGAGTGGAGTGACAGTGCAAACCAGCCAAAAAGAAATACATAATTGTGGACATGCAGCAACCAGGAAGTGTTAACAATAAGGAAACCATAAGAAAACAAAAGTAATTTCCAGAAACCAAAATGAAATATTAAAAAGGAAACAAAATAAGAAACTGGAATTGGTAGGTATTATGGGACATCACTGGATGATGATGTTTGACTTTTGAAGAAGAGGAAAAGCATAAGGATGTTTAGCCTGAACTGTGGTAAAGAGTTGATTACTTGATCACTGAACCTTTGCAATGACTGTGGTCAGATATTTAAAGAAATATATTCTTGTCTGAAGATATCGCCATGCCAAATAACTTCTGGTCCAAAAGATGAGCAAACGTCATCATCCAATCAGTGATGTCCTATAATACCAACCTATCCTGGTCTCTTGTTTTGTTTCTTTTTTAACATTTCATTTTGGTTTCTGAAATTCTTGATGCTTTCTTAAGCTTTTCTTTTTTAATTTGTTTGTATTTTTTCATTGTTTTTTTTTTTAATTACTCATTGGTTTCTGGGATGTTGTTTTGATTTCTAAGACGTATTTTAGTTATTTTTAAATATTTATTTTGCTTTTTAAATTTTCATTGTTATCTTTAAGATTTTTTAATTGATGCGATTGGCACTTCAGGGCCACCGTACTAATATCTCCAGAGGAAAAAGAGAAAACAGGTCTGGACGAAAAATGTTCCAGGCTTGGACCGGAACAGACTAACCAGTCAGGTACCAATAAAGAAGCAATCCCACCTTATACGAGACTTGATAGCAGACTGAAGCTGAGAAGCTCTGACTCTGCAGGTCTGCATGCTCCTGATAAAGAGAGTGCCACTGTGCAAACATACAGATTTCCTCAGTGGAGCTGACAAGCAGGGAGGAGCAAAACAGGGACATGACACCTTAGCATACCCTTTGGGAAATCCAGTCTCTAGACGATTATTCATTTATTTGTGTCTACGTGAGCATGTGTTTGTGGATGTTCAAAGAAGGCAGGAAGTCTATGTATTCTCCTAAATATCATCTCAAGCATTTTCTTCTTTATCTGATTACCATCAAATACATGACTATATATGACTAACACAGTTTTAATTAATCATTTGTTCTTTTTTCCCAATAAAACCCTGTTATTCAACAGTCTGCTAGCATCGTATCATTCTATTATAAATTCTGTAGAGATTCAGGTTTGCATCCAAACATGCAAATTCAGAGAAATAGTGGGTAAAGGATAATGCTCACACTCCTGCATGTAAATATTTTAGCGGTGGTGGGGGTAGACGGTGAGTCAGAATTTACTGCAGCATCCCAATCACAGCAGAGACGGTTTCTCTCTGTTGGATTTGGATTCCGTTCATCCTGGATCATTGTAATCTCAGTTTCACAGGTTCACTGAGACGTGAGTTCAGGACAGACTGATTGTTTGACGAGCTGCTGAACATGATGCTCCAGCTTTAATATTCCTTTTAGCTGTGTAGCTATGAGACAGAATGGCTTTGTGTTGTGTTACGCAGCATTATAGAAGCCGTGACCCGTTAGAGGAAGTGCAGCGAGAGACCAGCAGAGAGTGAGACGGACGGACAGACAGACAGAATGAGACGGGGCGATGAAACGCGTAGGATGATGAAGGCTGCTGACTCATCAGCACTGGACGTATTATCCTTCACACTCGTGTGTGTGTGTGTGTGTCTGCTGTTTTACTATTGAAGTGGAAATGCACAACCATCATAACTGCAGGATGAAAGAGGACACGAGACGCAGAAGGATTTTCAAAGGCAGTCTGACCTTGACATTAACATCATGGTGCTATCAGATATTTTTCACAGTTAACAGGTTTTTACAGTAACAAAGTAACAAACCACAAACCACTAGAGGCCAGGGGCGGAGCTATAGGGGGACAAAGGGGGGCACTTACATCCAAATTTTTTAGTCAATATTAGCATCATTATTGACAAAAACCATGAAAAGAAATATATTTTAGAATTTCAAAAATAACAAAAGCAATATTTTTAAATTAAATGCCAAGCTCTTATTATTAGAATTATTTGCTACGCCACTTTATTGCATATGCTGGGCCATCTGTAAAGTTCTTCCACTCTGCTGGTCTCATTTGCTATCCTTAGGGTTGGGCGATATTGAAGTTTTTATATCACGATATAGATATAAACATGATATAAATCACAATATAAATCAAATAACTGTATTTGTCGAATTTCAATTCTCTGTGGCTCATAATAAAAAAATCCTCAATAGGTTATTTAGATTTAAATACTTACGTCCTATCACACTTTAAACACAACAGGTTCACTGAAAGAGAATGATGCAACTGTTGTTGTTTTTTTTTTTTT
>NC_050527.1:21997559-22005177 GCF_002922805.2 Oryzias melastigma | reverse complement strand
AACATACATAAAACAGAACACTAAACTGCTTGTTCTAGCCCAGGGGTCTGCATCCTGTGGCTCTTTTAATCCCTTTATTGTGGCTCTTTAGCTTTAATGAAAAATGCTAACGATTGAATAAATAATAGACTGGCTATTCAAATTTTAGCCTTTATTTTTAGATTTTTAACATGTCAAACAACTAAGCAAAAAAAATGTTTTTAATTTATAGTTAATCAAAAGTTGCTAAAATTTTTAATTTTGGTAAATTTCACTAAAGTGGTTAAAGTTTTAAACAAATGCAGTTTAAAATGATTGAGTTATGTGTTTTGGGCCTCAGAAAATGACAATAAAAATCTCAGATTATTATAAATATTTCAAGGTTTTTTTTTTTCTTTTAATACATAGATTCCACTCAAATTTTGTTTATTTATTTTTTTTGTTTTATTTAGTTTTATTTTTGAGAGTAAAAGGAAAATAGCACACCCGAATCCTAATGATGCAAAAAATCATGCTTGACTATCTGGCATTTTTAATCAGGGTGGGTTTTATTTTGAAAGTAACTAGTGTTTGCTGCTGTCAAAAGTAAAAGAAGTTACAACTGTTTTATACTGTATATATATATATATATGTATATATATATATACACCTATAGACACTGTTTTTTCTAAATGTATTAATAAATATTTAATTGACAAAAAAGCATAATTGTTGTACATTTTTTAATTGATTAGGTGGCTCTTGTTGGGTTCTGGTCTTTAAGAAACTGGACCAAATGGCTCTTTTAGCGTTAAAGGTTGCAGACCTCTGCCCTAGCCCAAGCCACCCCTCCAAAGTCTCCTCCCACGTAAAATGTTGTAGCTCCACCCCTGCTGTGGTCATTTAGTTATGGTGTGATTTAAAAGTTGGTTTGGCTTAATGTTATTCTTTTTTTAATACTTAAATCATAGAACAGTTAAACAGTGCTACACAGTCATGTACTTACAGGCTTGCAGGTTTATGTAGAGTGTGATTTTCACACAGACTCATCCAGTTGTTTTAGGTATTTAGTTTTTAAGAGCTTTTACATTTTTGGGGGTAAAAGTTAATTTTCAAGTGTTAACAATAAAAAGATTGTAAACGTATTTTTTTTTTTTTTCAAATACATTTTCAGAAAGACAACAATTCTTTTGTCTGGTTGATGTAGAAGTCCTGTGTAGTGTTTGTAGATGGGTGAGGTCTGTGCTGAGCATCATGGGATTTGTTTGTCAATATTAGAAAACTTTGTTCTTCTCGTTTTTTTTTTTACCTGTTTGTTTAAAAAATTCTGTGAATGCATTTTAAATTATTTTGATAAATTTAATCTACATTTTTATGAGATGTGTTGTTTTAAATCACTTAAATTTTTGTGAGAATTCTTCACACTTTGAAATATTTTTAATTAGTCATAATTTAAATGAATTTAGCTCCAAACTTCCATATTTGTTTGTAATAAGTGTTGACTGGCAGTTCCAGTTTTAGCAAGTGGCCAAAGACATTTGTCAGATTAGACTTGAAGAATGTGGTAATTTTCTTTTTGTCAGAAAAATGTTACCAAAAAAAACTTGATTGCTCTGTGGGTTCAAATTTTAGATTCCTTTTATTGGATAAATCTTTATCTGATTTTTGTGTGTGAATAGAAAACCTTTCCTCCAGAATCCGATGAAACTCCTTTTGTTCATGAAATCGCCGATCTTTTGAGTGAACATTTGAAAGCACCATTGTGCTCCTTTGCAGAGAATCTGCTGCAGTGATTAACAGCCGGTGCTGCAGGTCTGATTGTCATTGCTATCGTGTCTTCAATTTGGGATTTCTGAATACTTTTATGTCTCTGCAGTGACACTCTGTCGCAGTCCGTTTTTATGTGAAACAAACACCACCAGTGGATTGAAGTGAAACTAAGTTTTATTTCATGTGAGTTAAATGAAGGTAAATAGAAGATTTAAAAGTAAATATTTATGGGAATGTTTTTTGTGACAGATCTGTGCAGAAATAAGAAAAAGTTTTGGTGCACGACAAAGAAAAATGTTGCTGAAAGGGTAATCAAATAAGTGAACATTGATTAAGATATGAAAAGTTCACATTTAACATAAACAGGTGTTTAAAATGGGTTTAATTTTCTCATGTTTGCTTCTATTGTCACCATCTAAACTCACTACATTCTACCAAGCTAAATTCATCACCTCTTCTCGTTTTTGCTTCTCAGTCCTGATCCAGGCCACCCAGGAAACCAATGTGAACATTCCCCAGATGGCCGACACCCTGCTGGAGAGGGTCGGCAACGCCAGCTGGGTGGTGGTCTTCAAAGCCCTGATCACCACACACCACCTCATGGTTCATGGCAATGAGGTGAGCACACGACCTCCAACGATCTGAATTCATCTACTGTTCAGCTGCTGCTTTTTGTAAAGCCTGTGCTTTACAGCAAATATTTTCAACAATTCCTGAAATATTTTCTCTTATGGCAGAATCAACCAATCCAACTGAAATGACACCTAAACTGCTGCTCGCATTTTAGCAAATGCAGCAAAACAATAGCTAAAAATGACATACAAAAACATATGGTTCATTGTGTACAGAGCTGAATGATTCACACAAAGTAGTGAGCATGGAGAAGAATGAGCTGACACTTTTGTTTAAATAAAAAACAAAAAAACAAGGGGGTCAAAAATCAAAATTTCAAAGTGAAAATACTCATCCTCAGGTGCCTTAGATTTAGATGCAGGTTGTGTAGTTGTTTTAGGTGGAGCTAAACCTTTGACATAACGAAGATTGATGCTGTTCTGTACCTGTGCCAGAAGCTTCTGTTTGTGTGGGGTAAATATAGCAGTAAAACTCTTGGCAGAAAATTAGCATTTTGACTTTGATTCTGAAGACAGGCGTGAACATTATGTCCTGAAATGCTGGTGTTTGTACAAACTGCACAATTAGACACTGTTGAAATGGTCTACTGTTATTTGGGAATATCTTATTTATTTTTGGGAATATTTAGGGTAACAAATATCAAACTAATGAAAGTGGAGATTCTTATCATTCATGATTAGTATTCTCAAAATGAGCTTTTATTAAAATTCAGACCAAATAAGAGAAGAACTGATATGAACCAGAAAAGTTGCATTACCTGAGTTAATGCTAGCGTGAATGCTTTTTGCTGAAAGTACTCACTGAAGAGGCTGAAGCTTTTTTCTCAAAATTGTGACACAACTTATTTTATTGCTGGAGGGATTTGCTGAAAATGCAAAAGCTATTTGCGAAATGTTAAATTTGCTAAAAGACTGGAAATTGAGTTAAAGAACTGTGAAAGAGCACTAAAGTTGTCCTAAATTTCTGAAAAGTTTGTAGTAAAATTGCTTTAAAATTCTTACTACATGCTAATTTTATAAAACTATTTTATGTGTAGCTTAAATATTAGCTAAACTCCAAATTAGTCCAAAAAAACCTTAGTGGATGCTAAATTAGCCAAAAAAGCTAGCTCGTTGCTTAAATTCTGGCTAAACCTAATAATAGCCTAAGTAAACCAAATTAGTCAAAAACATTAGCCTGTTGTTAAAATAGATGCTAAACTCTAAATTAGCTTAAAAAAGCCCCAGTAGATAGCAAATTAGCCCAAAACATCTGTGTATTGCTAAAATATTAGGTAAATATATATATATATTTAAATTACTATAAAAGATGAAAACATCTCCCATGAATACATTTAAAGGCTTGTACTTAAAATGTTGAGATTTAAAGACTTTCTCATTCATTTCCTATGGGGCATATTTTTCTCAACATTTCAAAAACTATACAGTTTATGAATACCAAAAAATACAAGCAGTAATGTCCTGAACGAGCTGAATGTTCTGATACCAAGATTACTGAAATCACTGGTAGTGTGAATTGTGTTTTTTTAGTGCCAAAAAACGTATGAAAAGGAGCAGTAGAATCACTTTAGTGTGAACGCTTACAAAACATTCACACAATAACAATATCCCTAACTTGGTGTGAGATGTAGATTTCAGCCTTCATTTGGAGCCTGCAGTAGGGTTCACTTCAAACCATGACAGCAGCTGAAGATCACAAATGCTCTATCCGGATTGAATGTGGCATGCCAATTATTAGAACAGACAGCTACTGAGTGCTGTTGCAGGGCTCATGCTCACAGGTGCTGCACATCAGGCGTCTGTCCACCCGGCAGCATCTGCAGGTTCCAAAAGCTCCAAACAGGAGTAGATAAAAACAACTAAAGATGTTTAATCTGGAACAAGCTGACAGTGTTGGGTAAATTACTTTTAAAGAGTAATTGATTACTTAAGTTACTGGATGAAATTACAATTTAATTAACTCCCTAATTTAAAAAGTAATTCACTTCATGTTACTTTTACATACAAATTCTCAAAGGAATAAGGCTAGCATATACAAGACACAAAATAAAGAAAACACAAAGGCAACCAGGTTTTTTTAGCACCAACCTATGAATTTAATCACATGAACAGAAGAAAATTTACATTATATAGTAGCCTACACAGTGTGTAGTAGTGCTTCCACAAACGATTATTATAATAGTCGACTAATCACTGATTATTTTTTCTGATTAGTCGACTAATCAGGTCATGCGCAAACTGGATGTAAAGCACACATCTTAACTATCATTAGCTTTAAATGAACTAAAAACTAGATATATAGCATTACCTGTGATAATGCTGGTGTGAATGCTGTAAGCTGAATTTGGCTACTGAAGATGCTGAAATTGATTGCTAAAAACGCTGAAGTTGATACTTGAAAATGCTGAAGTTGATAGCCAGCTAAAATATTAGCTAAATATCAAATTAGCCTAAAAAACTGGAAAAAAAGCCTAAGTTAACCAAAACAGCAAGCATGTACCTGAAATATTAGCTAAACTCCAAATTAGCCTAAAAAAGCCTAAATTAGCCAAAACAACTAGCATGCAGCTGAAATATTAGCTAAACCCCAAAATAGCCATAAAAACCTGAATAAATGCCAAAATAGTCCAAGAAGCTATCATGATACCATTATAAATTTCAACTTTACTACACTCTGACTCCATACAATATAAAGTAATGATTATTTGTCTATTAAATTAGTCGACTATTTTAATAGTCTATTAGTCAATGATTAATTGACTAATCGTGGCAGTCCTAGTGTGTACTCTAGACAGGTTGCCCATGACACTACACCAGTGGAAAGAAGTTCATCTCCAGGATATTACTTGCTCATAACAGAAATGTTTCTGCCTTTGTTTTCAATAAATTGGAAATACTGTAATCAGAGTTTCCAGTTTCTGTATGCCCCTATGAATTTGTCCATGTCTAAATTTGGACTCTGTTCATCTTATTTTGACCAATCTGGCATATGCATCTGTAACTTTTTTGTATTCATATTTGTTTTCGTTCACTGTAACTATGATAAAGGCCCAATCCGAATTCTTTCCTTCTCCCTTCCCCTTCATTTGGCCCTCCAAACGGAGAGTTATGAAAAAGTAGTGTCTCATAACTCAGGCGCCACTTTCGTTTAATGATGTCACCAATAATCCAGTCTGCTAGCGTTAGCGCTGAGCTTCCAGCGCTTGAATATACATAACATCGGTTTTATAACTTTAAAAAGATCAAACTACAACAAAAAGTCATTACTTACATTTAAATGTAAACTTCTGTACTTCAGAGCGTACCCACGAGAAGAAAATCGCTTCTCAGCGCGGCGCGGTTTACCCTTGCAACAGAGGACTTTGTATCCCTCTGCTTAGAGGGTCGGATATAAAAAAAAAAAAATCCAGCCACACTTACACTAAAAATGCCCCTTCAAATGGAGGGGTAGGGAGAAGAGAAGAATGCAAACTGGGGTAAAATATTAGAACCAACTGTTTACACAAATGAATTTGTTTTATTATTTATTATAATTTGACTGCACCAGTAGTCCAGTAATTGTAATTTAATTACCTAAATTTGTACTGTAGTTCACGACTTTACTCCTTTACTGACTAAAGTAATTAAATTACAATAATTTGTAACTTTGTAAGACATCACCCCCAACACTGCAACCTGTGTGTGCTTGTGTTGGTAGCACGTGCACTGGAACTGGAACATGTGAACCCAGGTTATATGCATAGGGTTGAAGTCCCCAACCCCTTGGGATGCGGTTGGATGCAGTACTGGACGTGGACTGGTCATCTGGACACGTTCAGAACCGGTATCCAAACCTGGTATCAGGACCCCACCCCAGCACCGGACCTGGTACCAGACCCGAACCAGTACCAGATGTGGTATCGGGGGCGAACTGGTACCTGACGTGAACCAGTACCTGGTTAGGGTACTGGTACTGGGTTTGGATACCGGTGCAACAACAAACACTGGACCGGTATTGGTTTGTGGCCCAGAGGTTGGGGACCCATGATTTAATGGGAACACAGTGCAAGTCAAAAATGGTCGATTTGGGGGCATCCAAATCGACAATGGAGGAGTTCTTAACCAAATGTCAATATATGACTATCTGTGAGTGAGAATACTTTGGATATATATATATTTTTTTACCTCTCTCAGTCAGATGCTCAATATAGTATATCCACGTTCCCACATGTACTGCAAATATATATTACTTGTATCATTACGCAGCTAAGCAGGTGGAACTAATGTGTGTCTGATGTGACTGAATTCTTTGACCCTCTTTAGCAACCGCACAAGACCAGGAGTTTTAGCAGCTGGAATTTAATTACAAGGATCTTAAGAATTCATCAGGTGTGCAAAATCAAAGTTCCTTCTATATTTAGATGAATTCCTGACCCAAGAGACACCCGAACACCTGAAGAGAGGGAATGGATGTGGAAAGAAGAAGACAACACGGTCTCATAGAAAACTCAACAAAGAGAAAGAAGGGATTCTTAAAACGAGCAAACATATGATCTAGATGAATATTCTGTAATAATAGAATAATCTTCATCTGGTTATGGTGGAGTGGATTTATGATGTCAGTCTCCCCTCAAAAAGAGTTTTTAAATAATTGCATTAACCTTTTTAAAGTCAGGGAGACAGGGTGAGTTTGTCTATGCTGCCATAGTTCTCAATACTAAAACAAGCTTCGAATGTTGATTGATTACTCTAAATTGTCCCTTGGTGTGAGCATGAGGCCCTGCAACAGGTTGGTAACCTGTTCACCCAACGGTAGCCAGATTAGGCTCTGGCACTCCCAGGTTAAGAAAATGGGTGGATGGAGTGAAAATGTAACTATTTGTTTTTCTCTGCAGAGATTCCTGCAGTTCCTGGCATCCCGGAACACCTTGTTCAACCTCAGCAACTTCCTGGACAAAACTGGCTCCCATGGTGCATTGAGACTTTTTTATGCTTCAAATTTACAACGTTGCTGTGTACTTTAGCAGAGATTGTACTAACTTTAATTTGGTAAATTAATCACCTTTTCTCCAGCATTCCTTATCCTCTGTTCATCCCAACTTCATGGAAAATGCAATAACTCCTATGAACATTAGCTAAGTCAGGAATCGTGTCTTTGTTAAGGCTACTGAACTTACAGCTGCTCCAGTCCAGTTACACCAAAATAGATTCTCAAAAGCTATCAAAGACTTTTATTGTGAAACTTAATTTTGTTGTCGAAGTCGTCTCAGTGAGAACTT
>NC_050527.1:21969847-21997371 GCF_002922805.2 Oryzias melastigma | reverse complement strand
AAATTTACAACGTTGCTGTGTACTTTAGCAGATATTGTACTAACTTTAATTTGGTAAATTAATCACCTTTTCTCCAGCGTTCCTTATCCTCTGTTTACCCCAACTTTATGGAAAATGCAATAACTCCTATGAACATTAGCTAAGTCAGGAATTGTGTCTTTGTTGAGGCTACTGCACTTACAGCTGCTCCAGTCCAGTTACACCAAAATAGATTCGCAAAAGCTAACAAAGACTTTTAATGTGAAACTTAATTTTGTTGTCAAAGTCGTCTCAGTGAGAACTTCAAACGCCTTTGTTTCTGCTGCGTATCTGGATAGCTAGAATTAGTGTGAAGTATTGGAATAGGCTGATACAATGTTGTTAGAAATATTTAAAATGTTTATGCTTATTTTTCTTGGTTTGTGTCCCATATCCATCCTGAAGACGTCT
This sequence comes from Oryzias melastigma, assembly GCF_002922805.2. Classification (NCBI taxonomy): domain Eukaryota; kingdom Metazoa; phylum Chordata; class Actinopteri; order Beloniformes; family Adrianichthyidae; genus Oryzias; species Oryzias melastigma. Next base: position 21,996,942 of record NC_050527.1, on the reverse strand, counting down.
AAGACTTTTTTCAGTTCAGTTGTCTAAAGTCAGGAAGTAGCAGAGATGTGAGACGTCTTTGTGCAGAATGTCAACCTTTGAATCTAAATTGTGACGACCGGAGACAGAACCAGCCAGCTGACCTTCTGTCTGCACGACTGTTGCATATTTTCTGGCTACATTAATGTGCCAAAAATGTCAAACTCTCATGTCTGATCAGTTACGATGACTAAGTCTGTGCACCTCCCAGTTAATCTGAGCTGAAATTTCTTCAGGTGTTCACGTAACATTTAGTTTTTTTTATTTTCTGTGCATCCAAGATAAAATTATCTACAATTGCAAACAGACTATTTTGTCTTGTCAAGTCGGGAGCTGTCAAAGCTAAATGAGATGCTCACATTCTTGCACTTACAGGGAGAAATGAAGTGAGAATGGGTTGTGATGTGGTGGTAAGCTCTTTTGGCTCACAGTAAGGAGGTGCTGGTTCAAACTCCACCTGAGCCAGACTGTGAGGTGTTGGAACATTTGAGCTTTCACCAGATGTTCACACTGACAGTATGTCCAGTGGGTTATTGGAGATTTTAAATCGTCCCTTAGGAGGAAATGTGAGCGTGTCTTGTTGCATTACTGTAATTATGAAGGCAGGCTTGTGGTGCTCTGACAGCCTGTTTAGGTTACCCTGCTTGAGCATCTATACTAAAGTTTGTCTGTCCTCCTCAGGCTACGACATGTCCACATTTATCAGACGCTACGGCCGCTATCTGAACGAGAAGGCCTTCGCCTACAGACAGATGTCTTTTGACTTTGGCCGGGTCAAGAAAGGGTAAATTTTCTGAATATGCAATCAAGGGTAGCATTTCATCTAGCATTTTTACTCAAAATGTAAACATATTTTCAAAGAAATATTATTTATCAATATTTTTAACATTTAAATTACTCAAAAAATAGGAACATTTTGTCGCATTGTCATCAGTCTTTCCCAGAAAACAACTGTTTTAGTGCTAAGCATGTGTCTTCACTCTGACTACTGAAGCATAAAAACAAAGTCAGTTTCATGATGAGCCCATGCTGTTCCCTCTGCATTAGGGAGATTTAACCACTACCTCGCCCCGGGGCACCCTCTGTATGCTTCTTCCTAAATCCACTGTGTGGTTTGTTGTCCTTTTGTCTCAGGGCTGAAGGGGCAATGAGGACCATGTCAGTGGAGAAGCTGCTGAAAGGAATGAACACCCTGCAGGGCCAGATTGATGCGCTGCTGGATTTTGAAGTGAGTGACACTCGCCGATGGGCAAACATCAAAGAATGTGAGAATCAGAAATCTAATGTTTATTAGAAGTTGACTAAAGCTGTTGCTGTAGCTCATTATGCAAGTTTGTGCTCATTGGTGTTTCCCTTTAAAAGACTTCCCTGTTCATGTTATTTCAAGTAATTTATTAGCTTACCAATCATATCAAACTTTATTTTTATAGCACTTTTGCAAAAAAAGGATTTAACTCAGTGTTTTGTTAAAAACAAAAAAACAAGACTCAAGGAAAAATGTGTAGAACCCATACAATGCCCTCAAACCCAAAAAAAAAAAAGTTAAATGATTGAAAGTAGAACAAAAGGAGAAAAAAAACGTACAAAGTTTTGTTCTCAGAACTGTAATCCAACATCCGGCTCTTGAATTAGCAACAGGGGATTTTTAGCATAACACCCGCTGATATCAAATGACCAAAGTAAAGCGGAGATTTTCACATTTTCTGTGCTGTAATGACCATTTTTAAAATGTTATTTTTAGTTTTTTGTAAGGTAAATGAAAGGTGAGAATAAAAGAAAAAGAATCACTAACAATGCAAACCTAGGCTGACGTACCAACAGCATACCAGAGAGATTTTTTGGCAACACCCTATTTTTAAATTTATGTAAACAGTTACATTTAAACAAGGAGAGATTGTCACACTAAGACTCAAGATTTATTCGTGATTGAGAAAGATGTACAAAAACAAACAAGTCCATGACTCTTTGGTTATTTGGCCTGGGTTGACATCTTGAATGGATGGCATAAGTTCAGACCATAGATCAGGGAGCTTTTGGCCCTCCAAGCTTGTTTATTGCGTAGCAAATAGCCTCTTTTTCCAAAGATTACTTAATATCTCCTCATGATTCATAATGATTTGAATAAAAAAATACTAAGAAATTCAATTTTAAGCTTAATTTACCCTAAAAATGTCTTTAATTATCATAAATATGCCACAAAAACATGTTAAAAAATCTTTAAATTAGTCTAAATGGAATAAATAAACTCTAATTTAGAGAGGAGCAACATTAATAGTAACAGTACAATTGAAACTGTTGTTTGTATTAAGGTGAACGAATAGTGTTTTCTGATTATAGTATTGTTTGAACAGGTAATTATCTGGTGGGTCACATATTTGTGGGCAGAGACTTTTTTCTTGTGATAATACTGTAACTCACCTGTTGGTTTTGCACCTGTAAGTTAAAGGTTGGGTTACCACATTTTTTGTTGACCGCTTTTTTGTTGTTTTTTGCCCATTATTGTGCTTTTTTTCTTTTGCTTTTGCTTTTACAATAAGCCAGAGTCATCCTAAATTGATTTAATTTCCTTTTTCTTCATTAGTAAAATGTTCAAAGCATGACCTAATTCAAGTCCCTTTGTTTAGCACAATAACCGGCCCAGCATCAGTCTCTTAGCCACTTTAGATTTTTTGTTATAGTCGCTACAAGATGTTCCACCAAAGTAAAACTCCTCCATCTACTGTGGCTTAAGCAATAAACAAGTTGATTTTTTTTTCTCTCTTAATTAAAACTGGAAACCGATTCACAAATGAACTTCTGATGTGGTCTGATATTCTGTTCTTCCTCATGTTTGTTGAACTGTTGTTCATCCTGCAGTCTTCATCTCTTTTCAGTCATGGAAACACAGACAAAATCTGTTTTGTTTTCTCTTTAATAGGTTAAAAACGGAACTTATTAACATGTTTGACACTGTCATGTTCTATGTTTTAGGGTTTGGTCTGACTAAAATATGTAACTTTTTAATATATTTTTTTATTTTTACGATAATTTATTTCTATCAATCAGCATTAAAAACAAAACATGTGTCTTCAGGTGCATCCACAGGAGCTGAACAACGGAGTGATAAATTCCTGCTTTCTCCTGCTCTTCAAAGACCTTATCAAGCTCTACGCCTGCTACAATGACGGCATCATTAACCTGCTAGGTAAAGGAACACAGCTTTCGGATCACTTTACTCTCACTGGTGGATTAGTTAAATGCTGGAACTTCTTGTGTCCAGAAAAATTCTTTCAGATGAAGAGGAGTCAGTGCAAAGACGGGCTGGAGATCTACAAGAGGTTCCTGACGCGAATGACGAGGGTGTCGGAGTTCTTTAAAATAGCTGAGGTATCCTGCAGAACTCCCACTGATGGGCTCTTTGTTTGTGTGCAGCCTTTTCACGTGTCTGTCTGTGTTTGCAGCAAGTGGGAATAGACAAAAATGACATTCCTGAGCTCACACAGGTAAGAGAGACTAACCGTTTCTATTCATTTTCTATTTCAATTATGTGATTTTTTTTAAACTAACAGAGCACGCTGGTGGTGCGATCTAACTTTCCTGCATGCAGTGTGACTCCCTGTCATTTTTTTCCCTCCTTCTGTTAACGTCCCGGTCGCTTCTCCTCAACCACAGCTGGACACTCACGGAGCGCCTCACCTCCTCAGCGAGCTGTGGTTGTTTGGTTAATGACGCCCCTTTGCTCCCCCCTTCTCTTTTCACTTCCAGAGATGCAGATTGATCATTCAGGCTGAGAGTGTGAGTAGTGATGAGTGCACAGAGCTAGCTTTATGAAGCAGCCAGCTGAGAGAGAGAGAGTCTACATTTTTGAGTGCACCGAAATTAAAAACACTGCACAGTGAGCGCACACCGAGCAGACACACAGCAGATGAAGAGGGATGAGGTGACTGTAGGAGCTGACCGAATGTGAGCTGTGACATGCCACACGACGCTGGCTGCCAAGAATCTGAACAAAAGCTTTTATTACTTTAGTTAATGACCCATTTGGTTGGAGCTGAAGAGTTTCCGTGGCAGCCTAAGTCTTATAGGAAGCTTCTAACATGCTTAAAATGAAACAAATAGCTCCTGGAATTGACAAAGATATTTTTGGAACCTGATTTTTAAATCAAAATGATCTGCAGGGGAAACTCAGCAGCTGCAAGTTTTCTTTTTTGTTTGTTATTTCCTTTTAAACATGCCAGCATGAATGATTGGGATATATTGCATGCAGAAGAAATGCAACTTTTTTCAGGATGCTGCACAAATGTTTCAATGCAAAGCAGACTGAATGTTAAGATGATTTTTTTCAGAAGCCTCTAATTTTAAACCCTTTAAGAGATTTTTCTTTAAAACCACCAGAGGTAGAGCTTTTTTAAAAACTCTTAAAAAGAAGAGTTTAAAAGACCCATTCTGATCATCCTTTGATCTATTTTAAAAGTGTTTCAGTGTTTTTTTTATCTAGGGTTCTGCCATTTTCCAGGACATAGTTCATTATAAATTCTGCCCATAACAAGTACAATCTGTTTTTAAAAGTAATTTTTTTCATCTTTTCCTGATTAACAACAATTTGAATAAAGAAATACTCAGAAATACAATTTTAGGCTTAATTTTTTTATATATGCAAGCACGTTTATTTATAAAGCACAATTCCTACCCAACACAATTCAAATCGCTGTACAAAAATATGTAAAAATACAAATGGAAATAGAAATCTTTTGATAAAACACAAGTAAAATCATAAAAAAATCAATTAGATTAAAATTCAGAAGTTTAAAATAATTAAAAACATACAATAGTTCCCATTTTAAAACACACTGCTAAATATAAATGTTTTCAGCCTAGATTTGAACATTTTTAGAGAGATTGTTCCAAACCTTTGATGAGAAATACTAAGTATGTCATCCATCATCATCAAAGTGCAACAAAAACATGTTAAAAAAAACATTTTCATCAGAGTGGGTCCTAACTCTAACTACAGGACTACAGCCAAGAACTGTACGCTGCATAAGGATGGATGTCAGCACATTCAGTAGAAAAACCCCATCAGTCATCCAGATCACCGTGCATTAATGTCAGTCAGCTATTAGCTCCTTTAAGAGGAATTGGATTAATGCTAACCAGACAGGATCGTTTTAATCATGGATTTATTTTGGATGAGCTGGTTTCTCATTCCACCCTTATGTAATTCTTTAGTAACGTCTTGAGTGCATACCTGTAAGTATTTCATATGAATAGAGAAAGTATTTTGTCTCAGAAAGGGGCGAACCCTCCAGTTCACCACCAAAAGGATGGTTAAAAATGTTAAAAATGCTATTTTAGAGAGGCTGTCAGTCGAGGTATGAGAAGTGTTTTGGAGGTCAATCTGTGTTGGAACCTCACTGATCTAAAAATAATCTGAACGCCTTCACAGATCTATGCTTGGTCTTTATATCACCAGTGTGAAAACAGCATGAGAGGGATAAAACTCAACCCTAAGATAGGAAAAATATTACTTTTTTGAGAATTTTTTTTCTGTTTTGAAAGAAAAATAACTTGATTTTGAAAGTTTTGAAACAGCAAAATAAACTTGACTAGACTTTCAGTGACTAGATTTTTTTTCTTAAAAAGAATTCTTAGTAATTTTTTTTTTTTTTGCTTCCTCAAAGAAACGTTTTGGAAATTATTTGACTTATTTCCAGAAGGCCTGTTTTCTGCATTGTAAAATAAACTCTAAAACAACTCAGTTTCATTGTGCTACCATCTGAGTAGAAACTTTTGGGATATTTTGAATACTCACAATTTAAAAATGTATTCACCAGGTAAATAATCTGGGCTCTGATTGAATAAAACCATCAACAAGACTTTTATATTAGGTGTAGAACATTAGAAAACATGTGTGGACTCCTAAACTGATGTTAAGGGAATTTGCAGGGTCAATATTCTACTGCAGTCACTGCTCCACAGCCCAGGTTAAAGGTTGAAATCTCCCAGTAGCAACAGCATTGTGAGTTCAGTGAAGCATAAAAATGTAGATCTTGTTGAATTTTAAATCACATATTTAAGGTAGTATTCATCTTTTATTTTCTACAATGGTGTTTATTTTCTCATCAAAGCGGGGCAGTCTTTTGTTTGTGTCCAGTTTCAGCTGGCTGGGTTTTGTCAGAGTCATGGATCAATAGTTAATCATGAACTGCAAGAGAGGGGCTCACTTTTACTCCTGAGTACATAATAAATAAACTCTAATGTTTTACTCTGAGAGTGCATAAAGCAAAAGAAAATAGACTCCAAAAATAAATATAGAAAAAAACACTAAAGGGTTTAGTGGGTTGAATAAGCAAGAAAACCCCAAATGACCAGCGGCTGCACCACCATGTGCACATTAAAACATTTTATGTGTGAAAGTCCACTTTTATAAACTTCCATAAAACCTGACCAACTGTTTTCTTTCGTAAACACACTCCCTTAAGAAATACTTACACACATATGCACTACAGTTATATACATACACAGAAAATAAACAAAAATAGTCAGGATATCTGATGCAAAATAGATAAACGTGCGCACAAAAAATGAATAGAAAAAAGAAGAAATCTAAAATGAATTGATCTCACTCTGAGTGCCAGTTTTCTTATTTCTTTCATATGTTGCTTGACACAATAATTATGTTTGGGAAACAAATGATGAAGTCTTTTAAGTCCTTCTATTCAAATTTAAGAGAAAGGATTACTCATAATGTTCATTTTATACTAATAATCTTATAATAATCCTTAAACAATTGAGTTGTTAACTCCAGATTGCTCCTCTGTTTGATTATACTCTGAAAGGATCTGTATATTTTGAAAGGTAATTTCTGAGTCAATCAGAACATTTAGGATGTTTGTTTTGCCTGATCAGATTAATACTAATTATTACACTTTAGAACTGATGTCCTTTGTTGTCTTTTTAACAACTGGTTTAGTCAAATAAATGTAATAGCTGGCAAAAAGGATGAATTTATGACCAAAATTGAGTCACAAGTGGAATTTCAGTGTCTCCTCTGAGACTGAAAGGTGGTGAGTTCAAAACCCGGCCGAGTCACACCACAGACTCTAAAAATGGGACCCAGTGCCTCCCTGCTTGACATTCAGCATTTAAAGGTTGGATTGTGGGGTTAAACTATGAAATGGTTCCCAAGTGCAGCTGTGTCTACAGCTCACCGCTCCCCCAGGGGATGGGTCAGATGCAGAGATCAAATTAACAAATGGAACTTTAATTTGAATCACTATACAAGAAAAATAAAGGAAGTCATAAAGTGTCAGAGTCCAATTTGACACTGTACCTGTTCCCTGATGCTGTCCTGTTGTAAAGAGTCAGGATGACTCTAGTGTAAACTGTTCTCAGTCTGCTTATTCATTTTTAGGATTAGGAACTTTACAGTGTGAAACAGGAAATAAAAAAATGACTTTTAGGAAGGAAAATTAGTGGATGTGAATGATTAAACTAGCCTGATGATTTAGAATCATGCATGACAATGAAATTATTGTTTGTCCCAACATGCATCTTGCCTAAATGAATCTTGTTCTATTTGCATGAAGCCTAACTCTACTTTCTTTTTGGTTTGTGATTAATTGATTAATACAGCCAAGTCTGAGCAGTCAAAAAGTATCACTTCATAAAAATGTTAAGATATTTAGTGTGTGAGGCAGAGAAATTGTTTATTTCCTTTGGAACAAAAGATTTATAAAAGGTTAGAACTCTAAAAACAAAGTAAAGATTTTCTATGATGCAGATGTTCAACATGTTGGAGATCAGTTTGTATGATATTAACTTCAAAATGGTCAAAAAATGAACAGAGAAAGCAAGAAACTGAGCTCTGATTTGAGCCAATGTTCATTCATAAAAACCTGTCAGTATTCAGTTCTTCCACTTCTCCTCAAAAGCTCTATTTTCTGTTAACCTCCATGAAAACAGCTTTTTGTCTCCCCGTTGATGTCTCATTTTACTGCCCCAGCGTTAGCTTTTAACTGTCTTTTTTCCCCAACAGGCACCAGAAAGTCTTCTGGAGTCCCTTGAAACCCACCTGAACACTTTGGAAGGGAAAAAACCGTAAGTCATTAAAGGTGGTGGAGTTTTGTCACCGTTCTCATCAAACTTATTCTAATAAATCTTTGTCACCTCCTTTCTTTTACTTTTTCATTTTTTTACTACTCAGAGAGGAAAAGTGAGTAATCTGTGTCAACCAGAATGTGATTTGCAGATATAAATATCTGTTAATCCTGTTGTTTTTAATACTTCTCAGAAAATGCATCTGAACCAACAACCTGGGCTTTGTTGCAGATGCTGTTTTGGTTTTTGTGCTAACATGATTTTTACACTTAGCTGCTAACATATAAATGATCTTTGTTATCATCCAACTCGACCTTGAGGTTGGACTTCACAAACCTCAAGTGTTTACTTCTCTTATTGTGTTACGTCTTTGTGTTTTGCTTTTCTGGAGTCAGCACACACCTGTGCTATGGATGTGTACTTTCTCTGGCTGAGAGCTGTATGGAGCTAAATCAAGGCCATAATGTTTGTTTATTTGAAAAATAAACCTTATTCAAAAGCGAAAGTTTCAAGTGAAAACCTTCAAATTGGTGTAATGTTGAACACGGAAAAACAATTTTAAACTCAACAAAAAAATGTTTTTTTCCTTAAAAAAAAGTTAAAAACTGATTGTTTTTGGTTACGATCCTTTTTAAATATTTTTCTTTATCATTTTTTGTATGAGTTTCAGTCTGTTGCAGTTTAAGATTTTATCTTTTCAAACAGAAATTTTAGTTTCAGATGCTAAATCTTCAAGTTATATTTAATTAAAATAAAACTTTCGGTTATATACAGTAATTAGCTTTGTTTCATACTTTTAAGCTACAAAATTCCCGGGCATGTGGGACTCAAGAACACGCTGAATGTGGGTTCTTCCTCAGAAATGCATTTTAATCATAATTTTAATCTTATTTTCTCTATGTATGCCCTCCATAATAAGAAAAATACCACAAGAACATGTAAAAAAAAAAATTAAAAATCAGCATTTTCATTGAAGTGGGCCTTTAAGGGACTGTAGACGCTACAACCACTCGATCAGGGGTCACCAACATGGTGCCCGCGGGCACATTTGATAATTATGGTGAGAAATCAGTGTCTTCACAGAGAAGAGTATGATTATTCATTATTAATAATATATAACTAAAGGCAAACTAAGCAAATTTGTTTTTTCAAGCCCTTCGTATGACTCAGTACCCATGAAGTTGCTCTCAGTTTCAAAACGGTTGGTGACCCCTGCTCTAAATTATAAACCTACGGTACTTGAATTCTCTTATTTTTACTTGTGTAGATTTTGGTGCCTAACAAACCCATATCTGTCTTAAACAGCTTTCCCTTCTATCTCAAACATATCGACCAGATGCTCGAGTCAAATGTTTTCGTTTTTCAAAGAAACACACATCATGGACCAGAACATGAAGCTGTCTCCATTCTCAGCAGAAAAACTCAGTTTGAATCTCAGCTTAAGATTTTCTGAATGGAGTTTGCATGTTTCTATTCTGCACTTGTGAGTTTTATATATTTTTTTTTTGTTTGTTTTTTCGCCAGAGAGCAGAAGTATCCGTTTGATTATTGATTCTGTTTTTGGTGCTTGTTCAACAAACAGATAAATGCAATCATTAGCATGAATCTGATACAATTTGGGTAAAAAATGTGTGAATTGATTTTTTAAATATTGTCTATTATCCGACTCTAACCTGTGTCTGTTTTTATTTGCAGATCCCCCACAAAGGTACACTACTTAATTATTATTAACCTCAAAATGATTGTCTTTATGAGCTCATCAAAGATAAAACATTTTTAAGGTTTTAAATAACTTATGACATCTTTCTTTAGTTTGACCGTGTTTTTGTGTCTTCCTCTCCTTCAGGACGTGACAACAAACAACAGTTCTGCTGTTGCTGCTGCTCCGTCTCAAGCCCCAGCCAAACCCCCGCCTCCTGCCACAGCCGGCGGGCCACCGGCTCGCCCCGGACCGCCAGCGAAACCTCCTCCACCTGCCATAACTCCCACCGCACCAGCCCCCGCCCCCACCGCTGCCAGCAAGTAAGAGTCCTCTCTGTGATGATGAGAGGATCTCCTCCATGCACTCACCCTCTCGCTCTGTGCTCAGTGCGCTTGACGACGGGTTCCTGTTGGACCTCGACCCCATGCTGTCTTCTTCAGCAGCAGGAGCTGCAGCCAGTTCTTCTACAACCGGATGGGGAGGTGAGATCTTTATGAGCGACCTCTCCAAATGGATCAACTATCATGCAATATTACATTTTCTGAGTTTCACTAAATTCTCAAATTAATATCAAAAACTGTTAACATTAAAAACCTAAACTCACCAGGTTTTACACTCTGAAGTCCTCTAAACCAGAGGGATCCAAACATTTCATTCTAAAGGAGCCATTTGGATCTGTTTCTCACTGATTAAAAACCAGTGGGGGACACAAAGTCTAATTTCATCCTTTTGAATATATTGATACTGCTTTGCTTTTGTATCGTTATTACTTTAAAAATATATATACATTTTATTGATTTTATCTTCCTTCCTAAAAATAAAATATAACCTGTGTCACATAGTATAATTCCACTGAAGCTAATGTATTCCCATGAAAAGTTTTAAACAACGAAGGTCTAAAATGACATTTTCTCTTCCTCCTTTGGTCTACTTTGGTAAGCCACCATTCTTTAATATATAAAGAAAAGCAACATTTAATTTCCTAGAAACTCCCTTCTGCATAGCGAGTAAAAATTGTTTTGCAGCTTAAAATGTTATACGCTTAAACTCATCACATAAAAAGAGTGATCAAAGTTCAAACTTTTTACTAAAGAAATGGTACTGTATCAGTTAATCGATTTACACACCTACAACCCAACCAGTCTGATCTGTTGGAGGCAGAATCAAATCGACTTATTCTATTAAAAAATCGTTTCAAAATGAGAAATATTGATAATCAATTTAGGAAAATATAATTCGATCAGAGGAAGGCTAGGTTTATTTTATGATACAGTGCATCACAGTGGACTGCACATGCAATGACAGCATAAAATGATCAACCATCATTACAGTTCAATGTGTGGAAACACTTAGAGTTTAGCAAAGACGTGACCATACAGTGATGTTCTAATAATGTTACGTCTGGATTATTCTGATCTGGAAAAACACCAGTGGGCTGAACTTTATCAAACGTGAATGGATTTGAAATTCATTCTTGTTTACTTGTTTTTTTTGTACACATATTTAATTTATTATCTTTCAGAAAATACAAGGAATGTGGAAAACTTCACCTGCACTGTTCAGTAGCAGGTCTTTATCTCTGAGACTCACTGGTGGAAGTTTTGATTTTTTTTTCAATTGCTTTTCATGAAAAAAAATCCCAAAAAGTAACACATTAAAGACATCAATCCTCTTCAGTTCAACTCGTGAATTACAAAATGCAGCAACTAAATGTTCTGTATGTTTTTAAGCTAATAATTGTTTTGACACTAATAGATTTAAAAGCTACTAGTTTTGGTTTTGGGTTAATGTGTTGGAAACTTGATGTAACCATAATGGAAGAGCAGGGGTCACCTTTAAATAAAGACAAGAAACTCTGTAATTCTGTATTTGTTTAGTTTAAATGTAATTTGAAATACATTTGAGGAGTTAAAGGACTCCAGTTCCACAAATATATTAAATATATTGCAGGATTAAAGCCATTTCTCCTTTGAAGTATATTCTGTCGTGTTGTTTGGTTTGCAGATCTCTTGGCTGAGGGTAAGCTTTCCACCGACAGCCGTCATCTCACTGAACCACATGAAGGCCAGCTTTTCATTGGTCAATGTTGAGCTTTTCTTTTGTTTCTCTGTCATTTCTCTGCTGGCAAAAAAAGACCTTCAAACCAAATGTTCCTTCACTTTGACACTGCTGTCTTTTCTCTTTCCTCATCGACTCTCTTTAATCTCTCGTTGCGACTCGGTCGCGGCTTTTGGATGCTGGCTTTTGTTGGCATAGCAGCTCCAGCCACCGCTGACGGAGCGTCTGAAGCTCTCCTAGCAAACGGAGAATCTAGCGATGTTTCTGCTGCCGCTTCCACTGCCCCAGCAGCCGCCGCACCTGCAGCTGCAGCTGCCACTGCCACCACCGCTGCGCCGGCTGCACCGGCTGCACCGGTGCCTACCTCGCTGCCTGTCTCTGCTCCTGCAGCCGCCACAGCCACAGACATCGACCTTTTCGGAGGTCAGTGTAGGTGGAGGGTGGGATGCCAGTTTTTTCATGCTTTTTTTTTTTTTGCAAACTTCATTAGAAATGTATGATTCTTCTAAAAATCTCTAAACAGTTTGAGTTTTAAACATTGAAGCTTTTTAAAGCACCAATTTAGAGAGAAAAAAACATTAAAACCACCCACTAACAGGTGATTAACCCATTGTTTTGTGGTTTAAATGCGTCTTTTTTCACATGATTTTCTTTATTCCTGACAGGTTTTTGAGGTTTTCATAAATATTTTAAGAAGTTAGATGTCTTTTTGACGAGGTAAAATGACTGATCACTCAAACTTTTCAGTGATCTCTGAAAACAGAGTTCAGTGACGCTGTCAAAGAGAGACTTCCATCCCCAAACTTGACATTCTCCTCTTGTCACAGAGTACCACCACTAACCTGTGACAATTCCTCATTTCACGAGCCTGCACTGCAGGTGCCGTCACTGAATGCAGCATTATGCAGCCACCCAAAAGTCATCGACAGATGATGAGATTCGACCGAACCCTACACTAACCAGGCTGCATATTTCTTGTATTCTGAGCTTTTTCCTGATGCTGACCTCTCATTTTTCTTTCCTGTCCATTTCATCTGTTGCTTCATTTTCTGTTTGTGCACCCATATGCGTGTTGGTGTGTCGGCTTGTTTTTTGCGTTCCCGCTGTTGTTGTCTGCAATACCCCAGATGCGTTTGCACCTTCCCCAGGAGACGGTCCTGCTGCCGTGGCCGCTGGCCCCGCTGCTGATGCATTTGCTGGATCTGGTGGGTGAAAAGGCTGTCTGTGCAAGTGCGAGTGCATGACCGAGTGGGGGGGTGCTGTTTGATTTATGTTAAAACTGCTTAAGCCTTCATAGGAGACAGTAGATCAAACGTGTGGCCTACTGTCTGCACCCAAATCCTGCTTATGACCCAGTCATGGACCTTCTCCTCCCCCACATTAAAGTGTTCCTATCCTCCCTTTTCCCGTAACAAACTGATTATAATCAAATAATTCCCTGAATTTACCCACCATCTATTTGAGTATTTTTTAACCCTAATTATTCATAGCAGCACTCATTTTTTAACATTTTTTTGCTCTAAATAACTCCATCTGACACTCTCTTTGGCCTTCTGCAGTTTGAGCACATAAGGTGATTTTAGCAGCCAGTGAAGCTGTTGTTGGTGTTTAAAATAAAACAAAATGATCACTTTTGACATCAGAATGATGAAAAGTTGCATAACTATTTTCATCCAACAAACTGATCGAACACTATCAAAACCACTACAGGCTTGTAGAATATGTATTAAAGTAGAACTTGTTGTTGAATGGGGTGCAAGTGTTCATATCAGTTTACATGTTAGGTTTTAGGCCAACCTAAGCCAAGCACTTTTTCCCAATAAATGTGTTATAATGAGTTCTAGTAACCGTTCTTAAGAAGAAGTGATAAAAGAATTTAAAGGTGACAATAATAAACAGCAGAAATGAATCTGTCACAAACTCCAATTTCAAAATGTATTGTCTTAGTCATTGTTAGCGGTTTATTTTCTGAGGATGTCTTGTAATGTCTTTTGCTGGTTTGTGTGTCATCTTGAAGTTGCAGGGCTGGTTAGGAACAGCTTATATTTACTCATTTATCAGAGAAACTTTTCTAACAACTTGTACTTCTAAAAATGTCTTTGAACAAGTCAGAATAGAGAGTAAAAAGCTAAAACTGGGATATTGATGGTTTACAGTTTTTATGTACTTCTTTGTAGAAAGTAAACACCTGTACTTAGTGCTGGGCGATATGGGAAAAAAATTGTATATCATGACATAAATTATTTTATATCACAATAACGATATATCACAATATACCACAATAAAGCATATTTTCAGCTATGCACAGAAAAAATATCTCCACTTTGCGACTATTTTAAGTTACAGATAACTGGATAGTCACAATTGAGAAACAAACATTTTAGTTAAGAAAAATAAATCAAATGAAAACAGATGTGGCTGATATCCAGCAGCCTTCACATTTGTTTTAAAAATCAAATATATATATAAGCTGAATAAAAAAAAAAAAAAGTTAAAATTGCACAACAATTTCACAGTAGAAAAACACATTTTTGCACAATTTGCAGCATTAAAAATAAACAAAACATAAAGTTTCTCAATTCCATAATGGCACGATAGACACTTTTCTTCCGCCCAGACATTGTTATTTCTTCGCCCACACAATATGTATCGTAATATCGCCCACCACTACCCATACACTTATATGAACTGTTTAGTTATTTTTTATTTCAAATATACACAATAATAATGGCTGGAATAGATATGAGCAGGTAAACGCAGGACATTTCGGCTGATTTTCTTCAATGTTGACCATACAATATCTATGCTTGAAAAAAAATATAAAAGACATAATCTTTTATAACACCTTATAATCTTTGTATAGCCCCAATGATACATTATTGGGTGAAACAACATTAATTTACCATTTAGAAATTAAAAAATTAAAAAAAGACAGTGCTTTCGTTTATGAAAGAAAACAAAGCTCAAATTTTATGTGGATTCTCCACATTTGTAGGCATTTTTTTAATGTATTTCTATTTCTGCTAAAACCAAACAAGCTCTCATTTTCTTTTCTTTCCTCTTTGCTTAATTCTTTAAAGTTTATACATTTTAGAGGAGAAATAGAGGTAATGTTTTTGGTGCATACTGCATAGCTACTTTTTTACTCTAAATTTACCAGCCTTAAGTTTCTATTTTACAAAAAATATAGACTAAAATTAAATAAATCAGTATTGAGGATTGTCAAAAAGCTTTTATTCAATATTAAAGCTTTTATTAAAGCTTTTCAAACAGCGACTCAGACTTTTGTTAAATTGTTTGATTCGGTCAGAAACAGAAATTTCTTTGTTAAATGTTTTTAATGTATTGCTATAGAATGTTCTTTTTGGGGGGGGTGATAAAGGAAGACTTCTGTATCACAGACGCAATTTGATTTTTTTTATTTTAGGTGAATTCAGTAAATGCTAGAAGAACTTTATTGTCTGCAACAAAAATCTGTCTTTTTTTAATTATTTATCAATAACAATTTTTTATCCAGCACAGTCATCTTTAAACAACATTTTTTTTTCTCTTTTAGATTTTGTCTGCAGCTAAAATGAGTTTTTATGGCTGAACTTTGTTCTTGCTTCTCTCCATGATGATCTTCTAAACACAGTTCCACAGCCACAGTGACAGTACAGTGTTAGGCCAAATAAAATAATAGAAACTTGTGTAATTCTATGTTTTCTTCAAAATGATTTGTGATAGATGTGTAGAAATGGATCACTGCTGATAATCGACCCTGCAGTGACCATACAGCTCTGAAGTCAGTGACTTCCAGAATGCTTCTTTCATGATCACTAAACCAACCTTTGGAGCGTCAAAGGTGTTTTTCCAAACCAAAATGCTTTTCATGATGTTTGTTGTTTTAACAGCCTCTTAACCCATCATTCCCCTCTTTTCTGAACATAACCCTCAACACCGCCGCCCTCCTGCTCCTCCCAAAGACCCCTTTGCTACGACGGAGGGGAGCGCCGACATTGCTCCAGAGCTGGATCTATTCGCTATGAAGCCCGCTGACACGGGGGCCGCCGCTGCCATCACTCCTCCCACCTCTAACGAGGCGCCGACCATCATCGCCCCCATCGCCGCCCCCACCCCTTCCACCAACACCGACACCACCACAGAGTCTGCAGCCGCCCCGACTCTAGATATCTTTGGTGGTAAAGTCCTCTCGCTGTCATTCTGCCTCTCACTGCATTGCCCTGCATTATGAGGATGATGAAGGTTTCAGACAAACACTTACAGTAGATCTGGCAGTCCCCACATTTCAAATTTGTTTTTCTCTTTTCCATTGTTCAGTTAGAATTGATCAAGCACTTTGTCCACCTCTGTTCCAATCCAAACTATTGAAGAAAAAAACATCAAAAAAGCATTAAATCCAATCGTTTGATGAGGAACAAAAAAAAAACTGGCAAAAGTGTGTTATTCAGGGGCAAAGATGTTTTAATGCCATTATCAGAGGTGTGTCAACTTGTTTTGATTATTGACCAAATACTAACAGACTGTTTGCTAGATTTAAAGGGAAGAAATCAGTTTTCTTCTCTGGCTTGCTGCAAATGTTTTAGATTCTGTAAACAGAGAATGCTTTATTTTAGTATATGCACTTAAGTTAAAGGGGAATAGTGATCAGACTCATGTTTCTAACACATGAAAAACTCAAGAAGTTAATCTGTGCACACACATCTTAATGAATGTATTTAGCCCTGTTTCTGGTCTGCTCAACCCAATGGTGGAGAACATTTAGAAAATACATTAAAACCATTGATGGTGTGGATTAATCCCTCCTGGCATTCTGCAGCAGAAAAAACTTTTTTAGTATTGATTTTGTCTTGGTTGGGCAGTTCAAATACTGAGTCTCTGAAGAGACATTGAAGCTAAAAAAAAATTCAAGTAATTTTTTTCTAAAAATTGAAGTAAAAATTAAGTTCTTTCTGGTTACTATCTGGTGCAAAAAATAGAAAGTGGTACGCAATAGTTACCATCTGTTGTGCACCAGTCACTATCCGTTGCGCAACAATTATTATCCGGTGCACAGAAGTCACTATCTGGTGCGCACTATTCACTATCCGTTGCGCTCCACTCACTATCTGTTTCCCACCAGTCACTATCCGTTGCGCACCAGTCACTATCCGTTGCGCACCAGTCACTATCCGTTGAGCACCAGTCACTATCCGTTGCGCAGCAGTTACTATCCGTTGAGCACCAGTCACTATCCATTGCGCACCAGTTACTATCCGTTGCGCACCAGTCACTATCCGTTGCGCTCCACTCACTATCTGTTTCCCACCAGTCACTATTCGTTGCGCACCAGACACTATGCGTTGCGCACCAGTCACTGTCTGGTGAGCACCAGTCACTATCCGTTGCGCAGCAGTTACTATCCGTTGCGCACCAGTTACTATCGGTTGCTATCGGGTGTGTATTAGTTACTATCTGGTGTGCACCAGCACCCCTTTAGGGGCTCCATATTTAAGAGTTAAAGTAAATCTTTTATTTTTAATGTCATAGTTTAGCAAAGAAAATACTGAAGGTCTGTAGGAAAAACTGACTGTATTCTGAATGTATTTGGAAATAAACTGTAAGCAACAAGCAGAAGAAAATACGTTTTAAGACTAAATGATTAAAAAAGATGTATTTTTTTTATTGAAGGAAATAATTTGTTGGTAAAGCAGCACACCACATTCACCCACCTAACACTCCATGAAATGAACTTGTAAAAGCCTTTATAGCAAAGAGCTAAAGGTCAGATATATTTATTCCATTATACTTAGAGAAGAATACAAGTGAGATCGGACTCATTATATTACAAATATGCATAAAGAGGGAAAGACCTGTATGGAGTTTGGTGTTATTCCCCTTTAACGTCTGCACTCCTTTTGCATTGCACTGACGAGACACACAGCTACTTACCCATTTATTAATGAAATGTTCTGCTCTCTCTGCTTTCCCTCATCTCTCTTCTAACTCGTGGTTCTGTATGCACTGAACTTGGAATCTGAATGTCCATGTGGTTGTTGTGTCCTTATTCTTAGATATGTTTGATTCTATGCCTGAGCAAAGCCCTACTACAGAATCCAAAGCTGCTACCACTCCTAGCGTAGACCTTTTTGGTTCAGGTACACCCGTTGATATGGTTTCTGTGTGTGTGGAACGTGTTTATCTCCTCTGGTTTCCATGTGTCCCTCCTCTGTCAACAGTTTTATTCTCACACATCTTGGTTTGTCCCCCATAGTGGTATGAGAACTGTGCATGTGATCCCACTCGTTGAGCACTGGAGTGTCGTCGTGGTCGTGGCTGCTTTTTTTTTCTTTTAAATCTATGTTTTATCTTTTAACCTGCTACGCTAATGCCTTTTTTTGCTCCCCAACCTCCACGGTTGTCTTCTTTCTGGTGTTCTGCCTCTCGCTTGCGTTGGTATATTAGACCTTCCTGCTGTTTCTCGCGGGCCCTCTCCTTTGCCCGAGCCGGCTCCGGCTGGAGACATCGTGACGGGTGAGTTGAGCTGCTGTACCTTTGCTCCATCAGTTTCCCTTCCTTGCAGAGTGAGGAGTGCACGCTTCAAGGATGTGGAAGTTACGGTGCAGGGACGCTTGCTTCATTTGCTGCTCCCTCTGTGCATGTGTGCTGCAGCAGTTCAGCTCAGGCAGAAAATCCAGACACCTGCAGAGCATCCTACCCCTGAACTTGAAACTCTTACTGTAAATTAAATGAATTATTCCGGTTTATCTTTCTGTCTGTGTTTTTCAGATTCATTTTCAGCTCCAGCTCCGGCTCCGGAAGCCTCCTCCCCACCCAAAACAGAGCCGGAACCAGTCATCGACCTTTTGGGTAAAGTGTCACAGACAAAACATTTGTCTTTAATACAGCCTGTTCCCCTATAAATATATCTGCCGAAACATGTTTGCACTTTTCAATCTGTAGAAATTGTCTAATTTTCTCTTGTTTTGAGGCAAAATTGTCAGTTCAACTGAAACCAGGTGGTGCAGTGGTTAGTGCTCTTGCCTCACAGCAAGAAGGCCCGGTTCAAGTCCCAAACCTAGTTAATTGGTGACTCTAAATTGCCCCTAGGTGTGTATGGGTGTGTGATTGAGGCCCTGCGACAGACTGGTGACCTGTCCAGGGTATATCCTGCCTTTGCCCATCAGTACCCGGGTTAGGCTCTGGCGACCCCGAAAGGGTCTGAGAAGATAGAGGAATGAAAAAGCTTTTTGTGATTGCATTATGCAAACAAGGATAAACTTGTGCAACACGGGACATGAACACCATTTAAAAAAACACTTCAATGAAAATTGTGTTTTTGGTGTTTTTACAGGTTTTTGCAGCATTTTTCTGAAGATGGAAGACATATATAAAGAAAATTAAGCTAATTTTTTTTCTGAATATTTCTTTATTTAAATTGTTGTTAATCAGGAGCAGACAAAAAAATGCATTTGGAAATTTAACAAATTTGTGACATAGAACATACTCTTGGCGGGCCACAAGCCCCCTGCTCCGACCTCTGAGCATCAGGGAAGGGAAGATGTTCGCCCTAGGATCATAGGTTGCCCTATGCCAACAGTCCCGTCCACAAATAAGAGGCGAATTTCTGATTTCAAATGTTTATTTATTTATTTATTTATTTTGGCTCAAAACAGAATAATCATAGTTAAAATAACACTGGAAGACTCTAACAATATATCAAAGGATGATATGAATGCTTTTATTTATGTCTAATGTTACCAGTTGTTCTAAATCTGTCTTGCTTGGATAAATAAAGGTTAAATGAAATAAATAAATAAATAAATAAAGCCAGAAATGTACCTTAGTCTAAACATTTGATAAAATATTGTTGTAGTTTTCGGGCAACATTTTTGCAACTTTAATGCATTTTTCTTTAGATTAATAAATCTTGTCCTTTTTATGCTTAAACTGTATTTGCAGTTTTTCCTTTAACTATACATTTAAAAAGTTCTTCCTGGTTTTAGTATTTATTTTTGTTGATTTAAATTATGATTGTTATTATCGTAAAAGTGTTCCTCCATTTCTGCTTGAAAAAGTGTGGCATTTGATATAATTTATTCTAAATCTGTCTGCACCTTCTTTATGGATGGTTGTAGTTTTTAATTTTGACAAACTTCTCTTTCTGTTCCATCATGTCTGACGGGGTGTTACCTTTCTGGGTTTTCCTGCAGACTCCTTTGGTGGTCCTGCAGAGGAGAAGCAGAGCTCTGCTCCTGGAGGGCCTGGAGATGACCTGCTGGGAGGTGAGACTTTAAAGAAGACTCGAGTGAAAAAGAAATTCATGCATAAATTAATTAAGTAGATTTTTTTGTGCAGACTCATTGCTTTATTGGTTCTCAGTTTGATCATCTGCTGATATTCTTTTGTTGTTTTTCGTAAGAGGACACGTTAGAAGTCTGCACTTACCCCCTCCCTGTCTGTGACGTCTTCAGGTCTGATTTCCCCCACTCTTGCCCCCACTGCTGCCCCAGCTCTGGCTCCGACCTCAGCTCCCATCCAGAACAACCTCCTGGAAAGCGGCTTTGAAGCCTTGAGCTCGCTGCCGTCCCCAACCCCTCCAGTTCCAGCAGCAGTCGCTGCAGTGCCCATAGTACCGGCTCCAGCTGCACAGCCAGCATCCGCCACTACAGCGCCCTCTGGTGGCTTTAACCCTTCAGGTGAGGTCTCTTGAAATGCTCAGAAGTATCTGGTTCATATCAACACCTTTCTGGCTTTTTAATTTTCTCAGCAACATTACATGTGCTTTGTTCAAGGCTGAGGAAGTTTCTTTCTCCCGCTGACAGCTTGACTTCTGCATGACTGAGACACGACTGTGTCCTGAAATCCTGCAGACTGTTGTTCCGCTGAATGCTTCACTCCTCAGCACTGCTGCCGCTGTCTGCAACAGCTCTTGCACTTTTACAAACGCTGTGCTTTCTTCACCTCCTGCTCACTCCTCCTCATCAGTAAAGCTGTCTTTCTCTCCTCTTTCCTCTCTTTCTTTTTACCTCGGTCATTGCTTGCTTCTTCTATTCTATAATGGGTGAGTTCATCGCTGCAGTTCATGGCAGCATGCACCATCTGGACAGTTCTCCTCCCCTCCATCCTTCCAGAAAACTTCAAACATGCATGCAGCAGAGCGAGGAGAAATCACTGACTGTACAGTATGTCAGTATGTGACTCCTGCATGAGATAGAATTATTGTTTTTCTTTCTTTTTGAAAGTAACCACATGTCATCAAGGACCACTGGAGCGTCTTTCAGTCACTTTTTTAACCATCTCATAAGGCTGCGGCATTCTATAAATATTCACAAATCTGTGTTATGATTCCTGGTCTAAAGCTACATTCATAGAAACAAAACTACTTAAAGGACACTTTTAAAAAATTTAGATCAATGAAAGTGGCATGGATCAACCGTTTTTCAGACTTTTTGTCAAATTTGGTGGTCTGAATATGGGAGATGAGGCAGGTCAAAACTTAAGAAATGTGTTACGGTATGTTCATAAGCATTGCATTTATCCTATGTTGTTCACATTGGACAAGCAAGGAGGGGCTTCTTCTTTGTTTTTCCTTTTTTTACTGTTTACTATTATGTCTGGATCCTACGGTTGGAAGAGGTTTGGTGTAAAATATCAAACCGGTGCAAATCTGGCCAATCTTGCTCCAGGCTTTTTCTTTACAACTCCATTTTGATAAACTACAGAATTGGTGTCATATAATTCAGTAAGAGCACAAACTGCTATAATTAATTTTATCTTCATGATCAAGAAGGGCATTAGGTATAAAACTGTCGGCCGGACCACCTCTGTGAATCAGTGAAAGTTGATTTCTTGTGGCGATCCTTGACGGAATGTGTCGAAAGGTGAACAACAACGATGGATTTTCAAACAGTTGACTCTTCCTTGAATTTAAAAGGACACCATCCATATGTCACTACCAAGCCCCTGATTGGTCAAAGTTCAGTTGGTTTAAATGTAAAAGTTGAACCACCAATTATAGATTCTCATTCTTTCTGAAAGTCCTATTCACTCTCTTAACATTTTTAAAAGGCATTAAAAGTATAAAAATCAAAATCACCAAAAAGGAAAAAAATAACAAGAACATCTTTGCATTTACAAATAAACAAAAGACTCCCTTAAATTACTGGATGGTGTGTCTGCTCTAAAAATCTGGAAAATCTTTAAGAGAGCTGAATAGAGACTAAGACTTTACATTGGATCGGAGACTCCAGGTAATCAAATCTATAAATACAAAAACTGACATTTTTTTTAAATATTTGGCTAAAACTCCTGAATAATTTAGGGTGGATGTGTCATTAAGAATCAGAACAGCTGTGAGAACAGTCTGCCTGTGAATACGAGTTAAACTTTGATGTTTCCTGAAAACAGTCATCTTGCTCCTTTGTGGCCTTGATGGCTGCTGGTTCTGCTCACCTCCAGTGAGTTTGAATGTCAGCATAAAGTGGCTGCAGCTCTGGTCTTTGAGATGCTTTTTATGTTTCGGTGACACCCCAGCATCTCTCTGCCTGGCCCCCACCCCTGCATCATCCAGACCCTCATCTTTTTTCTTGTGTCTGATGTCTCTCATCGTCTCTTCAAGTGTTGGGTGGATTAGGCGACTTGCTGATGCCCGCCGTCACACCGCAGAGCACCGGGGGCAGCACTACTGGAAGTATAGCAGGAAGCATGGGAACTCCCGTCGCACCTGGAGGGATAACGATGGCTCCTCCCGCCACCCCACCTCCGACTAAAACCATCGGAGGAGACCTGGACTCCTCTCTGGCCAACTTGGTTGGAGGTACACTGCAGCCTTTAGAGCAGCTTTCCTTCTGTTTGAAGTCTTGTGTGGACAGATGACTCATTTGATCCTTTTCCGTTTGTGCAGACCTCGGAATGAAGAAGAGGTAAACTCAATCACTGACTGGTGCTTTGGCAGATTTGTGTCGGATTCCTTTTTCTTTGCTGATGTTTCCTCCTTTAGGGATCCTCAAAGTGAAAAGAAGTTGACAGGAGGAGCCAACTGGACGCCGCAGGTCGCTCCTACCAGCTGGGGCACTCCAGGAGCCCCAATGGTAAGACGGATGAGACTCATTTCTAATCGTGAAAACATTCAGATGCTGATGGGAGCTCTGTGTCTGCAGGCTGGTGGAGCCCCCGGAGCTCCCGGAGTACCAGGTGCTGCTCCTGCTGCAGCCATGGTGCCACCAATGGGGGCGCAGCCTGGATTTGGAATGGTGAGCTCTAACATGCTTCTTTTTTAAATAGGTTGATCGAGGATTTATCCTTTAATCTATGATCCTTTAGGATTTAATTCTTTCATTTATCAGCTTTTTTGAACTTATAACTTGTAATTATTTATGTGTTTTAATAAATTTCATAGATTTTCTTTTTTTTTAATGCAACTTTTTGACTTTTTGTGGTGCCATAACAGATGAATTTATCCTTTGGGATATGAATAAATTTTAAATCAATTTAAAAGTTTTTTTGATGCAAAATTAATAATAATTTTAACGCTTTATCCTCCTCTGACCAGCCTCCTGCTGGGGGGCCTGGAGCTCCACTCATGCAGCCTATGATGGGACAGCCCATGATGAGACCTCCGTTTGCAGGAGCCGCTGCACCAGGAGCTCCGGTAAGACACCACGCATCAACACAACCAAAATCACATTACTGGGTAATCAAATAATTGTGGTACGTTTATAAAATACCTTCATTACATGTTTTATCCTATTAAAAGTTTACAAAAATGTGAAGTTTCCTTTATTTATCATCTAGTTCTTAACCATACCAGTGAAAATGGATGGTCACATGATTACCAACACTCTTCCCATTTCTGTTTTGTTTTGTTTTTAACACAGAATTGAAAGAGTTTAATTTGTTTACATAAATTTTCATGACTTTTCTTGCTTTTTCAGATTTCTCCAGGACCTGCAGGTCAGAGCCCCAAGAAGCCCAAGGATCCTCTGGCAGAACTCGACCTCAAGGACTTCTTATAACGTCCCAGGTGTGTAGGACTTTGTTTTATGTTAATAATCTCACTCAGGGGTCTGCAACCTTCACCTCTGAAAGAACCTATCGGGTTGATTTCTCACTGACTACAACCCAGTAGGAGTTACAAAGTCTTTCCTCATCCTTTAACAAAATAAGACACTGATTTGTATTTATGCTTCTGTTAATACTATGATAAACATAAATAAACTGTTGTTAATTTTGCATGAATAAAACACAAACATTAAAAGAAAATGTCCTTTTTTTTAGCTTTTGACAGAAGTTCCTTTCAAAATAAAAGGCGCCCTGTCACATATGATCATCTTAATGCAGCAAAAGCAGTAGTAGCAAGTGTAATGTCTGCAGTGATTACATAAAAATATTTAATTTAGCTGTTGTTGGTGCATCTCTGCCACAAATGTAGATCTAACAAACCAAAGTGAAGTCCGAGCTCATTAAGTGACCATTGCCACATTTTTTTTAACACACTTAAAATTCTATAATTTTATCAAAAATAGAACATTTGCATAATAATCCGGTCCTTCTTAATACTGGTTGTGCTTATTGATTTTTTTTTTTTTTTTTTTGTAGTACAGGACAAGACGCACAAAATTCTGTCAAAATGTTGAGTTCGACTTGTAATACTCAATGTCCTTCAACTCTTTGTAAATGAATGTAAATTCACCTCAGAGTTGTGAGTGGATGCTATTCTGCTAGCTTACAGCCCCTCATTATTGGTTCAATAAAAACGGTGAGAAATATTGGAGCTATGCAGTCAAACAGTTTTGATCCAGATTCCAGCTCAGACAAGGAAAACTAAGATGTTCATGGATCTTTTTGTCAGAGTGGAGTGGATTGACCTATTTTATACCCCACAATTATAGTCTTTTTTAAATGTCATTTTTCATTTCCCCACTGATTTGCACAGTTATTATAAATAAATTCTGAGAAATGTAATTTTATGTCCTCCATCATCACAAAAATGCTACAAAAACATGTTAAAAACACCCAAATTTAAATCGGAGTGGGTCTTTAAATAGTTTGTATAAGGACTCTTATTTTGACATGCTTCTGTTCTGTTTCCTGTCCCCAGCTGCTTTCCTTCGGAATCAGAGCCTTCTCACCTCTTAACCGGTGTCTGTCAACATCTCAGGAGGCCAGCCATGTTCAGCTACTCCCTCCTCCACCCCACCTTTCTCCAGTGTGATATGTTGTAGCACAAACTGTGAAAGTGAACCATAGCGGATTATAACAGATAAAAAAGTAAGAAAAAAAAAGCGTGTGCTTATATCGGTGTACTAATCCTTTTTTGTCACACAGACAAGAAAAAGTCCAGAGAGGTGAGAGAAGAGATCTGTGTTTAGATTTAATGTCAGAGTTGAATGATTGATGTGTTTTGGTGTCCTGAGCTCTTCTTACCTGTCCTTGACCCCGCCTCCTTGTGAAGAGGTAAACAAAGCTGGTTTGGGAGTAGCAGGCAGTGTGGTGTTTACAAAGATCATGTTTGCTGTACATAGATTTCTCTGGCGAGCGTTACGTCTCTGTTTCTGTGTGTCTGTTGAAGAGAATTATAAATGTTTGAGCCAGAATAAGAAACTGTAAAAAGTGGTGTGAGTATCCCCCTCCTCCTCCACCCTCTTTAAGAATATCTGGGAAGGATTCGACCACGTTTAAATGAATCATGTCTTGGATATTTAGGAACAACTTCGGAGTCGTACATGACCAACAAGTGATTTCTTTCTTTTTCAGTTCATGGCTTTTACTTCCATGTTTTTCTCTGAGTCATTTGGATCATGTTTGTTTAGAGCAGGCCTCCATGGCGCTGCTGTCGAGGAGCATCTCAAACTCTTCTTGGATTCAGGCTTTCCTTCTGTATAAATGTTCAGCTGTGTTGGCTCGGTTCTCGTGGGTTTGTCCTCATTTTGCCTTTGACCTGCTCAGTGTGTTCGTTTTGTATTGTGTGAGGTTGCCATAACAAACTTGTCGTTCACACAGCTAAATGAACTCAATCTAGTTTTAAGTGCAGCATGTAAACTAAACGAACAAAATGGCCGAGGGGTTTAAAAAGATCCTCGCCTTCTTCATGAAACATGTTACAAGCTTACAAAACTGACTCTGTCTGTGTTCCACCTGCAGAATTACTAATCAGACATACCAAAGGGCAAAATTAAATATACTAATTATTTCCATCTGATCGTTGTGTTTTTGCTGTTTTGCCTCTAGTGGAGCCTCTGATCCACTAGAGGCCGCTGTTGAACCGTTTTGCAGTGACCTTGTTCTCCCAGATTTCCCTCCACATCTGTTCCTTGGTTGGAGTGACAGTGTTTGGAGTGTCGGATGGCGTTTCACACGCTCCCTCCTGCTGTGCCGTAAACCGCAGAGACATAGACCTAAACTCTGTTCCTTTCATGTTTGTGGATTGGTTGTGAGCGTCAGATGTGATTCAGAGTAAAAAAAAAACGGGAGATTGTTAACATTTTTCATGACTGAATTATTCAAAATGTATTTTTTTTCAGCTGTATATTTATTATATTTACGATGGCCTTCCCCGGTGCATGTAAGCCCTTTGAGATGCAATAAATTGGATGACAGATTGAATTTCTCGTGATTTTTTTACACATCACAGAAGGAGCACATTCAGAATGTCCAGGATAACAAATTAATTCTTTTTAGATATTTTTTTCACTTAAAAATTAGAATAATCCTAAAAGTTTGACAATTGTTTGATTGCAAGTAGTGTGCACTCAACATGTTTACAATTTTCATAATTACACTTTATTTGTGGAGGACCAAATATAAAAGAAATGAGTTATTGCCTCATTCTCAATACAAACAGAATGGATCTTTCATCTTTCAACATTTATTTTGACATTTTTGCTATAAAGCAGCTTTATTTTTTAATTATGTTAGCAAGTTTCTTCTTCTTCATTTTTCTTATATTACCCATATATAAGAATTGAATTAGTTCCCTCTTCCTGAATACTTATAAAGCATCTTCACACCATAATAGTACCACCACCATGCTTCACATAACATGATATATTTTACTATTTTTTCACCCTTTAGATGTTGTTAAACTTTTCTTTTATTTTATTATTTGTTTGTTTCAAATGTTTTCTTGAAAAGAAGAAAGCTTTTTTTATTTTACTAGCAGGAGTGAAATTTGTTTGCCACAAACAGTTATTTTAAAAGTGGACTATCTCAGATTAAAATTAATATTTTTTCCTATTAGTCGACTAGTCAGGTTTTG
>NC_050527.1:21960274-21969252 GCF_002922805.2 Oryzias melastigma | reverse complement strand
CAGCTTCTCTCCTTCATTGCATTGGACATTTTTTTTATTTTTTTATGTTCCCCACTGGTACCTGAGTCTTCCTATAACTTAATGTGACATCACAACTGACCCAGATTAGCACGACTGTGCATGTGTGTCAAAGACCGTGGCGTTAAATGACGATTAAAATAGTCGTCGACTTTTTAATAGTCGACATAGTCATGACTGATCGGCTAATCGTGAGAACCTAGAGTGCACATCAACCAGTCAGCATTTGCAAAGTGAATTGCTGAATTATTATACTCACACATAAACACAGATTTTAATATTGTGTTTAATACTTGCTTGTTTTCAGTACTCAAAAGGTTTTTTGGAATAAAAAGAGTAAGAAAAGTTAAAGATTTTACAATTTAAAACTTGCAATACAATAAAAATGCAGCTTTTCCATTTTAATTTAACAAGAGAAATATAAACAGCTCAAGTAACGAGTTGAATGTCCCTTTTTTTAAGCCTCACCCCACATACATAGTTACAGTACTAGGTCGTCAAAATATTTTCTGAAAAGTTCCCCCTAAAAGCTAACAGTCCCATAAATTAGCACCAAGTCTCCCGGATAAGCCCCCATATAATTAATTATGTGCACAACAATGAAACCACATTTCACTGTGGTGCGAAAACAAAAGCAGAATCCAAATTCTTCCCTTCTGGCTTTCCTTTACTCCTACTTTTAACCCTCTAAACAGATATGGAAAATAGTGTCTTCAAATTCAGACGTTACTACCGCTTGATGACATCATCATTAGTCACTGGTCATCTACGCTGCTACGCCTTCCCCTTAAAAAACAATTTTGGACACCACTAAAGCGTCAAATGTCCTCACAATTAGAGGGGTAAGAGAAGAATTCGGATTCTGGCACAAAAAAAACAAAAAAAAATACAGAGAGAGACTCACAAGTCACACAAAAGTAAACCTCTAAACAAGACAAAATGTTCAGTATGAAATGTAACAAAGAGTTTCTTAGTATCTAACCCACTAAAGCTGAAAGTTTGACCTGGATATTTTTGTCAGTAACAAATTTGTGCCTCTTTTCTGCAACATGCATCTCTCTTATTATGGATAATGCCGTTTCAGTCATTTCATTTATTAAAAAAAGAAAAAAAACAGATCCCAAATAAGTTTTTTCCTCAAATTTTCTATCAAATAAATTATTGAAACTGAAGATCCGCGGTTCTCTTGATGAGCTGAAGAGTTCCGGCTGGTGTCGATGCGGAGTCAGCCTCACAGAGAGGCAGAGGGATCCTGATCAACCGTGGGGGCTGCGTCGTCTCAAACCACCTGACACTCTTTTGAGTCCCCGTGGATCCAGTAGCAGATCTGAGCGTATTTTAGAGGCGTTATTCTCACCGCCACGTTGTAATCCTGCTGCACCAAGTCTCCGTCAACATCTACCCACTGGTGACCCGAGAACACCCCGATGACCTTCCGCTTCCACTTCTTCTTGCCCGGCTCTTTGAGGCGGATGTAGATTCCAGAGCCGCTGGAGCCGGGTTTGGCGTCGCAGTACTGATACAGCAAGTCACTGGATTCCTCAGACACGGAGCAGAACCGGTACACCAAATCCCCGGGTCGGTCATCGTCAAAGCCGGAGAAGTGGATCCTCCCGGCGGGGAGCTTCTTGACTGATGGGATGACACCCAGATCCATGTGCCTCATTTTGGGGGCTTTCTTCAGCTCCAGAACAGCGTAGTCAAAGTCTGCAGCCAGTCCATCAGACACCCCCTTGAACCAGCCCTTCGGAACCTGGGTCTTCTTCACCCTGGTCCATCTAAAGGAGGGCTTTTCTGGGTCCACGCTGCGACGACTCCGGCTCTTCCTCCCAGCTCCTCTTCCTCTGCGCTCACCTGTTCCTTGAGTCTCCTCATTCTTCTGACCACCTTCTTTGGCTTTATCTCCTTTCCTTCTTCTGCCCTTCGCTCTGCCTCCTCTTCCCTTCCCTCCTTTGCCTCGTTTGGACTTCTCCTTCAGAACTCCAACCCGCAGCTTCTGCACCCCGTCCAGATAATCCTTCCCATCATGGATGCAGTGTGCAGCGGTCAGCACGTGTTTGGGGGACACCAGAACTCCCGAGCATCCTGTGGAGATCTTCACGGATGTGGAAAAAGGATACTTGGTGGAGAACTGTTTGTCAGCGATGGTGAAGCGGGTGTCTGTGCCGTACACCTCCCGTTTGTGGCGAGAGTGAGTCGAGGTGTTCGTGGACCAGCTGGGCTCCTCATTGACGTCCTGCACTGAAACCGCTGTGTAGGTGCGCGTGCCGTTTTCATAGACCGTCTCGTAGGACAGAATCTTCTCCAAGTCGTCGAGGGAGGGCGACGGGATCCGGCGCTGACACTCGATCCCGCAGGTCCCGCTCAGCTCCGGCTGATGGTGGGCAGAGAAGTTGGGGCTGCTGAGAGGCACGGTGCGCCTTTTCTTCACCTGTGGCACCTTCCACTGCGGCCAGGTGTACTGGTCATCGGCCGCGCCCACCTGCTCAGCTGCAGCCAGCACAGCCAGCAGCATCATCGGGAGCAGGACACGCAGCGCTATGGGGCCCATCTTTAAGCTGGATCTGACTCTGAAAAAGATTTAAAAAAACAAAAAGCACACGTTTACTGTTTTGCAAATTATAATGTTTCCCAAAACTTTTTGTTACTTCTTGCTGCTGCAGAGCAGCAGGGTTTGGATTGGTTTGGTTTAACCTTTTTGTCCTCAGCAATCTTAGACTGCTGGGTTTTGTTCTGTTAGTTTGGGGTTGGATCTTGGTAGTCTTGATTTGCGGGCTTTATTTATTTGTTTTTCTTTTTTTTTTCTTCTTCTTTTTAGTTAGTTTTGGTTAGGCAGCCCTTAGCAGGGAGATGCTGACTCTGACGATCAACATGCTGAGTCAGCAGTCTCCATGACTTATTATATTTTGGCCAAGGGTCCAATTCCCTTTTGGTTAGTCTTTCTAAACCAGCACACAAATTGTTTGATTTTTTTTTTTTTTTTCATGACACAGCGTTTCATTGATTTAATAATCTGTTCCTTTTATTTTCATTAGTTTCCAGGTTTCGTTGTTGTCCCTTTTGTGTATTTTTCCCAGGATCCAAGCCAAGTTTTGCCCATGAGAGACTTAACACTTTTCAAAAGTATAGTTTAATTGTTAAACTTTGGTTTTAAAATAAGCTTTTTCACTAATGAACCCTCAAAACACAAGTTTGCTGAAGTGATTTTGTCACTATGAGACCAAAATTTACTGTTTGACATTTATTTTATTGACGAAATATTTCAACAATACAGCATGAAAATCTCAAGAAATGAAATGGAATAGAATAGAATAGAATAGAATAGAATAGAATAGAATAGAATAGAATAGAATAGAATAGAATAGAATAGAATAGCAATACTTTATTCATCCCAGGCTGGGAAATTAGGCAATTATTATTTAATATAAATGGCTTAGAACAAAGGACCATACATAAACAAGATCTCAAATCAGAATAAGAGAAAGGGGAGGAAAAAAACGTTGTTGCACAAGAGTAAATATATAAAAATATTTTTCTTAAAAGAAAAGATCAGGGTAATGTTTTATATCTTGCAGTTTCTCATGAAAATGTACAAATTAAAGTATATTACTTATTTAAAAAATGTGTTCTAAAATGTAAAAAAAGGCATGGGCATTTTACTTTCTTTAAAGTAGTCGTCCACATAAGTATTTCATTTTTGAAACCAACATACTGTTTGATATTAAAACAAGTACTTAAGAAAATGCTGCAGTTCCACTTGCAGCCAAATGGAGGCAGTGCAGCATTGTCTTTTAGAAAAAATATTTACTGGGGGATCTGAGGGCACAGAACAAGTATGTGACAACACATGTCTGTAAGTACTTGCAGGAATGGCTGGCCCCCATTATTCATATAAATCAGTAGCACTTAGTCTGAGAGGCCCTGGAGACTTTATAGCATGTCTCTGGAGCTGATACATTAGTTCTGTGGTTCAGAGGAGATTTATTTTCCCAAAGTTTTCTGCAGACTGCGGCCGGAGGAGGAGAAGATGAGCCCTGATCGTCTGAATGAGCTGAGACATTGGCCTGGAGGTTTGCCACAATGGTTAACCTTCTCCCTTGGTAATGACCATATCTGGTTTCCTGAGCTCCACTGGACTCCCTCCGTGCAGATGAATGACATCAGCCGTGCACGCTGCTAGTTCATGCTTCCACTGTGAGAGCGCTAAAGCAGACACTGCAATTTTCTCCAAAATTCAGAGAGCGAAATGATTATGATGCTGCAGCCCCCCTTTTTTGTCCGTCTGCAGACAGGGTTAGGGATCAAATGCAGAGTAAAGTCTGAGTGACTCAGCAGGGACAGATTTTCACAAACCAATACTCTCAAGCATCCAAATATCTACTTTTCAGATTGTCTTTTCAAAGATCCCAGTAACTGTATAACTCTAAAATGTATGTGATGTCTCTAAAAAACAGCATTTAAGCCAAAGACAGGTTTGTGTAGATTTGGGTTCACTGGACTAATTAATATCTACAGTTGGTGGACAAACACCACTTTTGGAAAACTCAGCTTTATTGTTTTGTTGCAGCACAATCTCCACTCCAAATGGGACATTTTGACTTGAGTCTGCCACACAGCTTTCAATAAAACGTGCCCGGCGGCGAACATCTAACCCGCCTGCAACAGACGCCAATAAACTACAAGCCCACAAGAGCCGTAAAGCAGGTCCACAACAAAAAACGACTCTAATGTCTCAGCTCAGCTTCATACTCCCACAGTCAGATATGAAACGCAGCAGAGAGAGCCAGCCTGCAATTATTCCGCAGAGTGGAAACTGATATGCTGCCATGATGGCTTTGGTCTCAGAAGGCACTCATTTCAACTGAACTGTTTTCCACTGCAGTCAGCTAAACGGGAGGCCGTGCCCTCTCCATCCCTCAGGAGAGACAGAGGAGAGAGCAGGATGCGCCCCGGAGGGAAACCACCAGAGGGGGGCGCTGTGCAGCTCATGGAGCATCAGGAAAAGACAAGGCTGCTGTTTCTGAGCAACAGTTTTTTCTCAAAGAATAAAAAAAAACATTTTTTTTTAAAGTGCATTGATAGCAAATAGATCTGTACACATTTTTAACCCAACTTTTCTTTACAGATACATATCTGTTATAAAAAAATCACAGAAAAAAAATCCTAATCATTTCTAAAGTTTTTTAAAGTAAAATGTACAAAAAGTTAAACTTTGTTTTCCAGTTTGAGCCCAAAAAAACTTTTTCAATTTTGATTTAAAAGTTTTATTTTTATTTTTTTTACTGACAAAATCCAAAATTTAGCAACAATGTACCTAAATATCTTAAAAATGTGATCCAAACCTTGACTGTTTGAGTCAAAATGGCTTTGAAATACCAATTAAAGAAAGGTGATTTTTTTTAAAAATCATTTGGATCTATAGAATTAAAGTGATTCCTGCGTGTTTCCATGGGGTGTCAGCTCCTACCTGCTGCATCCGATTGATGGATTACTCCAAATCCGCACTGTTTGGCTTGCTCTCCCCCAAAAAGCGCACAAATATGATCCCTGAGGAAGACGCGCGGCTGTGCAGAGCATCACAGGCGTCCTGGTGTCAGCGGCTAGGAGGCTGTCTGCTCCTCATCGCTCCTTCATGGAGTCTGAGGCGGAGAAAGTCTCAGGCGGGACGCTCCGCTCAGCCTGCACTTGATGCTGAGGAGGGAGGGAGGGAGGAGGGGAGAAAAAAAGATATGAAAGGAACTTTTTTTTCAGTCGTGACAAAAGCCGTTCACACGTGGGTGGGGCCAAACCTCAGGGAAGATGGAGCAGGGGTGCAGCAGCACTTTGGAGGCGCACCGCTGCTGCTGCACGCGGAGGGGGAGGGTGGGGGTCATGCAAACTCTGCTCTCTGGCTTTGAGTCGATTGTGAACACTTGGACCAGCCTGCTTCTGCTGCGTTTTCATTCCAGTGTAGCGGTGCGTGAAAGCCCGCTGTCCTCAGATGCCTCGCGCACGAGCCAGACCCCCAAATCAAGGCCCCTGCAAAAGCACAATGCAAACTTTCAGCAGAAAATCTGCAATGCAGGACGTCTCCCTTTCATGGAGCTGCAGCCATTGTCATCAGGAGGTCCCTTAAATCCTGCACCAGCAAAAAGAAAGCACATTCAGAGAAGATGCAAATGCTTAATGTCATTCAACTCAACTTGAAGACTTTAGCTTCTGTTGGGAGAAGCAACTAAATGCCGGCTTTAAAACAGCTTTATAAAAGTTTGCTGTTTTTCATTTCTGAAATAAAATCTTAAGACTGTCACTGAGCAAAACACTCAAAAGTAAAAGAAGAAGAAGCTAACATGGAGCCTTCTGGTTTCCAGAATGTCTCAGTCAGATTTGATGTATCACTATTGTAACCAAAATTAAAAAAATGGATAAAGACCCTCGATGAAAATGTTTTTTGTAGAATTTTATAAAATTAAGCTTAAAATTGCATTTCTGTGTATTTTAATTCAAGTTGTTGTGAATCAGGAGCAGAGAAAAAAAATCTCTGTGTATTTGTGGCTTAGAAAACAGGCCGGTAGGCTTCAAGCTCTCTGCTTCGCTCCATTCTGATTCTTCCACTTGCAGACAAATAGATCCATGAACGTCTCTGCCCCTTGACTGAGCAGGAATCCAGATCAAAACTGTGCGGCTGGATAGCATCACAACTGCATGAGCATGATGAACATGAATCCTGAATGAAAGTGCCATTCAGTGTTTTTATTTTTCACCAACAAACATGAAACATCATTTATAACATGAAAAAAGCAGATAGAGGAAAATCAGAGTGTTTTGTGTCACTTCAGTGTTGTTTTTTAACCTTGTAATAGAGCAGGTTTCACACAGCACACAGCACACAGGCAGAGCTGTGCTGGGCATAGACAAGAATACACTAGATCAGGGTTCTCAACTCAATCTACCTTGAGGCCACTGAAGGCAGAGTCTGACTGAGGCTGGGTCATATGGGGATCCATTTGTGCCAAAAATATGTTTTTGCATCCACTGTCTAGATCTTTGGTCAATTGTCTTTGTCTACTGAACAAGTTTATTGAACACTTAGGATTCATAGGAACCCAAATAAATACATAAATAAATAATTAAAATCAAGCCGGAAGCGGCATAAAAGAGTCAGGAGTGTGTGTCGCAAACGGTAAATCATATCAGCTGATTGTGTCTGTGGGAAGAATTAAAAAAAGAAGATACAGGAAGAAAATGACAAAAAAGTCAAATATTTGAATACGAAAATACCAGAATTAACTGTAAAACCTTACAATAAGGGACAGACATTTCCATATGAACTCTAGAACAGGCAGGAAGAGAAGGCCCACAAAACTAAAACATGACCAGTCCAGATAGCAAAGTAAAAAACTGAGTCTAAAAAGTCTATAAAATAACCTAATAACATTTTTGGTTGAAAAGAAGCAGCAAAGACCAGTAGGGAATGTATTTCAGCCTGTTTAGGGTCACGGGGTTCTGCTGGAACCCGTCCCAGCAAACATCCTGCAAAAGGCGGGTCATGCCCAGCTCACCTGTCCATCACATCCTCCCTGACACAAACCCACAGCCGCAGTCAGTTCAGACTCACCAGCCCACCGTGGAGCAAACAGGCTTCCTCTGTGTCTCTGATCCAAGGGGTTCATCTTCTACAACAGAGGAATTTGAGAAAGAACACCTCCACCTCAACACATCTTTGTTTTCCTGAAGCTGAATGTAGCAGCACGCCCCCAAAGGTTTCACAGACCTTCCATAGCCAGTATTTTGACAACTGAATGAATCTCTTAGCTCGCTGAACAGACTATCATTGATGAAGTAGAATTCTCTCTGTTTAACTGGTTAATACAGTATAAATGGTAAACATACATTAGAGACTGTTTAATCAGTGGCAAGACAGTTAGCTAAAGGCCTTGGTCTCAGTTTGTCACTCTTTAAAGAGTAAATATTGGTGCACATGGTTGCCACAGCAGTTTTCTGAGAGAAGATTGTACACGATGAAAGGTTGACTCAAGTCACTTGTGCAGCTTTACTTCTTTAGCCACATGCTGCAGCAGGGATGGATTTGTGATGAAATGCCAAAGCACAGTTTCAAACATTTCTTGTATACAAGATCCATAAAGTCAACTTTGTTTATGGTTATGGGAGAAAGTTTAAAATGGTCTTGAAAGTACAGAAAATGACTCAAGGACGTGTCATTGACTGTAATTGAGAATTGGACTGAGTGACTCCTCCCCCCTTATAATCCAAACAGGAAATACCTACTGGCCCTCAGAAACCAAAATCCCATCGCCTTCTATAGAGAAATAAACAGCTATTACTCTGTCGTTATAATTGTCAGAATAACCATTAATGCTCTGCTACATTTTTTAAACAAATTCTTGATAATCCAAAAATTGCTTCATAATATGATGTAGAGGATGTAGACTTCAAACAAGCTCACTCTTGATTGGCGAGAGTGGTTGCCATAGAAACATTGACTCAGACCGATTCGGACAAATTACAGCTTACTGACACCGTCTGGCTCCAACATGGCTACGTCCGTATCCAAAAAACATGGTAACTGAATGTCTATAAATGGTTGGAGCTGGAACCAAGGCGTTTTTTCCATGAGTGATGTCACACTCACTTAGTCCAGTTCTCTTATACAGTCAATGGGACAGATATGGTTTGGCATCTTCAATGGACTGCAGAACTCCTAGCTAATTCCAGAAGGTAAATGAAAACTCCTAAAACCTCTGGAGTTTTTTATTCCAAGACGTAAAAAGAAAATCTGAATAAGGAGAACTTTGAAATTTCCATGTATAGTAGCAAACATCCATCCATATTCTATACCCACTGAATCCCTTTAACCCTTTAATTGCCTGCTCAACCAAACAGTGGGGCATATTTGGAAAACATGTTTTTAAAAATAAGGATTGTGTGTATTACTCCAAAATGTACAGAGCCCCTAAAGA
>NC_050527.1:21954164-21959987 GCF_002922805.2 Oryzias melastigma | reverse complement strand
AAAAAATATTTATATATATATATATATATATTTTTCTCCCTTTTTTTTCTTCAATGTCACTTTAGGGGCTCCATACAAAAGCAATAAGCACCAGAATTTTTGTTTTGTTTTGTTTTGTTTTTGGTGATTTTTTTCTGGAACCTGTCCAGACTACCGCTGAGCGACGGTGGGGTACACCTTGAGCTGGTCGCCAGTCCATTGCAGGGCCACACCATCACACACACATTCACACCTGGGGACAATTTAGACCAACCAACTGACCTGGAATGCATGTTTTTAGACCGTGAGAAGAAACCTGGAGAAAACCCATCATGCACAGGGACAACATGCTAACTCTATACATAAAAGGTCCAGCCAGGGTTCAAACCAGGGCCTGCTCACTGTTAGGGGAGAATACTAACCACTACTGGCAATAAATATGAAATACATATGTCTGATTGTATTTAATCATTTCAAAATCATTCCTTTGACTATAACATAAATCAGATTAGATCCCAAGGAAGCACAGAGCTGATGTCACTGAGTGGCAGTTCTGGACCGCTTCAGACTCTCAGTGTTCAGCTGAGCCTTACCAAACAGCCCAGTGTGAAAGCATCTTATGTCACAGGATCCTCCATCACACTGAAATACTTGTATAAGGTTGAATGTGTAGTTTTAAATGATACTAAATCAAGACTAACTTTACCCCCTCCCTCGCTGTGTTTCTTTGTTTTTGGTCTTTTTGACAAAAATCCTGCTTGTGCCAATGACTCAAAATCACAAACTCCCAAGCTGAAGGCTGCTATGGGAGACACAGCTTTTCCAAGGGTGTCATCATGTAGCATTCCTTTTTTTAATCAGGCTTCATTTTTGCAAAATACATAAACAACAACACGCAAATCAGAAATATAAATACTGTTATTCTTCTCAGGTTGGATTTCCTTAATGCCAACCCTCACAGTGATTTTTGTTTTGCTTTAATACAAAGAACGTGGAATTAAAAGAGGAGACGCTGGTTTTTTCCCATGACGGCATGCATTCACGGGATTGGTTTGAGCTTTGCTTTGCACATTGCTTTGCTCTATGTCACTTAGAAACACCTTAAAGGTGTTTTCTATCTTAGATCTTACTATGTATTTCCTTCATACTTTAAAACACTCCTAAAATATGCCTTAAATTATGGTATATTATGTTTGTTATTATTTGTAATATTGACAGATTTCCGAAAAACATGAATAAATGTCATTTTTACAGCACTACATTGTCATATGTGAGTGATGGAAATGGACCATCCTTATTTTAATATTACCAGTGATAGATGCTAGTGAGTCTGTCCTTTCAAACAGATCCCCATCTGTGCTTTTGTATTATCCATCAGTCCTTCTGTGTGTGGCCTTGTGTTTGCTCTGAACGTCTACCATCTCTTTCTGCAATAAAAACACTCCAACATCCTTCCACATCACAGGTCTGCACACGTCTGAGACCACCTCCTCGAGAGCTCCTTCCTTCTGTGTGAAACTGCTACGAACAAAGCCAGTGTCTGTGACTTTTGCACGGCCAGGGCTGCTGCTGTTTGCACGCCTGAGGTTTGCAGCCGTGATTGATGATGGTGTAATTTGTGTTCTTGTAAAGTTCAACAGCCTTAAATCTCATGGAGGAAACGGCATTTAGGATCTTAGTCATCTAAATATAGGATCGCTCCTTCAGGACCTCCCCCCGTAAGCACAAGTCTTTACTGTATTTGAACTGTGCTTGCAGGACTTTAGCATGTCAAAGTGGTGAAATGAAAGCCTGAGTAAAAGTGTCTTCCAATGCTTCCTCTTGTGAAATCACGGTGACATTATGTGCAATACTTGTGTTTAAACCAAAGTTTTTGCAAAACGTTTGATGGTAAGAAATCAGTTTCTGTCCTGGTGCAACATCTCCAACACAAAACATAGATTTCACAGATTATATGGTACACATGGCATTAGTAAAGATCACTTGGCGCACAGTCAAGCCTTTAGTTCCTGCTTAGTGTTGAGCTCAGAAACAACTGTGGAGCTTTTGGAGGTGCTGACACAAAGAATGTTACAATGATCCACTGTGTTCTCTTCAAAGAAGAACCTGTTCAAATCTGCTGAATAAAACAACACGTGAGACACTAGTATCTGTAGGCTTCTCTGGAAAACCAGGCTTTGTTTGCTTCTTATTGATTAAAATTTTTTTTCCATCCTTATTTGCACAAAATTGTGGACTTTGGTTTGTTTTTAGTCAGTTATGTTATGGGTTTTTGTCATGTTCTGTTGTCCATCAGTCACATCAGTTTCAGGTTTGTCAAGATTCACAACTGTCTTCATTTGAGTTAATTACCCTCAGTCTATTTAAGTGTCTAGTTTATAGTTCTTCCTTGTGTGGTCATTTGGTCTGTTCTGTCACCAGTTTTGGTTTTATGTTGGTTTTTGTCATGTTTTAGTGAATTTATTAAAAGTTTTGAGTTCTTGTCACCAAGCCTGGTCCCCTGCGTTTGGGTCCTCCACCACCACTTCCTGCCATGGAATCAAACATATAAAATATATATACATGTATATTCCAAACGTTTTTAAAGAAAACATGGCAATACACATCCACCCCAACTTGGCTGGATTGAAACTGTAAGTGAGAAGGAACTAAATTGTTCAACACCTTCTAACAGAAGCAGCTTAGACGTGAGACATAGGAGACTCTTGTAATGACCAAGAGGATCCACTCCAATAAAAATACTGTTCTGTGCTGTTTTTACCATGTTCTTGTGACATTTTCTCATGGAGGAAAGAAAATAATAAAGAAAATTCAGAATGGGAAATGGTAATCTAATATTTATTTAATCATAATAATAAATTAAATTAAATATTGATTCAATATTTTCCATTTTCTAAACCTGATTTGTCTCTTTCGGGGTCACAGGGCTGCAGAAGCCTAACCTGGCCACTCGTGGGTGAAGGTGCTTTTCAATATTTTTTCCTTCAAATCTTTGTGAATCAGGAGAAGACAGCAACATTTTATTTAAATAAAGAACTGTTTATTTGTAGAAACCTTGTAGAAAACACACCGGAAAGGCCACAAGCTCCCTGATTTGAGCTCTCAGCAGTACAGAGGGGAAAGGGGGCGGGGTTTCTCTGCACCAACAATCCCGCCCAAAACACTCAGGTGATATTCTGATGAACTCCTGCTGCCCACAGGAACTATGTACACTTTTTATTGGTGAAAAGGGGGAATAATCATAATTAAAAGACCACTGAGAATACTTTTAAAGAGATACAAATATGATCCGAGTGGGTCTTTGACTGTCATTCATTGTGTTTGTCTTCAATGACCTGCAGCTTTTCCCTCTAAATCTGCTGACATCATTACCATAAACACACTTATGGAGCGTAAAATCCTCCTGAAATCTACTTTACCTCTGTACCAGAGAAGTCAGAGTTTGACCCTTAAATTGTGTGAATGTTTAGTAAGGATTCACACTATAGTGATTCTCCTGCTCCTTCCTGTATCTCAACAATTTCAGCAATCTTGATATCAAAATCTTTAGCTCGTTCTGGACATTACTGCTTGTACTTTTGGTCTTCAGAAACTTTATAGTTTTTGAAATATTGAGCAAAACATGCCCCATAGGAAATGAATGAGAAATTCTTCAAATCTTTAAAAAACTGTCTGCACTTTAAAACTGTTGAACATCAGCATACTTTTGGCTAGAAACAAACTTTAAAATGTTCAGCAACTACTGTTTTTTAGGCTAATTTTGATATTAGCTAATATGTTAGTTTTATTCTAGCTGTTTTGGCAAAATTTGATTTTTTGCAGGTTTTTTGGGGATAATTTGGAGTTCAGCTAATATTTCAGCATTATGCTGGCTGTTTTGGCTAATTCAGACATGTTTCCTGTTTTTTAGGCTCATTTGGAGTTTAGCTAATATTTTAGTATTATTCTAGCTGTTTAGGCAACATTTAAAAACTAATTTTTTTTAATCATTTGGAGTTGAACTAATATTTCAGCATTATGCTAGCTGTTTTGGCTAATTTAGACATTTTCCAGTTTTTTAGGCTCATCTGGAGTTTAGCTAATATTTTAATATTGTTAATATTTTAACTGTATTCTAGCTGTTTGTCTTTTTTTTGTTTATCTTTTGGCTAATTTGGAGTTTAGCTGATATTTTAGTAAGCTTTCGACTTTTTCAGCATTTTTAGGTAGCTCTCAAAAGTCTCCTCACCTTGATGAGATCTAAAAACACGAGGAACCTTTTCTTTGATCATCTTCTTGACTTTAATTGCATTAAATTAACACTAAATTCCTGCCAATTCTGATAATCTACATAAAAAAATGCACTGAAGGTTATAAAAGGCTATATATTTGTGCATTGTGGGATAGAGGAAGTCTAATTATAATGGTTGAAGAAATTCCCAGTCAGCAGGTTAGCAGTGATGTCTGTCCTCTGTCTGGAGAAGAAAGAGGTTTTTGCTGAAATGATGCCCTTCAGGCTTATTCTAACAAATGCCATTTACTACATCACCTGGAGAAGCTCTGCTATCTCGGACTGAGTTTACAGGTTTAATGTCATGCTCTGTCCTGTTTGATCTTGTGTTTCAACACAGAGCCTGTGAAGCTGCAGTGTCTCTGCTACAATTTTGCATTGTCATGTTATCAATCACAATTTACAAACCTTTGCACAAAAAATGTTTTTATTTTATTTTAATGTTTTTAATGTTGCTTTTGTAAATGAACAGTTGACTTACACCCTAAGCTGATAAACACTATGAATACAGTATTTATCAAAATATGTGGTAGAAGAACTTTAGATGGCAGTTGGTAGAACTTTTGATAAGTTAAACACTGATGATCACATGTTGTGGAGTTGAAGGCTCAGCAGTGCCTTCCTCTGGACTTGTTCAGGGACTGAAAAGCTGTTCTCCACTTCTCCAAGAGTCCATGGGCTCAAACAGTGACTCATTATGAGGGGTAATCGCTGAAAGGAGCCATTGATTTTGGGGGCTGGGCTCAGGTCATGTTTGAACTCACATGAGAAACAGAGAGCTTAAAGCAGGAGGGCAGTCATGTATGTATGTTGGTCTGTACGCCAGCATGCTTGCAGCGTCCCGAGAGATTCCGTCCCAAACATCCACCCATTTCCTTGCTGGAGGTGCTGGAGGAGGCGGCCGGCTCTGAGGTCCTTTGTAGGCTTGTTTGGATGGCGGTCCAAACAACAGCAGTTCATAAAAGTCTCTTTAGGGAGGAAATTCAAATTTTCTTCTGCTATAAAATCCTCTCAGAAACCTTCAGAGGACTGTAGAATTATGGGTTGTTCCAAAACCAAAGACACACAGGGAGTGATAAGAAAAGAGGTGGAGCAGTCAGACCTTAATACCCGTCAGTGCAGGTGACATTCAGATGATCACATGAGGAACTCCTTCATGTTGACTTAAACTCAGGCTCTCATGCTTCTCCGTCCTTTCATGATTCATTTGGTTTTATTACACATCCTTCAACACCTGGAGCTGTTCACCCGACACCAAGGTTTGTTTTTGGTGCTCTCCTAACCTTGTCCTTCACACTTTTTGCATGTTTTCTTTTTCATTCTTTTTTTAGTCCGCTGTATTTTTTTTATTTTACTTTAATTTGTTTTTGTATTACATACATAAAAATAAAAATAATAAAATGTTCAAATTATATCGAAGTAATCTATATAATAAAACAATAATTAAATATTTATAAATAATAATATAAATAAAGGAAAACAAATAAAAGAAATAATTAAACCTACAAGCTTAAGTAAATATGTTTTGCTTAAAATTCTACATTTGCGTTAAAAAAAGGACCAGAGCATAAAAT
>NC_050527.1:21931629-21954151 GCF_002922805.2 Oryzias melastigma | reverse complement strand
AATCCTTAGGATGCATCAAACTGCATCCATCTGATATAAACTGATGTTATCTTTTGGTTAAGCATGTGAAATATCAATGAAAAAAAGTTTTTAATCTACTATCTCTATGCCAAGTAGATGCGATTTCCTAAAGATTAATTTCTTTGTCTTTTAAATGTCATCTTGGTGGTTCATAGCATGTCTGTGCAAACAGAAGTGAGGACTTTTCTGCTCTTGACATTTGTAATTACATGAAATTAACAAATGTTTGACTTTTTCCCTTGTAGGAATCACAGCCAGGTGTTACAGGATGCAGCAGAATAATTGGTGGTAAGACATGAAACTAAATGTTGGACTTGATTCTTTGTCATTAAATTTGTCTTTGTCTGCTGGTTCATATTTTTCCTGAACAGAAAAAAGCCCAGAGGGGATAAATGTGAGTCAAAACAGAAGCGAGTAATGAGAGGACAGCTGTGATGCAGACTGTGTGATGTGCAGAAGCATCATTCTGAGTCACGATGGAATGATGTATTCATAACACATCTGGTTTGGCAGGGATCACAAAGAACCAAGACACAACAAATGCAATTAGTTTTCTTTAAGTTTAATAGTTTTAGATTTACTTGAATACATTTTATTTATAGATGCCAGTGCATTAATACAATCTAACAATAATAATTACCTCACTTTTGTTATGAATTCCAAGAAACAACCTTTGTTTTTATATCAATACTTATGTGCTCTTTAAAGATATGTACAGTAAATAAAAATTTTAAGATTTTACTTTTTATTATAAGAACAGCAAACCCGTTTAAAAGTAATAGAACTATGTAAGTCATGTTAAATATTTTTTAATGAGTAATATTTGAACATCGTCTTTATTTCCAAATATTTCATTTTTATTTGTATGTTTGTAAAGTCACAGATATTTGTTTATGTTACATTTGTTCAGGCTTTATAGGTTGGGTTTTCTGACTGTTCTTCGCATAACATTTCCCCCTGAACTTTCTGTGGTGACACAGTTCGTTAGCAGGACCTTAACAGTTGCTTTTTTGAGTTATTATAGCAAAAAAAATATGATTGATTACAGTAGAAATTGGTGCAAAGGACAATTTTTTTTTAAACTGTAAATGATTTTCTGTAAATACAGAGATGATAATTTTATCCCGAGTTTGCTGCAGAAGATGACTTCACAGATGATACATGTTACTGTCTCATTTTAGCTGACATTTTCAGCTTCAACTTACTCCTCTTTAAGTCCACCAGACTATCCAGCTGTAAAACTGCAAGAAATTGTGAAAATTAAACACCAATAAATCTTTTCTAGTTTACAGGAGTTGAAAAACTGAATTGTTTTCTTTGGATTTTTAATGTTTTCCCTTTTCCCTGCTTTTAATGCATTCGGCTTCCTCATTTTTTTTCTTTGAACTTTTTAAGGAACTGGGTAGTTTATTTGCATTCATACTGTCACTGGACCAACATGAAGTTGCAGGAGAACTACAGCTTATAACAACAAAATCCACATTTTTCAGAATCTAAGTTTCCCCCTTAGTTTGTCTATAAACACAACATAACATTGAGGTGGTTCCTAAAAACATCCAGCTGTTCCAGAGCTGTGATCACCGTCAGCCTGCGGGCTAATGATGGTGCCAACCAGAAATTCCTCTCCCCGTTCTACTGCCAGCTGGTACCAGCAGATGCTGCTCATTCAGATCGTTCATTCTTACATAAGAAAGACTCAAGAACAAAGTTATGAGGACTGCTCAGTTTTTGCGCAGCTGTCTGTGTTCATGCCTGTATAAAACTCCAGATAAGCATTTATGTGAAAGTGTTGTGAATCTGGGTCAATCCTAGGTGGAATTGTCAAACAAAAAAAATTGAAATCTTCTGAAATATATGGAATATTATGAGTTCTGACTTTTAACCCTGGGAAGTCCACATAATCAAATACTTGACAGAAAATTCTTTTTTTGATTTTTTTTCAATATGTTTTTTTTTAATCATTTAATGACATTCTGAAATAAATAATAGCAACATAATTTTGTCTATGAGATATAGATCATGTTAATTATGAGCTGTTGTGTGATTTAGTAAGTTTTGGCTCATACAATGTTAGTTTAAAATGCAAAAATATTGACATGAGTGTTGAGGATAAAGACACCTTATTTACCTATTCACTCAAATTTGATCCTCACATTTTTTAACATGGTATAACTGTATTATAAGCAATCATTTGTCAACTCGTTTTACATTCTTTTAATACAGCAAGTAGTCATTACAAAATGAATAAGAGTAGATGAGTTATTCTTAAACTTTTCCTGCCAAAGTGGGAGTGTTTGAGATATCATCATAGACTGTATATAAAATAACTGGACTGAGCAAGCCCCCCTACTTCCGTGTTCCATATAGGAAGTACCACTGGGTTGCAAAAAGGCCAAAGTCCCATTGACTTACATTGAGAAACAGACAGTTATTTCTCAGTCATTTTATATGTCAGAATAATCATTCTTCCTCTGCTGCTTTCTGATTAACTTCTTTTTCTAATCCTATTTTTTTTTAAAAGATTTTTTTCCATTATCACAAGTTATTAGAGTTATAAATTGACCAATCAGATGGCTCAATAAGCGTTTGTGGGTC
Source organism: Oryzias melastigma (assembly GCF_002922805.2). Lineage (NCBI taxonomy): Eukaryota > Metazoa > Chordata > Actinopteri > Beloniformes > Adrianichthyidae > Oryzias > Oryzias melastigma. The sequence continues at coordinate 21,951,535 of NC_050527.1, read as the reverse complement.
TGACCTCGACCGTCTGGGGGGTTTGATTGACAGATGACGGGTAGCCAATGGGAGCAGACTTCATCAATGGGTCTGTGAAGACCTTTTAACACCTACTTTACAATTCAACAATGTAATCATTGTCCTACTGTTGTTTTCCTCAATGGAATGTACCGATGCAGCAGTTTGAAACAACAAGAGGAGCATGCTGTCGACATTTTTAGATGAGGATTTACTCTGTAGAAATAGATTTCACTCTGAGGTTATGTGCTTTGGACTTATTTGTTTGTTTAACGTTCGTTTTTCTTTATTTCTCTGTTTTGATTGTAGCGTATAAATTATAAGTTGCATATATGCGCATAAATCACCAACCAAAGTTTCGTCTTCGCCGCACTTTTCCAGCTTCAGCCTGAATTAGACGCAGCCGTCTGAGGAGCGCGAGACAAACTTGAAAGGACCCGGTCATATTTTCAAACAGAAAAAAGATCCAGCTGTTCACTTGTTAGGATGGTTATTTATTTTAAATACCGCTGAACGCGCTTCTCACGTGCATCTGATCAGACTGTAACCTGGCAGCGCATGTGAAGTAACAAGCTGCTGCTGAGCGCGAGGGGGGGGCGCACGCCGCTCTGCGGCGGCGTCACCCAAATGCTCCTTTTATCTCGACAAAATGGAATAAATGTAAGTAAATCCAAAAGGACCGCTGACAGAATCAAATATTGGGATGGTTCTCCATTGGGTTGGGCACCGATGGGATCTGATGCGGTTCCGGTGCTACCGCGGTGCTTTGGTTTCGGTTTCGGTTCCCTTTCGGTGCTTATTGCGGTACTTCAGTAATAAAAAATGTCTTTATCTTCCTAAATCCAAAGCAGAACGGCTTCAAACAAGCGCAGACTCCCTCCTGCCGTGCAGCTGTGCGCACGTAATATAAAGCATAATATAAAACTCCGTCTTAAATAAACTTAAACGTCCTTGAAATTTTAGCCTGACATTTTATTAAATTAAATCAGGAATGTGGCATTTATTTGCAGTTGTTTTTGGGCAAAAGCAATATTTTATTTCAATAAAATAAGGCGGAAGATAAATGTCAATCACACAGCTGCAAAGCGCAGCAGATGATGACGACCCGCTGTGGTGGTGGGCGGAGCCGAGCCGAGCTTTCTGCTATTAGCAGCCCAACAAGGAGGAAACGATTCATTGTTTCATTTTGGGATGGGGCTCCAGCGTTGTTTAAAAATTGCGGAAACTCCACTATTCACAGCGAAAGTCCCGTCCACCGACGTTGCTGTCAAAATCGTCTCCGTCAGCGGATGTGTCATGCCTGCTCTCAATGTTTCTTGGGTCCTCCTCACCGGGCTCTTCTTCTTCTTGACCCAAAATGCTCATGCTAGCTCCGGAGGATGTGCTAGAGTGTGTTCCTTCACGCTTTACACCCCCCCAGCAGTGAAAGACCGTGCAATTTTCTGCATTTAATGCAATCCCATGCGTGGTCAAATGTTTGCTGAGATTTGAGGTGTTACCTCTGCCACACGAGATAACCTTGCTGCATCGGTTGCACGTGGCTGAATTTTCCGTTTTTGCTGTAAAATACAGCCAGACCTTCGAGCGCTTTAGCTTCAGCATTTTAGATGCGCGCGCATGCGCTGTTGGCGGTTTTATATGAGCCCGCCCACGAACACAAGAAAGTAAATAGATAGGCTGAATCGTAAAAAATCAGAAGGGAGTACAAGTGATTGACATGTCCACAGACAAATGAAACTTCAATGAAATTTGGAACCGAAATCCGGCACCGTTTGCAGCCGCATCTTTCAGTTTCGGTAGAACCGCGCAAATCATAACGGTTCCTACTTGGAACCGAACTTCGGTGCCCAACCCTAGTTCTCCCTCAAAGACTTGAACAATGACTTGTACAATTCTCTGCCGTTATTAATGCAGAAGCAGCCATTTTGAAATGTGCAAGAAAAGCCATTCTGCTGCCCCTAGTGGAAGGATGGTGAACTACAGGGCAGAAAACATGGACCAAGTTATTTATAATGGGTTATAAAGGAGAGTTTGAATCATGAAAAAGGGGCCTCAGGAATGTGTTAAATACGATACTAATGGTAACGAAACTTCTCACAAATATGTCAAATGCTTAATTTTAGGTGAAAATCTTTATTTACAACACAGCAGAACTTAATATGTTTTTTTTTGCTATTTATGCTGATCAAATATTTTTTATAAGACCAAATGACATAGTTTGTATCATTACATATTTACGTATTAATCCAGCTATTTCTAGTCAGATTAAACTACCCAGATATGTTATATCTTGAAATCAAAATTACATGAGCTGTTATACATGTTTATCCAAGCTTTAAGGTGAAAGCAACAGAAGACATAATTCGTTTTCAAAAGTCTGTCTTAAACATGTAGTTTTATATTGTTTTATTATTTTATTGATTTTCATTTAGCAGTTTCAGCTTCCAGTTCTTCTTCTTCTTTTTTTTTTTTTTTTGAGTGGGTTATTATTTAATCAACCATATGTATATTTTTCATGCACAAACAGGCCAAAAACGTAACCTTCGTGTGTCTTCATGAATGTTTGAATTTGAAGTTCTGCAGCTATTTTTAAAATGTTCTTTTTATAGTTTATGAAGCCTCATTCATGATGTTTATTGTTCACTGTATCATATGAGATAAGATATGTTTTCCTTAATATCTTCAACTTAATTAGAACCACTTTTGTACTTAGTGACTTGTTGAAACACACCACTAAGTTCAATGTCAAAGTTAACCTCATTGATGTAGTTACAGCCAAAACAGCACAAAGTGCGTCCAGTCTAAAGGTACAACTGCTATTTTTGTGCTCCTAAAGGCTACCAGAGAAGTGAATTTTGAAATATGAGCATGTGCAAACAGACCCACGCTGGTAACCTGTGAGCATGCTGTCATCTCGGCTGTGGCAAGGTTCAGCCGCCTCCTATCCCGCTTCACCAAACACTCCTGCCGCTGTCACCTGATCTCTCACCTCATTCACTGCATGCACTCCTGCAGCACGGGGCTCCTGAACTGCACATTGCATGCTGCCATGTTTGACAGACACAGAAAGTAAAAATTCATTTCTGTTAAAAAAAACATTACAAACAGATGAAAACAAACAGAAACAAAGTCAAAAGCTTTGAGCTGTATCCAAGTTTGGGGAATAATTCACAGAAACAAAACGCAAAATAAACAACAATAAATCCTAATCTGAAGATAAACTTCAATCGTTTGAAGACAATCAATGCAGAGTAAACATGGTACTCCAGAACGATACGTCTTTGTGAAATTCACCAGCAAACACCGGGATGGAAACATCTTGCAAACATGTATAAAGCTGTCAACTCACAATTCCAAAGCACAAAATAATGGGACTTCTTGACCTACACTTGGAATTACCATTGTGAAGGTTATTGTAAGAGAGCTTTCTATTTTCTCTGTTGAGCTAAAGTCACCAGCACCTGCATATGTGAAGGACCCTCATTTTAAGTCCTTGGAGGGGGTGTCCACTATGCTGCATGTATTCCAGATATGTCTCCTCTATTTGCAGCTAAGTACAGCGGACACTGAGTTTGGCTCAGATTTTAGATCTTAAACAAATAAAACAGTCAAAAGGATTTTTTAAAGACGGCCAAAACTCCTTTCTTTTCTCGCTGATGCCATTTTCTAAACTTGCTTTGTTAAGTTTTTGGAGCCAACCCAGCTACTACCAGGCGAAGGCCAGGCTGTGCGGCAGTCCGATAATCTACGTTCACACTGAATGAAACTCGTGCATCAAATTTGTGTCGGCGTCTCTTTCAACACTTATAAAATTTGCTGCTTGATGCCTGCTGAAAATGTGTTCATTTGTTTAACACCCCAGACACATGTGGGAGGAGCTACCACCAAATGTTTTTAACCTAATTGCTACACGGAGCAGTGTCTGTATATCTCATTTAGAATTTATGGAAGAATTGAGTGATGTTGAGAGATCAGGTTTATTTATTGTTAAAAGTTCTACAAAAGCCTCAGTAATCACATCTCCATGTCTGCTTTCTCTGCGGTGTTCCCATCTCTCTGTGACCCAGTTTAAAGACTTGCTGTCTCGCATTGGTTTAAGGGGAGAAAAATAAAATAGGAAATTTTTATTATTGTCTCAATGAAAATAAGAAACTTGTCATAAAGTTAATACGGCCCAAGAAGACTGCACTCCCCCCATCCCTCCTGCTCACCAGCCAGCCTCCCCGGGGCTGGAGTGGTGGATGTGATCGCTCCAGCCCCATGAGCCCTAGTGGCCTACCAATGACCTGTCCGGGGTGTACCCCACCTTCAGCCAACGGTAACCGGGAAAGGCTCCGGCAACCCCATGACTTTGAAAGAGATAAAACAGGTTCCGAAAATGGATGGATGATTATGTATCTCCTTAACGCAGGAATTTATTTCAAATTGTAAAAAAAAATTAAATCATGGTGGTGCACCGACTCTTATCTTTCCTACAAGAAACTAATGCTTGGAAAAGGTTCTTAGGTATACATTGAAAGTAAATTGATCAGGGGGAAAGAAAATTTGACATTATTTTTGATGCACTTTAAGCAAAATCAGTTTGTCGCAAGAAACCCTGTTAAGGGGATATACCCAGACAGCAAACCCAAGTGGGCCCCATGGTTTAAAAGTGGGGAGAAAAGATGTGCCCCAAATGGGTTTGTCCACAGTTTCCATGGTGGCTAGCGAGTTCCTCAGTAACGAGCTCCTCTGTAGCTAGCTAGCGAGCTCCTCTGCATTGAGCTAGCAAACGTCTCTTTATCAAGATAGCAACTTCACTGTATTAAGCTAGCGAGCTTCACTGTATTAAATTAGCGAGCTTCACTGAAGCTATCTAGTGAGCTCATCTGTATCTAGCTAGAGAGCTTCACTCTATCTAGCAAGTGAGCTCATATTTTTTGTTTTGTGTTAATAACAACAGTATGGGGAGGGGGAAAAACAAAATGCAAATTTGTGTATTTCTATTGCACAAATTAATAAAAACAAACAAAAAACACTCAATTAGCCTTTGTGTGTTTTTATGAATTATGTCTCTAGATTAAGCTATCTGAAGAAGAAGACTATAGATAGAATACTATAGTAAAGAGTTTTAAAATGCTCTATTTTGACTCAAATGAATATCTCTCACAAAGGCGCTGTATGCTCTACGTTCTACATACCTGTTTTGGGACATGTAGAGAATTTCTTTTCATTTCCACAGACTTTGTTGGTGTCATGTGATGGGTGAAGTTTATCATTTATTAAGGTTCTAGGTCAGACTGAGTTCCAAAATTAAGGACTTTTTTTAGTTTAGGTCTTGAGGGGTCACCTAAAGTATGATAATAATACTGCATAAAATTGATCCTTTATTATGAGGCCATAGTAATACTCAGTGGTGGTACTTTGTGATCTTTAATAAAGAGGCTGTATGTAAAGCTAACGGAGCTAGTAAAAGTGGACTGACCTGACTTGCTCATTGTAATTAACAGGAATGATAAACGCTCCATACTTACATAGCTATATCCGAGCTCAACAACTGCTTGTCATGAGGACGCTTTGATGTGTTGGAATCAATTCCACCACTATGTCCAAAAGACAAAACTTTGCAGGAACCAGTTTGTGTTATTTGAAACACACATATTTGGTTTTAGAATTTGGACTGAGAGACTCAGCCTGAAGTTTACTGACCTCTTGGAAAATTGCTATTTTACATGCTCTCATTTTGTTTCCAGCCATAAAATGCAGCTCCTTTGGGGTACAGCATGTACCTGTTTTATGATGACACGTTAGCTTTTCATACCAGTGCATGAGTAATTCACAATGTGACAAAACTGCATCGCTAAGAGTTCGTATGATCAGTTAATTGATGCATGAGTAGAGTGTGAAGTCTGCAGCTTGGCCTCAGATACTCTTAGCTACTCAGACTCATTACAATCTGAGCTCAGTTCCAGTTTTAAATACGGTACTGAGAACCTGGAGTCACATTTTTCACTCAGATTCTTTTACATGCTGTCATGCTGCTTTGAATTTTCAGTTGTTGCATTCTTCAATCAGGCGCACGGATGGTCCGTCATGGTTCAGCTTCTTTGTGTCCCCAATGAAACAGTTCTTAAAGACCGACTACAATGAGAATTGTGTTTTTGGTGTTTTAACATCTTCTTGTAGCAAATTTTCTGATAATGGAGGACAAACGTTGAGAAAATTTAGCTTAAAATTTCATTTCTGAGTATTTCTTTGTTCAAATCGTTGTGAATCAGATAAAAGAAAAGCAGTTGGAAAAAGTTTGTAGCTGTGATTTAGAACCTGCAATGGCAGGCCCCAAGTTCCATTTCACTCTGACTTGAACACGAGTTGACTAGATCCATGTACGTCTTCATTTTCCTCGTCTGAGCTGGAAACGGGCTCTTAGTGTACGACCAGATAGCTCCAATATTTTTGTTTCACCGTTAATGTTAGGTTGAGTTCAAGAACAGAGTGGGTAATTGGGAGAGTCGGGAGGATTCCTGATGGGCTGCTTCATTCATGGGCCGGTCAGTCGGCATCAAGGAAAAATAATCACCGTAGAACATGAATTAATCTTTGCAGCAGTGGTAGCTCTGAATTGACCTGTTCCTTTAAGAGACATCGTCAGTTTTGGAGCTACAATTTGACGCAAACACCCCTTTTCATTTCCTACAGTTGGATGAGTCCACCAGAGTTCTTCTGCCAGAAAGTCAAGGCTGGACGGAGAAGCGGGCCAGCCACACGATTAGGGAGCAAAAATGGGCAGGAAGCAGTACTAATTTAGGTACAGGCAGCATGGGCCGTTATTTATCCTACTTATGTTATTTTATAAAACATTTTATAAAGCATTTATATTACATTGTAAATTCTTACCTAATTTTTCATGTGGTGAAAAATTATCTGGTCTTGGCCATTAAACTCCAGGGCTGGAAAGTTGCTCCACTCCGCCCCTGGTTGAGGGTGTAAGGGGGTTGTAAGCTAGCGAGAGAGACTGCACACAAACGGATAATGGGAAGTGGAGGTAGGCTTACTCCATGCCAATGGTCCCGCCCACAACTGAGAGGCAAATTTCTGATGAACTTCTGCCCAATCTGAATTCTTCCCTTCTCACTATCCCTTTATTTGAAGTGGCATTTTTAGTGCAAGTGTGTCTGGAATATTTAGTTTTTAAAATCTGACTCTCCAAGCGAAGGGATACAAAGTCCTTTGTTCACGAGGGTAAACCGCGTCACGCTGAGAACCGCTTTTCTTCACGTGGATGCGCTCTGACGCACAGAAGTTTACGTTTCAATATAAGCAATGACTTTTTGTTGTAGCATAACCTTTTTAAAGTTATAAAACCAATGTTTTTATGTATATTTGAGCGCTGGAAGCTCTGCGCTAAAGCTAGCGGAATGGCGATTATTGTTGACGTCATTGAATGAAAGTGACGTCTGAATTATGAGACACTACTCTCCATTTGGAGGTCTAAATGAATGGTAAGGGAGAAGGCAAGAATTTGTATTGGGCCTTTAAGTCTCAGAAAACAACACTGTTTTCTTTTTCTTTTTTTTTGGCTAAACTGGGACTTGAGTGGGACTTTATCATATGTCCACAGCAGGAACAAAAACTCTGTGATACGCCAAATACTGCAGAATATTGAATGAAAAGAGAACATTAAATGGGCAAAAACAATGTATGATATTGAATACTGATTATTATTATTATTATATTAATATTTTCTAATGTCTGATTAGTTTAATTGTTTTTTTAATGAGAACAAAGTCTTCATAAAGTTAATTTGCAGCTCAAATTTTCCTTCTAGTTGTTGTTTGCCAGCAAAGATTTTGACATTTTGATTGATTTTAATTCTTATTGTCCATAAAATGAAGCCTGCTGTCAGCCCTCTGCTCCAGCAGCTGAGTCATTGTGAGGTGCTGAGCTTTGTATCACTGCCAGTGACCCGCTGATAAGGAGACTCCCGCTCCTCATAAACGTCAGAGCGGAGCCCCGCGGCGCGGCCGGTGTTCCGGATCCACTTGTTGCGTTCACAACGGCTCAGCAGTCGCTCTATTTAAAGAGGCAACGCCATGGCTCACGGGCACGTCAGACGGGAGTCTGTGGAAACGGAGATGCACAAGTCGGAAGACAAAGCGAAGACGTTCGTTTACACGAAGAAGAGAGGCTACGATGTGACCCGGAACCCCTACCTGAACAAGGTAAGCGGGCTCGGGGGTTTGGGAGGGTTTCCCGCTGGTTTCAACAAGCGGCGTTTGACAAGTCAGTTGATGCGTTCAGGGGGTATAGGAAATTATAACACCGCTGAACGAGATAGTCGTTATTGAGACATGGCCATACCAATACTTTTCAATTCTTTAACAAAATTGTTTGTCGTGTAGTTCACTTTCAGACATTCAATTATAGAAGCAGCGACGAATCGTGGAGAGTCTTTGCCCTTCTACTAGTAACAGCCCAAACTGTTGAATGAAAATGTTTCACCAACTCACAGTAGCATACCGTAATGTTTGTTTTCTGTCCGTTGAAGACGCAGTAACGCCCAAACCGAGACTTTGCAATATTACAACACGAAAAACACATTGACTTGTGTTGTTTTTCCCCCCGAGGCACTTGTGACGGAGCCCTTTACGAGCACGTGAACGTCACATGAGTCAGGATGTGCAGGTATCGCCTTTAGACAAGGTTATATTTAGAGTTAAAGACAGCCAACGATGCTGCTGCCTCACAGAGGGGGGGCTTCTGTTTACACTTCAGTGCCACTATTTTTAGGGGGCTGTAGGGGTGTGGTGTTACTGTAAGGCCACAGCTGAAGTGGTTTCTACAGCACGTTGAAGCACAGACTGTCAAAGAGGCTGCTGTCTTGTGATAGGCAGCCCCCAACAAAGGGTTATGCTCATGCACTTTGTATATTTTTTTATTTTCTAAGGAATAAACAGGAACTAAGCTTGCTAAGTCATTCCATAAATAATGCTGAGCAAGTTCCTAGAAAATCACGAGACCAGCGATGACTTTGCATGTTTTAACTGAAAAAAAAAGGTCAGTGTCAGGATATTTGTACTAACACCGTGGTGACCAAAGCCTTTCAGTGTGTTTTTTACATACTTGGAATAAAAGCTTGACTAACAACGAGTGTGTCACTGTACTGGAGCCTTTCTGGCTTTTTCTCCATGATGGAGAAAGTGGGCCTCAAAGGTCAGACTGGACAGCAGTGCTCTGTCCATGGTGCTGACTGACCTTTAAACTCCCAGGATCAATCTAAGCCATTAAAAACCCACTTAGATCATCCTTTGATCAATTGTCAAAGCGTTCCCAGTGGTATTTTAATTAGAATTGTGCTGTTTTCAGCCACAATAAGATAAAAAACTGTATTTTCCAGGACAGTGTCTGCAGACAGCAGGAGTTCATTAGAAAGTCGATCTGAGTTGATGTAAGCCTGCAGTGACTTCCCATCATCCCTTTGTTTGTACACTCTCCTGCTAGCCCACAGCCCTGCATGCCCCCAAACCTTACAACGAAATGGCAAAAAAATATTGATGCTGTCCAGCCATACAGTTTTGAGCTACATACCAGCTCAGACGAGGAAAACGAAGACGTATGGATCTAGTTTTCTATAAGTGGATGCAGGAGAATAGTGCAGGGAGCTTGCGGCCTTCTGTGTAGGTTCTACGTCACAACTACAAACTTTTTCCAATGGCATTTCATCTCTGCTCCTGATTTGAATAAAGAAATTCTCAGAAATGCAAAAATACACGATTTTCATCATTCATATTTTGTCCAACAAACCCACGAAAAGTCGAAGATGTTTACCAGTCCTCTCAACAGCCAAGTTTATTTCTGTTCTGACCCAGCCATGCTATTACTTCATCTTCATGATAAACATACTTCCTTACTTTTTTGCTGTGACAGCTGTTCTACCACAGTTGAAGAAACTACGAGTCAGAGAGCAGATAAGCCAGATAGTGGAGACGGGCCATTTCATCTGTGGTGTGATAAAAGGTTGTACACAGGTTAATGACAGCCTGTCATGAGAGCAACAAGTGCTGTTCATCAGCCTGCTGTGTTAGTCATTTTCAGTGAAAGTTTGTGTAGAAATGTCCCTCATATAACCCCTTTTTTCAACTGTAGTTATGTACAAATATATTACGTATATTTTTGTATATCTATTTGTTGAGAGAAAGGTACTTCTCTTTGTTTTTTCAGCTAAAACTGTTGAAGTTCAGCCACTTTTGTTTTATTTTCAAATCTCGTTTGCTCGTGTTTCCTCTGTGTACATTATATAACAGATATGTCACATTATAGCAGGACAAGGGTGTGTGTGAGAGTTCTGTTTTCTGCTGTGTCATGCTTAGTTTGACATTTCCTTCTCTGAATGATTTCCTGTTCATGCTGCAGCAGGAATGTAGCAACGTCTTCTCTGTGATTCTTTTGAACAGAGTTTTACTCAGATGCCAATATTTTATTCTTTTATTATTCATAACATCCTGAAGAAATCGCAGGAACTACAAATATTTTCATCTGCCGCATGAGAGAACACAGTTTATCCCTTCATCTGTCCATGGTTGCTTTATCTTTTATATAGTCTTTGTCTCCGAGTGTCCTGGGCCGGTGCATTCCCTCTTTCCACTTTAAAGTCCTGTGATAGCTTGACTGTCAGTTTTGCAGATTTTAATCACGCACCGTATCTGCTCCCTAAGCAAAGGTCCACAGGACAACTTGTTATACGAATGTCATAAATGTTTGAAAACGTGTCAATGTTCATCGCAGTGCTGCAGAGTGCTGATTTGCAAAAAGTGCCAGGCCAGAGAATGAAATTCTTCAGACTTCCCAGCTGTTTCTAGTTCCAACAAAGATGGAGAAAACAATTTGCAGTTTTAAATGGCAGAAAGAAATCTGAAAAATAAACATACTGCTGTAAACACACAATGGGTCTAAAAAATGCAACTGCGTGGTTTAGTTTTTATTAATGACCTTGTTACATGAATTCAGCTGGAATTGCATAAATCCTTTAAAACACAAACCAACATTATTTATTGTAATAAATCATAAAATAAATGATTTTTACTTTCTATTCAGAGCTTTCCACTTTGGCTTTAATAAATGGATTTTGGCCCCTTGTGGATTTTAGTTTGACTTATGTTGTGTAGAGTAAATTTTAGTAAAGACAAATTAGACACAGAAATTAACCCTTAACACCTGAGGCGTCACCTGTGACGCTTAAACACAAAATCTTTAACGTACTGTAACTTTTCAATCATTAAGACAATCAACTTAATTCTCGACGCGCCGCTTTTCTCCTACAGAATCTACAATCTTGATTGTGTTAACAGTTGAAACGTTACAGTAAATCAAAGAACATATACACTGGAACTCGGGTGTTTAAGGGTTAAATGGGCAGTAATGACAAAAATGTGTAGAGTGTAGACTAAAGCAAGGTCATCACAGAGGAAACATGTGCAGTCAGAAACTGAAACCTGCTGAAACTCTTAAATGAGAAGTAAATTAAAGTAAGAACAGAGAATTAATCTGTGAAAAAGATGTCAGACCACCAAAGGGATGAGGTTAAAAACACATAGTTCTATAAATCCTCATTTTATGCAACAATCAAAATTTTAAGCATTTTTGAGCTATATTTCTTTCAGCTAGAAGCTAACCTTTTGACTGGTGATGTTTAGATTAAAAATAGAGAAAATGAGTTCAACAGTTCAAGTTTAAATTCAGTTATTTTAGCTAGAATGTAATCAGTCTGCTGTGTTTGCTGCAAAAACTTCACGTAATTACGGGTTTGTTTATCTGTCATTTTACACGTTTGGGTTTTGAAGGGATTCAGTGTACAGCAAAGTGGGACCTAAATGAATGCAGAGTCATGAACAACCAGGCCCTGAGGGGGCTGAAGCACATTTTGTATGTTTAAATGAAATGTGCTTATAGAAAGACCTCAAATAACAATCTCTGTTGCCTCCAAATGACATACAAAGGCACAAAGAGACTGTCTCTGTTCTCTTTTCTCTCTTTTGTTGAGTGTGACTGTTACAAAGCCACAGCTCTTTGTTCCTCCTTTTACAAGGTGGTTTTTCCTCTTGTTTTATAGCTGCTTGTCGTGAATGAGCTCACAGTTTTTGGTTGTTGGTTGCTTTGAAAGAAAGTATGCTTTAACAGGACTGATTATAAGTGTGTAAAAACTTTCATTAGAAGACAACAGAGGAGCCTGCTGTCCCCGTTTGTGCCTATTGAGATGAGATGAAGTTAAAGAACGACATTTTGCATCGATGTTGGTTGCACCTGATGAACCTGATAGAGCACACACAGGTGAGAGTAAAAAAGGGTTTCTTATGCAGCCAGGTGAACCCTCCACTGTGGGTCCTGTGCTTGAACTGGAGGTCAGGAAATTGGATGAGAAGGAAGGAAATGACTGCTAAAGCATGTTAGCTGCCTGATACAGGCGGGCTTCTGTGGCCCAGCCAGTAGTGCTTTGATAGCCTCCTCCTGATTCCAGCTAGCCCAGGAGACAAGGTGTGTTTACCTCTCTCAGCTGCTCCACATTACCTCCAGCCATTCACAACACACCCTGCTAATTGAAGCTGAGGGACACGGCGCTGAAAGCAGCCTGTCCTCACATCCACAGGCCTCAATTTCCCTCAAATCTCTTCACAAGACCCTGAGCTGTAGATGTGTGGGTGCATACACGGCCTCACCTTCCTCCCTCCTCACTCACCCAGCATTATAGGTGCACTTTGTGCGCCCTTGCAATGCAATAAAGAGAAGAAGTGGGGTACGAGGTGCAGAAAGGGCTCTCTGTGGCTCCGAGTGGAGCCCTAACCTGGCTCCACAGACGACCTCTGTCCCTCTGCTTGATCACGTCTTAATGAGGAGTTTGTGTCTCAGCTCTCGTTACGTCTCTCTGATGCTGAGTGCGTCTACCTTTAATAACAAGACAACAACCTTCAGCTTTTAAAAGAGACTGTACTCCTACAGATGCCCATTCAGGATCCAAATGTGGCCCTAACAAGTGCAGGCAGTCAGAAAAGCTGTGGCTTTAATCTGTTTACCAGCAGACAACCTTCTCACCAAAACTCACATTCAGATAGAGAGCTTAGCTGATTAAAACTCAAACGAACCATATACACAGAAATATATATATTTAGAAATTATATTAATTGCTTTAATTAACACACCAGTTTAATTTGTTGAAGTCTAATGCACAGACTGTTTACATCAATTAAATGAGAAAAAGAAAAACTCTTCAGATATAACAAAAGATGGAACCTTGAGGCCTCTGCAGGGCAGCAGGGTCGATTCCATGCTGAGGATTGAGGATGGGCTGCTATGACTAATATCCTGATAATCAAATGCAACTGGAAAACATTAGAATCCCGTATTAGTTTTCTGGGACTTTTTCTCCTCTAAGAGGAAATATTTGCAAGTTTGGCAAGCAGAACTTTGTTTTTTTATCCTTTTATTTCAGGAAATGTTGACTCTAAATGGTCTCTTTTGGTACTTGATCTGCATTTAGTGATTTATATTTCATTCTAGGCTCACCTTGCTGCAGTTACCATGGATTTATTAAGAAAATTCAAGAGTTTTACTATATTAAAGTGCTGTATTCCAAATCATGTTCATGTTAAAGCTTTTTATTGTAAATTCTTTCCACTTATTGCACCTCAGAGCTTAGTTTTAGCAATCATGCAACTAAAAATGCCAAATCTTGTGAGGCTGAAGCAAAAGAATAATTTCTAAACTGATGTTTATACCTTAAGAATTGGGGGTGAATTCCCAGCAGGTGGAGTTTCCTCTGTGGATCATCTGCTTGTTTGAGCAGGAAAGTTCATCAGAACTCCAGCCTGACAACAAATGTGTTTGAATGAGGTGTTAAAATATATCTACATGATGGTTGGAGGACAAAGAGGTTTTCTTCTGCATGTTTTTCATTGAAAGTTTTCAAAATCACTGCTTTTAAAAAAAGAGCCTATAAAACTTCACGAGAGTTGAGTTCTTTAATGTGTTTCAGCCTTCTCTGACTGATTACATTTAGCTCAACATATCTGCTGTTATTAGTTCCTGCAGTGTGTGTTAGCTCTCACATGAGAGGCAGTTTTGACCACACTGAAGCTCCACTGTGTGCATATTACAAGCTGTCCAGCAGCAGCTGACAGATGCTATGTGAGAAGGAGCGCGGTGAGATTGTCAGTCAGATTGCAGCTTTTTCTTCAGCTGACCAAGAAAACTGGAAGAGTCTGTCTCTGTTCAGACTCGATGTGGAACAGCTGCTTGAACCGGTCTTCCTCACTAAGTGGACGACATAGTGTGACGTGTGTGTGTGGGATGTTCCAGGTGTTTCAGGTCGACTGCACTCTTTGCTGGTCAGACATTCCTCCAGTAGCCTGGACCGGATCGAGCAGACAGATAGAAAACGGACCTTTGTTCCTCTTCATCATGTTCTATCATGAACCTTACACACACACGCACACACGTGTGCACGTGCTGCTAACCTGCAGCCCTGTAGGTGCTTTTATTGGTGTTATCTTAAGGTGTGGCTCAAATCAGCTGAGTGTAAATCGATAACACCAACTATTCGCCTGCATTCACTGACTCACATCAGTAGCAGACTCTCCAAACACACTTTCCTCCTCAGATCCTTTACATGTCTTTTTATAAGATCCATACTTATTCATGGAGTAGAAAAGAGAAGCCATTAGCTCTTCACAGACAGATAACACTTTATCTACTGTCCATGAAGCTGAAGCATTCCTTCACTTTCAACCCATAATCCCAGTTCTTAACTTAATAAAGAAAATATCTAAATATTGGAACCTAGAATTGCAAAGGAGATTTAAAGGAGTCTTTTTTTTTACATTCTGCAGCTTATGAACATTCTAACATTTGTGACATTGTCTCAGGTGATAAATTGTAAAATCATTAAACTTCTGTTTTTAAAATGTCTATGAACATGTATGAACCGTGAAATTAGATCCATCTTCTTCCGCTCATCCGGGACCGGGTTGCAGGGGCAGCAGTCTAAGCAAAGATGCCCAGACTTCCCTCTCTCTGGACACTTCCTGCAGCTCCTCTGGGGGGACCCTGAGGCGCTCACTGTAAAGGTGCATTCACACCGAACGTGATCCGTGCGGCGGAGGTGGCTAGTTTTAATATTAAGTCAATGGTACAGACGTGAATCTGCAGCAAAAGAGGGGCAGGCCACGAAAATTTGTTGTACGAATCGCATTTGGTGTGAATACACTTGAAGTTGATCACTGTTAGTCTAAAAGAAATGAAGAATCACTAAACACATGATGGCTCCTGGTTTTAATCCACCCGGCAAATTATTTCCTCAGTTGTCTGTTTCCTTCCAAAAGTTCCCCTGAACTTTGTTGTCAACTGAACAACCAAACTCTGCTGGAGTAGAGGATTCTCCTGAACTCTGTAGGAACTTTGATGTGAAGCCTTACATACTTACTGAAGACCAAAGAAGAGCAAACGTGAACCAGACGGTTTGGTTTGGTTGAATGTGTTTGGAGTGAGGAAGTATAGATGCTCAATAACCCTTTTGTCAGAGAAGAAGCAGGATCTGCCAGCTTTCCTCTTTGGTCTTTTTCTCCCTCTATCCCTCAGTCAAAATCTGTTTGATTTAGCTTCAATGTCTGTTTTGGCTGCTACCTCTTTCAAATGATCATCTGTTGAGATTGCATGAAGTGTTTTGATCTGCCGAGTTAGACATCAATCCCAAACCAAATGAAGGTGTGAAACGTTTCAGCATTATTCGCTCGTGTGAACTGAGTCCACAATGGATTATTTTAGCGTGAAATGGCACTGATCTTTTTCCGTAGATCAGACTACATTTCTGCCTCCATGCTGGTTGGTGGTCAGCATTGATGAATCCCAGTTCTGTCTGAAGTCTGTCTGCATGTCTCAAATACTCTGGCTTTAACCCACAGCCAAATACTGGGAGCTCTGGTAGACTCCAGATTGGTTCAGAATGTAAACATCTTTCACTTGATGACAACTCTGAACAATGGTAACAATAGATGGAGGAATTTGAATGGTAAGATCCTCTTTGAAATACTAAAAACACTCACTATTTTAATCACGTTGATGGACAGGGTTGCATGGTGGAGAGCTGTCGCCTAAACACAAGAAGGTCCTTTTCTGCTTTTTCCCCCCACCATTTATTTAACCAAGGAAGTTCTGTTGAGATTAAAAGTTTGTTTTTCAAAGGATCCTAGGGGTCACATACACATACACACCAATCAGCAATCAGCAATAAAATTCATAAAACTATTTAAAACATTCACAAACCATATTTCTCAATTCCAACTTTTTGAGTATACTTTTAAACTGGCCTGTATGAACCAGTTGCTTCAACTTCAAGTCTTTTTGAAGATTGTTCCACGTTGTCGGTGCAGAATACTGAAAAGCCACTTTCCCAGCTTCTGTCCCAACACTTGGTTCTGTCAGTTCTAGCTGTGTGATCTTAACGAATACTGTCCAGTTCTCGTGGTTCGATGTAATGTCAGAGATATGAAGGGAGCAAATCCAAAATACCTTTATATATTAACATGTACCAGTGTGTAAGTCTACGGTGTTTTAGTGCTGACAAGCCCACACGTGTATCAAGTTCACAGTGGTGAGTGAGAGGCTTACAGTTTGTAAAGAATCACAGAGAAGAGTGATTTACAGAGTCCAGAAATTTCAACACTTGATTTGGGGCGTTCATGTACATAAGTCTAAAATTGATTAAAAAAAGTGGCTTTAACCAGTTTCTTCCTTACATTAAAAGAGAAGCAAGTTTCTGAAATAAAAAAACAGTTTTCAATCTTAATTTATTTACCAATTGCTCAATGTGTTCCTTGAATTTAAGATTGTCATATATTAAAATACCAAGGTATTTAAAATATTTAGTTGTCTCTTTTTTGTCCCTTGAATAGTAACAACTGTATGATTAAGTTGCACAGTTCTCTTTGTTTTTGAAAAGAGCATTCATTTGCTCTTGTTTGCATTTAGAGAAAACTCAAGGTTTAGTAATCTGCCCTGAAAACATTAAAAGCATTTTGTAATGCAGATACACTGCCCTCAAGAGATTTCGTGCTTGTGTAAAACACCATATCATCTGCATATAAATGATATCTGGTGTCGACAAAATTCTGGAAAACATTACTTACATTATTTACATTATTTACAACATTATTTACATAAATGGTGAAAAGCAGTGGCCCCAAAACGAAGCCCTGCGGCACTTCTTTTGTCAGTGGAAGAAAATTAGAATAAATGTTATCTGACTTAGTACATTAAAATCTGTCAGTGAGATAATTACAAATCAACCCAACTGCAGTTGTAGAAGGACCAACATTGAACTTTTGATGTTGTCTTAGAGAACAGTTCCTTTTTCTGTTAGTTTTTACTGTTGTTGTTGTACATTAATGTCACAGAGACTTGCAGTAACGACAAGAACATTAGGGACTTTTACAGACATGATGACAGATGTGTAAAGGATGATACTTCAAATTGTGTTTTTTTTTTTCTCAACTAATGGACTCCTCTCACATTTACTGTTGAAGGGTGAGTGCCAGCAGTGATACTCGCCTTTACTGTCAAACCCAAACTGCCATCTAAACATGGTGGAGAACATCTGAAGCTCCTCCTGCCTAAAGTGTGTGTTTGTACCCAGGACTTCAGGGACTCCTGATTGCCTTGGACGTTTTCCCAGCAGCACTCAGGCTCCTAAGGGACCTGGCATCTATGGCAGCATGAAAAGGGCTCCCTCAAGGGAACCGTACGCTGCCCCCACCCACTTGAAGGCCCTCCCTGAGTCAACAGCTTTTGAAGGCTATTTGACCAACACGAGTGTCTGTGCATTCACAAGTTGACACCTTTTGATTTAGAGAGCCCTGCACCGGCATACTTGCCTGAGTTGAGGAATTTAGGAGGATCTATTGGTCGGTTGTAGCGGTGTGTGTTGCTAGGTGGAGATTAGGACTCGAGGAAGCTAAATGAGAGGGAATTTACCTGCTAAACAAAGATCTGAGGTGTTGATGAAGTAAAAAATCATCAAAATTAAAGCAACATTTATCCATATAACCGACTTAGTGAAATTAAGAAATAATAACAAAATAATGTAAAATTTAGACACTGATATTGATTTAAACCAATAATATACACCAGCAAATCAGGGAAAATAGGCTATTTTTTCAAGCTTCATTGGTATATTATAGCAAACAAGTTCTTCAAAAGCTGCAACAGTTTTGATCATCTTAAAGTTTTACTACGATATTCTTTTGATCTTTTGTAAAAACTCCTTAGCTGCCTTTTAGTGATGATTATGCAATTTTTAGCCAAAATAAAAAAAAAAACTGTCGTTTTCTAGGACATAGTCTCTGCAGAGCAGCAGGAGTTCATTAGAAATTCACCTCTGAGTTGTGGGCGGGATCGTTGGTGTGGAGCAACACCCCCCTACTTCCTATTATAAATCTGTTTCCATGCTCTCCCCCTAGCTCACAGCCCTTTACTCCTCCTATAAAATTGGCGAGCAATATTTGAGTGATCCAGCCGTACAGTTTGGAGCCAGGTACCAGCTCAAACAAGGAAAACTAAGACGTTCATGAATCTATTTATCTGTGGATGAGTCAGAATAGAAGCTTGCCGCCTACAAGTTGTAGCTTCTACATCATAGCTACTAACTTTTTCAAGCTAAATTGTTTTGTCTGCTCATTATTCACATAAAAAAATAGTCACAAATGCAATTTTAAGATTCATTTTTTTTCTATATGTCCCCATCATTAGAAAAATGCCACAAAAACATTACAAAAAAAACACAATTTTTATTGGAGTGAGTCTTTAAATACATGAGTGGATCTGTGACTGTAAAGCACTTTGGGCCTTCAAGGAATACAAGTATACGGCATTTACCATTTACGTTCTTTAACTAAAAGAAATATACCCTTCCCATTTTTTTTTTTACTTTTATTCCCTGATACATTCATAATCTGTCTCCAGAATAAGAAAGAGTTTATTCTCATGTTTTTGTGAGGCTCTTTGAAACTGTCCTGAACTGTCCTTACCACCTTATCAGGCGTCAGCTGCTCTAAATGTTTATAGTACTGCTTGCATGAAGCTCTGTGTATATCCAGATTTGTTTAGAAGCAATGTGCACTCACAGACCTTACATAGCACATTTGTTAGGATGTGTTCACGGGGAAAGGCTTAGTCAGGCTTTAAGATCCTGAGAAGCGACGAATGCAAGCTGATGTCTGCTCTTTGTCTTCCTCTTGGGAGGAAAGGATGGATTTAAAGGGCTTTGCAACAAGAGCGATCCTGCTAAACTCTGCTATCAGAGCTATTTTAGCAGGAAGCAGATGGGGCGCGTTTGGTGAGAATAGACCAGTGACAACAGATAAACCTGCGACTTTATGGCCTCATATTGAAATCACACATTCCTTTCAGACTTTACAGTAAAAAAAAGACTCCAATGTTTTATTGTATCGTTTTCTATCATGCCTTTTCTCTTCTTTTAAACATTGAAATTATGCAACTTTGCAAGGTTTTCTCTTCTATAAGTTCTTGAAAATGCATTCTTGACTTGTTTGTAAGAACCCGAGCTGTCCGCACACTGATGAAATGTTTCCAGTGAGCTTTGAAAATGTGTTCCTTCATGTTTCCATATATGCCTGCTGCTTTATGTGGTCTTTAGAGCTGATAAAATTACATGAAATGTTAAAGATGGAAGTAACTTGAAGATTGAAGTTCATTTGGTTGTTAAAATGTTACATTTTAAGAAAGAGATGGGTGCACTCTAGTGTCACTTCTCTGGGGCATGGCACTGGCCCTGCAGAGAACAGAGAAAACCTTAACCATGGATCCATTCGTTGTCTTAATCCTCTATATCCCTTTTATTACAGTTTTTCCCAATTGCTAAAAC